>NC_036249.1:17333773-17343854 GCF_002742605.1 Olea europaea var. sylvestris | reverse complement strand
ATAAACAATTTCTAATACTAACTTTTCAAAATGGATGATGAATACAATATTAATAACTTCTTGATGAAGAAATGAAGAAGATGAATAAGAAGTTAGGGTTTGTTAATGATAAGAAAATATGTGTTTATGTTAACTTTTCAAATTCTTTTAGCTCTATTTTTTTTATTTTTACCAAAATTCATATTACCCGATATAATAATCATATATCCAATGTTTATAATATATAAATTAAATCATCACACAATAACATTAATGACATTCAAATCAAGCATTAAATATTCCTAAAAAGGTGCCACTAAAGGTTATTTGGACCTTTCACATAAAAAAAGACATTTTTTAGCATCTTTAGTGAAAATGAATTTTTTGGGAATTTTTAAATTTAGTGACATTTATGAAACTTCCCTTATAAGAATTAGAGTTCAACTACGAGATATTAATGTCAAGAGACAAGCTACTGCACATCAAGATGTACCTACCATGGACAAAAAGCAAGTGGACCGATCTGAACAATGAACAAATGGGGTCACAAATAACTCAGAAACTCCACATGTTAAGGCAACTATTCTTGTCAGAACATATATACTCGTAATTGTTGATCTCAACGATGAAGAGACCAACGTTCATAGGCTAATAACAATGATTTCGTCTTTCTTATAACAACAATTATTGAATTAGAACTAGTAAAATTTTAATCAATAACATGTGGTTACCCTTAAATCATCTTCAAGAGACTCTCTAACAATAAGATGTTCTCTATTACAAAGAATCAATATTTAAAAATGAGCTTGTAGATCCTCTTTATTTTTACTTCACAATGATTGCAATTCATAAATTACGAAATTCAGTAGTTTATTTTAGAATTATTCGATCATAGAATTAATTGACCATTCACATATAATTGTTAAACAATAGACAAGTATAAATCAACAAATCTTCTTAAAAAAATGAAATGAAAAGTTGCTTCCACGGGCATGGGATAGTAATAAAGCAGGATGGTTATCTACAGTGCATCGGAGGTTCGAATCCCCGCAATAGCTGTAAGGTAACATCTGTGTTGGAAGACAGATGTCTTGTGGAAGCAAAGTTATGGTATGCTTTGTAGTCCCTCCGGATATCCTGTCTGTACGTCGTAAAAGGAGATTTACAGGGAGGAGAATCGTATCCCGAGTGTCCGACCCAAGTGTGTATAAACAGTGATTGTATTCAAATTTACTCAAGTAGTAAACCAGGGGAGAAGGTCGCTACTCCTCAAGATTAGTCGGACGAAATTTGGACACCTGAGTCATCAAAGAAAAAAATGAAATGAGAAGTCAAAATAGAGAGTATCATTGTAGTGCATAATAAAATTTACTCTCTAAATTTAAGGATGCATTATGTATGCATGAGATACTTTTTATAAATAGATTATCTTTTGGAGATGCTTTTACATTACTTGATTGTATCATTGATCACTTAGAGTTGCAATCTTGATTGCAATTAATGCAAAAAATGTGTATTGAAAAATCAACCCACAAGTAGCCAACTGTATTTCTACATTTTCTAACCACTTTTGATGAATTTTGAAAAGAGCTATTAAGTTATAAATAACCTAATATATATATAACATCATCATTTTTCTCTTTTCTTTTCTATTATACATTCTTCAATAAAATAATATTACATGTAAATAAAAAATATTTCATTCTTTTTTAATCACACATTTTCCCAAAAACTGCTATTCCAAAATATATTTTACCCAAATTTCTCCTTATAATGGTTGTCGAACAGGGGCTTATTTGAGTATTAATATTATCAATTTCACTATTTCATCAATGGATGTAAAAAAAATTTGTATAGGAAATGATGATTGCTTGTTTTAAAATTATATGGAGATTATTATGAATATGAGTTGTGGATTAGAATTTGATGGATGAGTTCAGATCGTAATTTGAATTACACGTATATTAGGAAGAATTAAAATAATAAATCCTAGTAATGCTATCAAAGTGGTTCTGCCTCCATTGAGAGGTGGACCCCGTATTATGTACAAGTTACTTATTTCAGAAAGAAAAATGTATTAAGATTTTAAAGGAAATCAAATGAGGACTAATATTGAAAAAAACTAATGTTAAAAAACAAAATAATTAAAGAATATGTTTCAATCATACAAATGAATTAAAAAAAATTAAAATCAGATGGATAAAATTTGCTAAAATTTACAACAAAAGATGATTATTACAAAGTAAATAGAAAAAAAAAAAAGAATAAACAAATGAAAAGGGAAACTTACGAACGAGGGAAACGAAAAGAAGTTCACTAGGTAAGAAATAGTTGCTTTTGATAGAAATATGAGGAAGTTATATTGAAAATTGTAGTAATGAAAAGTTTAATGAGATGTTGGGATCTAGAAGACTAGATTTACTTATCCAACATCTTCCATCTAATGTTAAAGGTGATTATATCGGAGATACAAAAGAAAGTTGTAAATGACTAAAAGTTAGATAAAAATGACAAAGAGGGAATAATAAATAAAAGAATTTTGAGAGATATTTTGGCGACCAAATACCAAAAAAAAAAAAAAAAGTTCTATTTTGTATGCTAATTTAAAATGAGATGATGTAACATCATGTAGATAGTTAACGATAATAAATTTAACTCATCTTGAAATTTTCTAATGAAGGTTCATGAATAAGCTATCAATTAATACTTTTTATAGAGGAGAAAATAGCGGTGAATATCCCAACCTTTCCCATGAAGAGAATTTTGTCCCTAGTCTATCAATCCTATGTTTTAGTTTTTTTCATTTGCAGTCAAAGTCATTTCGGACAAAAACCATCTAATAAAATAGAGTAATGTTATTTATCACCATTAATCATATTAAGCACCATTATGGATGACAATTGCATGGTATTAAGTGATAGATCCACTTAAATATATCGTCACATGTGTTGCTTCAATTGAACCTATCAATTGTAGCCAATTAGGTTGGTGTTTAAACACCATTGTTGCTAGATATTATTATTCAATAAAATGTCAAATTGGAACATGAAGAACACATGTACTTTGAAATGGTTCATTGCCAAAAACACAGCACGCACATCAAGTGATCTAAAGCCAATCAGCACCATATATCCGCCAACACAAATTGTGAAGTGCCTATTTTGGTCTAAAATTAGGAGGCCATCAACATTGAGCCATTTCATATTGGAACTAGCCTGTGTAGGCAATGAAACATAGACGTGCTCTTCATGTTTTATTTTGACATTTTATTAGATGGTTTTCAACCGGAAGGACTTCGGCTGCAAATTATAAAACTCAAATATTGGGTTGATAGATTGAGGACTAAATGATTCTAATGCGAAAGATCGGGTATATTTAATGCTATTTTCCCCTTTATAAAAAGATTAAATAATGGTTTATTTAGGAACATTAAATCATAGTTTCCCATATAAGTTTGATTTATTATTATCAATATGAGTTAGATTTATTATTGAAAATAGTTGTCAAGCATATCTTAAAATCCTTTTATTAATTGTTGCTTCTATGTCACAGGCCAACCAATTTTAAAATCTGATAGAAGATATTAAAAAGTAAATATGATTTTCTAAATCTCAGCATTTCATCGAAGTTTTATTACCACCATTTGCATTTTTATCAACGCAACGATTTATTCTCTGGAGAAATTTTTTTTCGTTCCTCTCACTCGTAAGGTTCCCTTTTCAATTTTCATTTCTTCATTCTTTCATTCTATTTATTATCATAATCATTTTTTGTTGCAAATTATATATTTGGCAATGCCCTTTTATCCATTTGATTTTAGCTTGTTTTTAATTCATTTGTATGACTTCAAATACACTCTTTTAATGATTTTGTTTTCTACCATTAGTTTTTCCACTAATGTATGAGATTTAAGTTATGATTTCCAATATTTCATTATGGGATGTTGAATTTCTTATATGGGAAAGAAATTGATTGCTTGGTTTAAATTATTTGTAGATGATTATGAATTTGAGTTGTCGATTTGAATTTGTTTTATGCATTTAGATAGCAGTTTGAATTATATATAATTCAGAAGGATTAAAATAACAAGCCCTTCTTAAATTTTGTATTTGGTGATTAATCAAATTTTCAAATATTAGAAGTTATTACATTAATTTTATAATTTATTCAAGAGAATTTTGTCGCTTGATCTCCATACATTATCTCTAACAGTACCTTCGTCCCCATTTAAAATTTTTTGATTTGTATAAAACACCCCTTTTAAGTGCTTCTAGCTCAAAATTTCCATTAATGCAACTGCAAAATTTAACAATCAGTGGATTGAAAACAAATGTAGAGTGCAAAAATAAAATATATTTTTTCTTTTGTTCTTTAAGACACCGAACTAGACCATATTAAGATTTAAAAAAAAAAAGGATTTTATAATTAAATAATTGCAAATCTCCCAATTAAATGATTTTGCACATGCACTTAAGTTGCATTTGTCACACCAAATTAGACCAAATAAGGAATTTACTGTAAAACTGTAATAAATAGTGTTAGCTAGAAGGTCTTATGTTGAAGTAGGGTAGGTAATGTTATTATTTTCTTTTTCATTTTCATTATATTTTTATCTAGTTTAGCCCTTGTTTGTCACCCATTATTTGAAAAATTAATGAAATTTGAATAGTATTTTTTTGGAGAATGTGTAGTCAAAAAGTAAAAAAAATAAATTATTGGTTTGTATGTAAAATATTTTTTTGTGTGAATATATAATAAAGAATGATGCTGTAACAAACAATTTAAAATTTTAAAAGATGACAAACAATCACTTAATTCTACCTTCAAACGTCGTCATGTTATACTCTTAATGGTGTAATAGCATTTTTTTGAATGAAAAATCTAAGATCACTATCTACATCAATCAATCATAACAACATTTACTTCCTATATATTATATTTTTTTACGATTTAGAGCATATTTGTCTAACTTTTCTATAATTTGGAAGATCAAGAAATTGTGTGAATTAAAATTTACATAATTAGGAGTCCCATAGCTTCCAAATCAAAATATATAAATTATAAGCTGCAAGACGTATGGTTATTGATTCACATAAATAACATCTTATAGAAAGCATTTTTTTTCCCCTTTTTTCTTGTCAAACAAACCCTTACTTTGATGCATCAAAGGGAAGAACAAGAAAGTGGACAGGAGAAACAAAGGAAAAAAAATAATAATACATAGTTAACTGTGTGGGTTGGAACGTGACTGTCATCTCTCTCTCTCTTACTCTCTCTTGCAAGATTCCCTTCAGTCGCCGATCTTTCCAACTGTTTCAGTATCTGTCCTCTCTCTAACACATACCATAATGTTCCCAGCATCCCAAGGTACGTCAAACAAAATATACTGTCCGTATATACATACGCACACACATGAAGAGTGTTCATATTCTTTATTTTCCTGTAAAATGTTTTTATCAGCTCTCTTGAATCTGTCAACATCTCCAGTATTGATTCTTTGAACTTCACATTTACTTATGTTCTGTGTACGAGTATTCTTGGGTGACAACACCCTGGACGTCCAGGGGGTTGTGGGGGCGGGTAGTGTAGGGGGTTGTCCAAGGGGTTTTAGCCTTTATGTACTGGTTTTTTTATGGAAAGACAGTTGAATTTTTTATTTTTTTATTTTTTTCATTTGAGATCTCTGATTTATGGGTTTGTTTTTGTTCTTTTCTTTTTATTTTCCAGTTTGGAAATTCTATTTTAACCTTCACTGCAATTGCAATCTTTCTGTGTACGGTGCCAACTCTGAATTTCCAGCTCACTGTCTGCTGTTTCAGCATTTGATGCAGAAACCCATGTATTGCCACAAGTGGTTAAAACAAATTTTGCTTCTTGGATGCTGATTAATTTGTTCCAATAATTCCACTTGAATTTTTTACTAATTATTTTAAGAATATTTTTTGCTTTTTGAGTTATAATACCCTTATGAGAGTTATGGTGATGTCTGCACTGCATCATTGACTGGTTTTTGTTTTCAGGTCTTGAGATTCTTCTTTTGAATTCTGGGTTTTTCTGAGTACATTGTGAAAAGGTAACTTTTTTATTTTTTATGGAAATTGGATCTGCTTTCTTAGACTTCATCAATACCCCCATAATAATTGAGGTTATAATAATATTGTAATCAAAATTTTAAATGGAAAGAAGTCCATTTTTTTTTTTTTTTCAGTTGATACCCTTGTGTGAAAAGAAGTACCCGCTGTGAGAAGGCCATGATACCAAGTTCAGAACTTGTCCCTTATTCACAATTGTTTTAAACAATTCATAAACCTTATCATGTTTTGTCTGTACTTTTGTTAATACATTAATAAGTACAAAGGTGAAGATATAATGATGAATATTCCTTAAAAGCCAATATGATATTGAATCCTAAGATTGCCTTTTCTTGTTGGATGGATCTTGGTAGGAAAAAAACTTCTGACTACTGATGTGGCAAGAGGTCACTTATGGTTCTCCGATATTCCTTAAAAGCCAACATGATATTGAATCCCATATATAAGATTGTCTCTTCTTGTTGAAATTGATTTAAAGTTCTCTAGCTATATCAGCAGTGAAAAGTATTTTTTGTGTCCGCTAAGACAGGAGATCAGAGCCGTTCTCCTTGTTTGATCCATGTGTTGGTTTCGTAAGTCGACATGACTCTCGTGTTGAGAGTGAATAACGGTAAATCTTTGGACTTTAATTGCAGCACGGGTTTCGAATCGATTGCTCGAAATGGAGGGTGATACAAAGTTGGACGGGAAGGCAGTGCAGACATTTCAGAAGAATTTTATTCAAGTCCAGAATATACTGGATCAGAATAGGGTGCTAATCAATGAGATTAATCGGAATCATGAGTCAAAGATTCCTGACAATTTAAGCAGAAATGTGGGACTGATCAGAGAACTCAACAACAATATCAGAAGAGTGGTTGATTTATATGGTCATCTGTCAACTTCTTTCACAAAACCTGTGGATGCTTCATCTGAGGGAGATTCAAACGGTCACAAAAGGGGCAGGCCTGCTTAGATTCGTAGCAAGAAATACAGAAAAATAAGTCCATTTTTCTGATCTTAATTCTTTTACTTGATATCTTATTATTGTCTTGAAATCGCTTGTTAAAAATAATATTAGCTCCAAGTTACTCAAGCATGGTTCGGTTCTTGATTTTCTTGCTTCTTTCGTGTTTTAGATGATTTAGTATGAAGTTCTAATTTTTATTTTTATTTTCGTATGCTGATTTTTAGCTTTTTGCTGTTTGCCAAAAGGCTAAATCTCTGATTTGGATCTTCACTAGTTTTCTTGATATGTCTCTTAATGCTTTCTTCTATTTTTAGTGGAAACTCTTATTTAATTTTCAGCTTAGCCCAGAAAAATTATTCTTTCTTTGACTATTTTCCCATGAAAAAATTTAAATTTCTCTTTTGCTTCGAGAAAATCTGGCAGAACATGTTCGATATGCAGTGCACTGCCGTAACAAGATTTTTCCACTATCCAATACTGGTGCCGTAACATTATTTTAATGCTGTCAAATACTATAAAGTATACATTAGGCGAGGAGAAAATTAACACACAAGGTAAATCTTTCTGCGAAGATGCCCTCACATAATTGAAAGAAAACAGCTTCAGATGATATTTTTATTTCCCCATCAAGCTTCACCACAAGAACAAAATCTCAGATAAGAGATGATGCTATTTTGACCAATTTTTTTCATACTTGCTGATGTTTTTGTTTGTTGCACCCAATGCAAATCTCTTGGGTGCCATTGATAGGGAAAGAAAATATAAAGAATTCAAATTGGGGAATAATCAATAAATAGCCGCTATTTGTAGATAATATAAACAGTAACAACATCAAGAAAACAAGGGCCCAATGGTTCACTTTTGGATGGAGCTGAACTTATTCATAGTCTGTTTGGGAGTGATTTTGAGAATTGATTTTTTGACTGTTAGGAGAAAAGTGAAGTCCATCTGTGAGAGAAGAAGTCTAATATGGCGGCTGGAATAGTGAAACAACGGCCAAAAAATCAATTTTTTTATACAAAAAATCACTCCCAAACAGACTCTCAGTACAACCTTATTCTTTTTCTTAAGCTCTTTTTTGTTCCTTTTTCCACTTTTAATATTTGAATTTCTTAATACAATTCTGATTTTAATCGACTCATCACCTAGTATTTAATAAAAATTTTCCGTGTATTAATTTAAAGTAGCAGAACTTGTGCTTAATTAGCACACCTCATTGTCTAATGAAAGTAGGATAATATTTTCGTTCATTACTAGATGAAATGGCCGTGGATCTCAAAGGTTGAACCCCAACCTTAGGGGCCCCCACCGACCCTGTCCTGGGCCATTGTGGAGGAGGTAAATCGCAGGATGTGCCTCCCAGGAGCCAGGGTGGAGAGCACATGGATAGGCCAAGGCTATTAACCCATATGGTAAAAATCGACTCATCACCTAGTATTTAATAAAAATTTTCCGCGTATTAATTTAAAGTAGCAGAACTTGTGCTTAATTAGCACACCTCATTGTCTAATGAAAGTAGGATAATATTTTCGTTCATTACTAGATGAAATGGCCGTGGATCTCAAAGGTTGAACCCCAACCTTAGGGGCCCCCACCGACCCTGTCCTGGGCCATTGTGGAGGAGGTAAATCGCAGGATGTGCCTCCCAGGAGCCAGGGTGGAGAGCACATGGATAGGCCAAGGCTATTAACCCATATGGTAACTCCCGCTTGCAACAAAGCCAATTCCACCTTGCGGGGAATCGAACTCTGCACACTGTCGCGCTGAGCCCTATTCGCCCTCCCCTTTGCCACTGGGAGATATGCCCTGGGGGCAATGGCCGTGGATCTCTCTTTTACCTAAAGTAGTGCTAAGCAACAATGGTACAAACAAGGGTGGAGATCAACCTTGGGCCCTGGGTACCACACAATATTATTAGATGTTTAATAAAGAAAAAAAATAAAATTGTATAATCCATGACGAACATGTTGAATACATAGTTCAACCAAAATTCGAATATCAAATGGTTGAACAATAGTTTGACAAACTGGATTGCCCATGATGAACATGTTGAATACATAGTTTAAACAAAATTTGAATATTGGATGGTTGAACAAAATATGAACTCAGAGAAAGTTTTCTCTTATTCTCTTTCTTTTAGTCACTGTTTTGCAATAAATTGCCTTTTATGAGTGGCTTCCATTTGAACTTCTTTCTTCTCTGTCATTGATTGATATATAGGAAACGTACCTATGTTTGTGGGGACAAGAAATTTTTTGTAAATTTATTGATCTTAGGAAGGAAAAGGTCCACATGGTGATTACTGGAAAGGGTTTGTTTTTTCTGTTGATGTCATTTTCTTTATTTTTATGTGATATCATGTTGTTTTACCCTTTATTGGGGTTTCGGCTATGATCTTTTATCTCCCCTTTCAAACTACCATGATCATCATTCTATTACAGATTTTGCAAATATCTTTGTGTCATCCACAAAGTTTGTGGAGAACAACTTTACGTTATGCACGCAACAAGTCCCAAAGTGAGTCATTCTTGGCTAGTGTTTAGATTATGTTTACGTTTGTATTCAATTAAATAACCTTTTTATTCACATATTTAATGAGATGATGATCTGGACTAACCCTATAAAAATGCATATATTTGGAGAGAGCTAGCCCATCTTTGTTTGAAAAAGTTTCTTTGGCAGAGAGCCAACCGACTTGTTTTACCTTTTGTTTCAAAATTTATTTTCATTTTTTCACTGATTAAATTTGTTTCATTTAAATTTTTTGTTATGAGTTGGGCTGCCTCACTATTTCTTAAGTTTTTGGGCTAATCAAATTGTATATTACCCGGCCTAGTTGATTAAACGCGTTCTTTGGTTGCACGACTTATGCCTCAAATTAAGGGCTGCTTTCTGCCATACACGTGGCTCACTTGCAACCCTTTGATCTGTGTCCATTTGTCTGATTATGTATACTCTTGGACGCTCCATCTTTCATAAAAGACTTTATTTTTCTTCTTCTCTTGAATTTTCTTTCTCTGTGTGAGCTAGGGTTTCTCTGAAATTGGTAATTTTTCATCTT
>NC_036249.1:17329090-17333706 GCF_002742605.1 Olea europaea var. sylvestris | reverse complement strand
AGTGATATTCTGATACTTGAAGTGCTCTAATAATGCTTGCTTGCATTTTGATAGAAATATAGATGGAGTCATTGAGGATGTGGATTAAGATTACACAGGGGATCTTGATAGATAAACTGCCGTTCTCAATAGTTAAAGGTAGTATTTCTCAACATATGACAACTTTTCGATAGATCAATTTTGTAGTCATCTATCCATATATCCAACTTTGGTCCGAACATTACACATGTGTGATTTTGCTTTCTTATACGTGTGTGTCGCGTAACATGTACTAATTATTATGATATGACTTTTTTGCTTTGTTCTTACATATGAATATTGAATTCCTCGTTCCGAAAATTAGAGGGGGCATAGAGCAGGAAGGTGTGTGCCTCGAATGACCACGGAAGTCCATTTCCTAATGGGAACAAGGAGGTAAATGATATATGTTAATTATGAGGAATTCAAAATTTTAAATACTCTCATCTTATTCCCTAGTATACAAACTAGAAATCAATGACATATTCATCAATATGTCCAATATTGTTCTCAACTAGATGAATGAGGTGTAGAGACCTAAGTGTCATGCCTGGACAAAGAAGAAGTTTCTCTGGGTTGTGACGTGATGGAGGCGAATGATAAGTTTTATATTGGAGAAGTTAAAATAATTTCAATTTTGATTATATATTATAAGCATGTTGAGTTGAAAACTAATGTTGAATGTCTTTTCACGACTTAAATGCAGATGATCTAATAATGTTGGATGATGCCATGGAAGAAAGTACGCTTCCCACTTCTAATGCTATGGTCCAACCTGAAGGTAAGTTCCTAAAAAAGATTACTTAATATTGATTTTAGGTAGTCGAGAGAACAACTAGATGTTGGTAGGATATGTTATGTTATTATTTGACATTTTGGATAAGTAATTCGACCATACTACTTTTGCGTAGGCCCTCACATACCAGTGGTGGCCACTATACACGTTGAAGGCAATGATGTAGTTAACACAAAGAGTCCGTGATCAACATGCATTCACTTTTCTAGGGGATATACTAGGACTCTATACACCAAAGGGATGAGAACGAAGTCAAGTATTAGTTCCCTATAAATTTTTTAATACTATGATAAACACTATTTGATGATTTTATAATAAAAGACCATAGTATGGACAATTCTCCAAGAATTTGATTATAAACATGCTTTGGTCGTTGTATATATTTGTGCTTATAAATTTCCAAGAATTCAACGACCATTGATGTGGACAAAATTTTCGTACGTCATCGATTATAGTTATTTATTATAGTTTTGTCATGGATTCATACGGTAATGTCTGTATAGAATGATGTTCAACAACATATCCTTTTATAGTGCAGTTAGTTCGCTTATGTATACTATTGTATGTACAAGATCAGATTTGACAAATATAGTCATTACAGTTAGTAGGTACATGATAAATCCTAACAATGAATATTGGAAAGCGATACAGTGATATTCTGATACTTGAAGTGCTCTAATAATGCTTGCTTGCATTTTGATAGAAATATAGATGGAATCTTGCTTGTGAACTTACACATGATTAATGTCTTTAAATGATAAAACAATTTCAGTGATAATATAAATACAAAACTTATAATGCAAGTATTGTGACATGCAAAAAAATCACGGATAAGTTAGGAACATAAATATTCTGCCGGGACTGATAGTTGAACTATCGAAATTTAATGAAGTAATCTGTCTATGTGAGAACTTTACAGTGAAATTATTGCTATAGAACTGATGTTTGCAAATAATAATAAAATGATAATGATAATATAGCTTAAAAATATACATGCCATCATTCGATTATACAAAATACAACTTCAACTAATTTTAGAGCCTATGTACAAAAAATCACGGATAAGTTAGGAACATAAATATTCTGCCGGGACTGATAGTTGAACTATCGAAATTTAATGAAGTAATCTGTCTATGTGAGAACTTTACAGTGAAATTATTGCTATAGAACTGATGTTTGCAAATAATAATAAAATGATAATGATAATATAGCTTAAAAATATACATGCCATCATTCGATTATACAAAATACAACTTCAACTAATTTTAGAGCCTATGTACATGAGTGGTGTTACTACTCTACTACACCAAGAGCATTTCCTCATTCGTAGGGTATGCTTGTATTTGAATCGCTTGTGTCATGTGTGTAGTTTTATCCTCTTTCCACTTCCATTCGTTATCTACATGAACAAATTTTTTCCCCATGTGATATAATAAATCGCAAATGATTACTTATACCTAAAAAGTTGATATTACAATGGTAATAATTGCGCACAATTAATATGTTTACATTTAATAGCATGAAAGTGGCACATTCTTGAATATTTAAATCCATACAATAGCAAAAGATCAAACCAACATTTGAAATTTTTATCTTGACAGTTTTCAAGTGTAGAATTCGACAATTGAATTATTTAACTTGACAATTTCGAAAGGTCGAGTTTGACAATTGAAATGTCTAACACAATGGCTCTGCAGGTCGAATTCGACATGGAAAGAATAAATGTGAGTGATTGGAACAAATTCTTCATCATATTAAGTGGGGTCATCAATATTGTATTGCCAAATGACAAAATCTTCTTTCCAAATAATTTTCACAGTAAATCATTAAAGTGGCAATCCTTGAAAATATTTATTTGGTTTAATTAGAAGAAATTATTCAAAACATTAATAGTAATACTCAATTCTCAATTAGATGACAACATCTTCCAAATAAATAACTCAATGCTTCATTAAATATGAAATCCTTCACAATATTTTATAGAGGTTTTAAAAAGATTTAAAAAATTTCAAAAATCAAACAAATCGATGAATAAGAGTTTCAAAAAAAATTTCAAATAAATATGACCATATCATATTTAACATTTAAAATAGTAAGCTATAAGATGAAAACATAAACAATTTTTAATAGCTAACCTCTGAAAATGGATGATGAATCAAATAATAATGTTTTCTCAGTGATGGAATGAAGAAGATAGATAAGAAGTTAGGGTTTGTGAATAGTAAAAAATTATGTGTTTTTTTAACTTTTCAAATTCTTTTTTTTTTAACCAAAATTTATATTACCCAGTATAATAATTATATCTCCAATGTTTATAATATACAAAATAAATTATCGCATCACAACATTAATGACATTCAAATCAAACATTAAATGCTGCTAAAAAGGTGTAATTAAAGGTAATATGGACATTTCACACAAAAAAATGTGACATTTTTTGACCTTTTTAGTGCAAATGAAATTTTTTTTCTGTATTTTCTAATTTAGTGATATTTATTAAAATTTCCCTTTCTTACACTGCAGGAGCTCTGTAAATGTATCACTTGTAGTTTTGGAAGACACGGTCTAGCGGATGAGAGATTCAAAGAACTCAACAGACACTCTGGAGAAATTTTTTTTAGGGTTGGACAAAACTTTTGAACCGAACCGAATCGAGTGGTTCTTCTTAAGTTAAATACTCGAATGGGTATCTGAATCGAGAACCGATGGGTTTGATTCGGTTCTCAGTTCTGGATCAAGAATTGAATAAGAATTGAATCTTCCTAATTTTTTAAATTAATTTATTTTAAATAAGTCAAATTATTTTATTTTTTTAAATAAATTTACTAACTAGTTAATTTACTCAAAAAAAAAATTGATTTTCCTATTTCTAATTTTTAGTTCAAAGCCAACTTAATTAAATTGACTTAAGTTTCATCCAAATCTATTACATTACCATAGTGCCATTTCCACCGTTATAGAGAAATCGAATTGAAGTTCACCAACGCCTCTCTTAATTATTGCGAATTTGCTATCTTCCACTTCCTATGATTTTAGCAATCAAATTTATGAAGAACTCAGTGAAGAGAGAAGCAAAAGTTTTTTTTGGATTTTTCAAATTTAGTGACATTTATGAAAATTTCCTTATAAGAATTAGAGTTCAACTACGAGATATTAATGTCAAGAGACAAGCTACTGCACATCAAAATGTGCCTGCCACGGACAAAGAGCAAGTGGATCGATCTGAACAATCAACAAATGGGGTCACAAATAACTCAGAATCTCCACATGTTAAGGCAACTATTCTTGTCAAAACATATATACTCGTAATTGTTGATCTCAACGATGAAGAGACCAACGTTCATAGGCTAATAACAATGATTTCATCTTTCTTATAACGACAATTATTGAATTAGAACTAGTAAAATTTTAATCAATAACATGTGGTTACCCTTAAATCATCTTCAAGAGACTCTCTAACAATAAGATGTTCTCTATTACAAAGAATAAATATTTAAAAATGAGCTTGTAGATCCTCTTTATTTTTACTTCACAATGATTGCAATTCATAAACTACAAAATTCAGTAGTTTATTTTAGAATTATTCGATCATAGAATTAATTGACCATTCACATATAATTGTTAAACAATAGACAAGTATAAATCAACAAAGCTTCTTAAAAAAATGAAACGAAAAGTTGGTTCCACGAGCATGGAATAGTGATAAAACAGGATGGTTATCTACAGTGCATCGGAGGTTCGAATCCCCCAGCAGCTGTAAGGTAACATTTGTATTGGAAGGCAGATGTCTTGTGGAGGCAAA
>NC_036249.1:17327103-17328380 GCF_002742605.1 Olea europaea var. sylvestris | reverse complement strand
TGTGATCAATTACTTCATATTGTGGTTTAATCTCTTATTTTCACCAACAGTTTGGTAATGGATTAATTCAATATCATCTTTCGCTTTTCGCAACAAACTGGTGTTAGAACTGTTTTGCTTTCAACAAAATGATTTCAGGTTTGGTCTGAATTATAACAAATGGTATTAGAGTTCAAGCTTAATTCATAGGGAGATTTTATTTTTGGGATGGTAACCATGAAGATCAATGTTCCACTATTGGATCGTCGTACAAGATTTTCGTTGTGGCAAGTTAGGAGGCGAGTAGTATTCACTTATATGGGATTGATTTTGTTGTGTTTTTTGCTGTTTTCATATTTGTTGTTTAAAGACACGATCTTGTATAGTCGCGATCTCACCATTGAAGAAGTCTATGATGCTCTATTTTCAAATGAGAAGATGAAAAATATTGTTGAGGTTAATGAAGATGACCTAGCTCTTGATGGTGGTTGTGCAAGGGGCAAATTAAGGTCTAACTTCCAAATTTATTGCAAGAATCCAGTGCACTTACTTAAGAATTGCTATAAATTGTGTAATAGAGAAAATTTGGCAACAACTTTTCAGAGGGAATATCAATTATATACTTCAGGTGATGCCATTGTTGAAACTTTTCATAGTATGGAGAGCTTTTACTTATGTCTGACCACAACTCCAAACCCGGTGAGACTTGAATTTTGGATACAACTTGTACTTTTCATGTGTCACCCAATCGGGAATTGTTTTCAACATATGAAGTTATAAAAGATGTGGTGATAACCTGTAATAATACACTTTGTCGGATAGCTGATATTGATCGGATTAGAATAAAGATGTTTGATGGGACAGCTAGAACATTTGATGCAGTGAGACACATTCTAGATTTGAAGATAAATCTTATCTCTTTAAGTACTCTTCATTCAAAAGGATACACGTACACTATTGAAGGTGGAGTCTTGAAGGTTATCAAAGGAGTCCGTGTTGTGCTGATGGGACATACAAAATCTCATTTTTTTATCTCGTAGGATAATACCGAATCTTCGAGTGATTAGTATATTTTAAGAACTAGGGTAAATTTAGAGTTGGCTTCTATACTATTGGAGTCTAATTTGGGGTTTTCTTTTAAGAATGCATCTCAACTGAGTTTTGAAGATATGGATAAATCCGTCTTGCCACCATTATCGATGGCATCATATTCAATTACTAGAAAATAGACCAATTTTAGGTCATAAAATTCCACAGGTACAATTTTACTGTTTTTATTTATTTATTTATTTATTTAT
>NC_036249.1:17318834-17323442 GCF_002742605.1 Olea europaea var. sylvestris | reverse complement strand
ATATTTTTCTAGTTATTATATTTGGATTTCATCATAAACAATCAAACAAATGGATCAACGCTCATTTGTTGAGAGCTTATTCGATATGGGATGTGGGCTACGTGGCGAATCGCCTAGGACGTCGCAAAGTCAATTTTCAAATGAATTTGTCGGTCTAAATGATGTACCCATACCTGAAGATGTTCACATTCACAGTCAGGGAAGCCACAATCCAATCGATTTGGATGATAGTAACGTTCCCAAAGTGAAACATGAGGACGAAGATGTCGAATTAAACATCCCAGATGCGAGGGGAAAGCGAAAGGACAAAAAACAAGCAAAATGTTGGGATCACTTTAAGTTGATTTCAACGAAAAAAGTCGTCGATGGCCTCGCAGAATTTAAAGCAGTATGTAAATATTGCCAACAAAGATTGACATGACAAAAAGGAATTGATACCACCCATCTCAACCACCACTACAAAGCATATGCGGCCAGACATAGACTTCTTCCAACTGGTCACACACAATTGCAATTTGGCAGTCTAGGTGCTGGTTCTACGACTTCAACCCTATCCACGTGGGTGTATTCGGAGGACAATACTCGAACCGGAATGGTGAAATTTGTTGTCACCACTGAGTTGCCTCTCGCTATTACAGACAACCAACACTTCGTCTCATTCGTGAAAGAATATCTGCAACTGAGGTACGTTGGGGTAAGTCGAAACACTCTTCGTGCCGATACAATACAATATTTCAATAATTCAAAACAATAATTAATTATGGATTTGCAACAAATGAATTTGCAACAATATGGGGGTGTTGTATCTTTAACTTCTGATATATGGGAATGTGTTAATAAAATAGCATATATAGTTAGAACCGCACGCTATATAGATTCACTTTGGTGCGTGCATGAAAAAATTATTACTTTTAGAATTTTTGAGTTTCCTCACAATGCTAATAATATATATAATTATATTATCAGTATTGCTAGAGAATATAACTGTGAGACTAAAATTCGGTCTTTTACTTTTGATAATGCTAGTGTTAATAAGGTAGTCGTCGATAAATTGTGTTAAACACTTCAATCTGATTTTGGTGGGTATTTGTTTCATATTCGTTGTGTGTGTAATATCTTGAATTTAATTGTGCAAGATTACTTAAAACATATAAATGATGATTTCAAAGGATTAGGAATGCATTAGTATATATTACGATATTTCCAAGTAGAAAACAAGCATTTGAAGATTTTTGTGCCGAACTAGGGGTGACGACTGCTAAAACATTCGTTAGCGACGTAGGCCATAGATGGAACTCTACTTACTATTAAAGTCATGTGAAGGTTTCGAACATTTAATAACTAACTTTTATAACAATAGACATGTTAGAAGTGATGACGATGGTATATTGAATGAATCCGATTAGGTTTTAGCTTTAAAAGTTAAAAAGATTTTTGACATTTTTTTATGAGACCACAAAGATTTTATCCGACATTTATTATCCTACAAGCTGTATGGTGCTTGAACGCCTTTATATTATTGCAAGAACATTCCATAAATATAAAAATGATCCTACTTTTAATGAATTATAATTGCTATGGAATTAAAGTTTAGAAAATATTGGGAAGAACTACCTATGTTATTTTCTTTAGCATGCGCAATGGACCCCCGATATAATATTTCGGGAACTAAATACGTAATTAATCAAATCAATAAAACCTTAATACTTGATACACTTATCACCTGTAAGAATTTAGAGCAAACATTATGTGGAATGTATGATTTATATGCGGAAAGAATGGGTGTAAATGTTAGTCGGGTATCCTCTGCACCTACTCCTTCAATTGAAATTGAAGAAGATGATGCCGAAATAATGAATTTATTTCAAGGCATTAATACATTTAGATATGATGCAACAACAATGTATTCATTTAGTGCCATGTCGTCTACATTTGCATCTCATCAAGCATCGACCGCAACCCAAAATGCGATGCCTGCTGAATTAATTGATTGCTTCAATCATAATATGCCAACAGACAGAACAATTAAAAAAGTTCAGAAGAAGTAATTGAATTCTAGCGAAAGTATAAAAGACGTTGGCCAATTGTTTCTGCAATTGCGAAAGATCTGCTGACACTTCTAGTTAGCACTGTTACTTCGGAGTCTACTTTCAGTGCAGGTAAAAGAGTTTTGATCGATGTCAGGAGTCGACTGAAAGAAGATGTTTTGGAAGCGTTAATGTGCGTAAAGGATTAATAGGACGCTTCGACTACAAGATAAATACGCTTAAATTGTATATTGTCAACTAAGTGATATTTGATTTAATTATATTAATTAAAATTTCCTTATTTTTTAATCGTTAATTTAATTTTCTTTAAAACATTGTACACATTACAACAAGTTGTTCGTATACAATTTTTAACTCTGCCTACTTAAAATTGATGTAGCTGATCCCAAACTCGAATAAAGGAGGAGGGTTTACATTTTATGTACTTTAAAAAGAAATAAAAAATATATTTTTTTGTAAATGTATTTCAAAAAAAAAATTCATCTTCATTATATAAATATTTTATACTTTATAAAAAAATATTAAAATATGATATAAATAAAAAAAAGAAAAAAGTATCTTCATTAAATTATTTGTATTTTTTTAACATTTTTTTATTTTTTTAAAAAGTGTTTCCATTGCATTATTTGTAGTTTTCTCTATTTAAAAAAAAAAGGGAAAAGATGACGAGCTCGCGAACCAAAGCTCGGCTCGGCCCACGAGCTCGGACGAGCCACGAGTTCGTGGGCCGGGCCGAGCTCGCCCAAAATCAAAGAGCTGCGACAGATTTTCCTTTTTCGACCAAAATTCTTAAGGAACCCATTTTGGACACGACTTTGACATAATATTCGGTTCTCATAAATACAAAACATAGGCTAGCATCAAAGGACCTCTGTTTCACCTCTCAAAGTCATTCTATTATAAAATATATTAAAAAATGAGGGGCCAATTCAATATCTGTTGAAGATGATAATCAAATCTAGCATGTGGATTGAATCAAGAAATATCAATAACTTGAAGAATCAAAGTTCGAGGTTGAAGATCAAGAACTAGAATTAGACCGTGATATCTCTTTCTGATATTTATAATTTTGAGTGATACTTTTTCATTCTTCTTGTTGTTTTATCTTTAAAAACATGTTAAGCTAGATTCCTTCGCGTTGGATGAAGATAATTCATTCATTTATTTATTTTTAATTCAAAGACAAATAGTTTAGTAATTCTAGTATTTCTTGATTAATTATGCATGCTTGTTACAATATTTAATTTTTTGATCATCAGTTAGGTAATTTGTTACTTGTTGTAGTGTTGGAAAATTCACAATTAAGTAAAACACTGCATGATTAATACACGGCATCACCTAGTGGATTCTTGGAGTTGGACTAGTAGTATTATGTACATTTTGACCTACTATCAAGGGTTCAAATATAGGACGTTTTTTTCACGTTTTGAAATGATTGGATGAGGAGTTCTTTAAGTTTCGCTAAGACAGATTTTATCAATGTTATGTCAGTTGAGCGGTTGGGCACCTATTAAGAGAGGACCTCATAGGAATGTTCAAGATCTTTTAAATTTATTTTACTCTTTGTGTATATATATATATATATATATATATATATATTATTTTGTATGCTAATTTAAAATGAGACGATGTAACATCATGTAGATAGTTAACGATAATAAATTTAACTCATCTTGAAATTTTCTAATGAAGGTTCATGAATAAGCTATCAATTAATAATTTTTATAGAGAGAAAATAGCTGTGAATATCCCAACCTTTCCCATGGAGAGAATTTTGTCCCTAGTCTATCAATCCTACATTTTATTTTTTATTTTATTTTTTTCATTTGCAATCAAAGTCATTTTGGACAAAAAGCATCTAATAAAATAGAGTAATGTTATTTAGCACCACTGATCATATTAAGCACCATTCCAGATGACAATTGCATGGTATTAAGTGATAGATCCACTTAAATATATCGTCATATGTGTTGCTTCAATTGAACCTATCAATTGTAGCCAATTAGGTTGGTGTTTAAATGCCATTGTTGCTAGATATTATTATTCAATAAAATGTTAAATTGGAACATGAAGAACACATGTACTTTGAAATGGTTCATTGCCAAAAACACAGCACCCACATCAAGTGATCTAATGCCAATTAGCACCATATATCCGCCAACACAAATTGTGCAGTGCCTATTTTGGTCTAAAATTAGGAGGCCATCAACATTGAGCCATTTCATATTGGAACTAGCCTGTGTAGGCAATGAAACATAGACGTGCTATTTTGACATTTTATTAGATGGTTTTCAACAAAAAGGACTTCGGCTGCAAATTATAAAACTCAAATATTGGGTTGATAGATTGGGGACTAAATGATCATTACAAGAAAAAAGGCTTTTTGCAACATGTAAACGGTAACATTTTTTAATTGCATGTTGCTAAAAGAAGTCTATTGCAACATTCAGCAAATGTATGTTGCCATTGGGTTAGTAAATTAAGATTTAACAACGTTGATTGAATGAATGTTGCTAAAACATCCCTTTGCAACGTTCATAGACAGTTTTTTTTTTTTTTT
>NC_036249.1:17310375-17312686 GCF_002742605.1 Olea europaea var. sylvestris | reverse complement strand
AACTCTCTTTTATTATATCAATTATCGAGTTTTTACTCTCTTGTGCTGCAAAATATACAATATCAATTCAATTTTTACAGTTTATTAATTACAATTTCACTTCATCCGATTCTCAATTCTCACAATCTCACTACTTTTATATTTTTCTAGTTATTATATTTGGATTTCATCATAAACAATCAAACAAATGGATCAACGCTCATTTGTTGAGAGCTTATTCGATATGGGATGTGGGCTACGTGGCGAATCGCCTAGGACGTCGCAAAGTCAATTTTCAAATGAATTTGTCGGTCTAAATGATGTACCCATACCTGAAGATGTTCACATTCACAGTCAGGGAAGCCACAATCCAATCGATTTGGATGATAGTAACGTTCCCAAAGTGAAACATGAGGACGAAGATGTCGAATTAAACATCCCAGATGCGAGGGGAAAGCGAAAGGACAAAAAACAAGCAAAATGTTGGGATCACTTTAAGTTGATTTCAACGAAAAAAGTCGTCGATGGCCTCGCAGAATTTAAAGCAGTATGTAAATATTGCCAACAAAGATTGACATGACAAAAAGGAATTGATACCACCCATCTCAACCACCACTACAAAGCATATGCGGCCAGACATAGACTTCTTCCAACTGGTCACACACAATTGCAATTTGGCAGTCTAGGTGCTGGTTCTACGACTTCAACCCTATCCACGTGGGTGTATTCGGAGGACAATACTCGAACCGGAATGGTGAAATTTGTTGTCACCACTGAGTTGCCTCTCGCTATTACAGACAACCAATATTTCGTCTCGTTCGTGAAAGAATATTTGCAACCAAGGTACGTTGGGTTAAATCAAAACACTTTTCATACCAATACAATACAATATTTCAATAATTCAAAACAACAATTAATTATGAATTTGCAACAATATGGGGGTGTTGTATCTTTAACTTCTGATATATGGGAATGTGTTAATAAAATAGCATATATAGTTAGAACCGCACGCTATATAGATTCACTTTGGTGCGTGCATGAAAAAATTATTACTTTTAGAATTTTTGAGTTTCCTCACAATGCTAATAATATATATAATTATATTATCAGTATTGCTAGAGAATATAACTGTGAGACTAAAATTCGGTCTTTTACTTTTGATAATGCTAGTGTTAATAAGGTAGTCGTCGATAAATTGTGTTAAACACTTCAATCTGATTTTGGTGGGTATTTGTTTCATATTCGTTGTGTGTGTAATATCTTGAATTTAATTGTGCAAGATGACTTAAAACATATAAATGATGATTTCAAAGGATTAGGAATGCATTAGTATATATTACGATATTTCCAAGTAGAAAACAAGCATTTGAAGATTTTTGTGCCGATCTAGGGGTGACGACTGCTAAAACATTCGTTAGCGACGTAGGCCATAGATGGAACTCTACTTACTATTAAAGTCATGTGAAGGTTTCGAACATTTAATAACTAACTTTTATAACAATAGACATGTTAGAAGTGATGACGATGGTATATTGAATGAATCCGATTAGGTTTTAGCTTTAAAAGTTAAAAAGATTTTTGACATTTTTTTATGAGACCACAAAGATTTTATCCGACGTTTATTATCCTACAAGCTGTATGGTGCTTGAACGCCTTTATATTATTGCAAGAACATTCCATAAATATAAAAATGATCCTACTTTTAATGAATTATAATTGCTATGGAATTAAAGTTTAGAAAATATTGGGAAGAACTACCTATGTTATTTTCTTTAGCATGCGCAATGGACCCCCGATATAATATTTCGGGAACTAAATACGTAATTAATCAAATCAATAAAACCTTAATACTTGATACACTTATCACCTGTAAGAATTTAGAGCAAACATTATGTGGAATGTATGATTTATATGCGGAAAGAATGGGTGTAAATGTTAGTCGGGTATCCTCTGCACCTACTCCTTCAATTGAAATTGAAGAAGATGATGCCGAAATAATGAATTTATTTCAAGGCATTAATACATTTAGATATGATGCAACAACAATGTGTTCATTTAGTGCCATGTCGTCTACATTTGCATCTCATCAAGCATCGACCGCAACCCAAAATGCGATGCCTGCTGAATTAATTGATTGCTTCAATCATAATATGCCAACAGACAGAACAATTAAAAAAGTTCAGAAGAAGTAATTGAATTCTAGCGAAAGTATAAAAGACGTTGGCCAATTGTTTCTGTAATTGTGAAAGATCTATTGACACCTCCGGTTAGCACTGTTGCTTCGGAGTCTACTTTTAGTGCAGGTAAAAGGGTTTTGACTGATGTCAAGAGC
>NC_036249.1:17182562-17310161 GCF_002742605.1 Olea europaea var. sylvestris | reverse complement strand
AATTGTACACATTACAACAAGTTGTTCGTGTACAATTTTTAACTCTACCTACTTAAAATTGATGTAGCTGATCCCAAACTCGAATAAAGGAGGAGGGTTTACATTTTATGTACTTTAAAAAGAAATAAAAAATATATTTTTTTGTAAATGTATTTCAAAAAAAAAATTCATCTTCATTATATAAATATTTTATACTTTATAAAAAAATATTACAATATGATATAAATAAAAAAAAGAAAAAAGTATCTTCATTAAATTATTTGTATTTTTTTAAAATTTTTTTATTTTTTTAAAAAGTGTTTCCATTGCATTATTTGTAGTTTTCTCTATTTAAAAAAAAAGGGAAAAGATGACGAGCTCGCGAACCAAAGCTCGGCTCTGCCCACGAGCTCGGACGAGCCACGAGTTCGTGGGCCGAGCCGAGCTCGCCCAAAATCAACGAGCCAAGCCACGAGCTTGGCTGGCTACGAGCGCGAGCCGAGCTCGTTAGGTTAAGGGCCGAGCCGACTATCCATTCAGGGGTGGACCTCGCGTTATGTACAAGTAATTTATTTCAGAAAGAAAATGTATTAAAATTTTAAAGGAAATCAAACGAGAGCTAATATTGAAAAAACTAATGTTAAAAAAGAAAATCATTAAAGAATATGTTTCAATCTACAAATGAATTTAAAAAAAAATTAAATCAGATGGATAAAATTTGCCAAAATTTTCAACAAAAGATGCTTATTACAAAGTAAATAGAAAAACAAAAAGAATAAACAAATGAAAAGGGAAACTTACGAACGAGGGAAACGAAAAGAAGTTCACTAGGTAAGTAATAGTTGCTTTTGATAGAAATATGAGTAAATTATATTGAAAATTGTAGTAATGAAAAGTTTAATGAGATGTCGGGATGTAGAAGACTAGATTTACTTATCCAACCTCTTCCATCTGATGTTAAAGGTGATTATATCGGAGATACAAAAGAAAGTTGTAAATGTCTAAAAGTTAGATAAAAATGACAAAGAGGGAATAATAAATAAAAGAATTTCGAGAGATATCTTGGCGACCACATACCAAAAAAAAAAAAAAGTACTATTTTTTAGCTAATTTAAAATGAGATGATGTAACATCATGTAGATAGTTAACGATAATAAATTTAACTCATCTTGAAATTTTCTAATGAAGGTTCATGAATAAGCTATCAATTAATACTTTTTATAGAGGAGAAAATAGCGGTGAATATCCCAACCTTTCCCACGAAGAGAATTTTGTCCCTAGTCTATCAATCCTACATTTTAGTTTTTTCCATTTGCAGTCAAAGTCATTTCGGACAAAAACCATCTAATAAAATAGAGTAATGTTATTTATCACCATTAATCATATTAAGCACCATTATGGATGACAATTGCATGGTATTAAGTGATAGATCCACTTAAATATATCGTCACATGTGTTGCTTCAATTGAACCTATCAATTGTAGCCAATTAGGTTGGTGTTTAAACACCATTGTTGCTAGATATTATTATTCAATAAAATGTCAAATTGGAACATGATATATATATATATATATATATATTATTTTGTATGCTAATTTAAAATGAGACGATGTAACATCATGTAGATAGTTAACGATAATAAATTTAACTCATCTTGAAATTTTCTAATGAAGGTTCATGAATAAGCTATCAATTAATAATTTTTATAGAGAGAAAATAGCTGTGAATATCCCAACCTTTCCCATGGAGAGAATTTTGTCCCTAGTCTATCAATCCTACATTTTATTTTTTATTTTATTTTTTTCATTTGCAATCAAAGTCATTTTGGACAAAAAGCATCTAATAAAATAGAGTAATGTTATTTAGCACCACTGATCATATTAAGCACCATTCCAGATGACAATTGCATGGTATTAAGTGATAGATCCACTTAAATATATCGTCATATGTGTTGCTTCAATTGAACCTATCAATTGTAGCCAATTAGGTTGGTGTTTAAATGCCATTGTTGCTAGATATTATTATTCAATAAAATGTTAAATTGGAACATGAAGAACACATGTACTTTGAAATGGTTCATTGCCAAAAACACAGCACCCACATCAAGTGATCTAATGCCAATTAGCACCATATATCCGCCAACACAAATTGTGCAGTGCCTATTTTGGTCTAAAATTAGGAGGCCATCAACATTGAGCCATTTCATATTGGAACTAGCCTGTGTAGGCAATGAAACATAGACGTGCTATTTTGACATTTTATTAGATGGTTTTCAACAAAAAGGACTTCGGCTGCAAATTATAAAACTCAAATATTGGGTTGATAGATTGGGGACTAAATGATCATTACAAGAAAAAAGGCTTTTTGCAACATGTAAACGGTAACATTTTTTAATTGCATGTTGCTAAAAGAAGTCTATTGCAACATTCAGCAAATGTATGTTGCCATTGGGTTAGTAAATTAAGATTTAACAACGTTGATTGAATGAATGTTGCTAAAACATCCCTTTGCAACGTTCATAGACAGTTTTTTTTTTTTTTTTGCAACGTGCATTGACCGTTGTTGTAGATGTTTTTAGCAACGTTCAAAGAATGTTGACTTCATCTACTTTTTGCAATGAGCAATGAACGTTGCTATATATGTTTTGGCAACGTTCATGCGAACGTTGCAGTTAATTAGTTCAACAACTTGCATTGCACGTTGCAATTATATGTTTTAGCAACGTTCATGTGAATGTTGCGGTTAATTATCTTTGGCAACATTCTTTGAACGTTGTTATTAATTAAAACTTACAAAACCCAAACCACACGACCCGACCCCGATACTTTGGAAAAAAACTCAATTTCAGCTCCAAAAACGTGGACAACCCTAATTTCTTCCCCCTCTTTCTCACTCTCCCTCTCTCATCTGCTATCTGCGAGACAGCAAGCACGACCATTCTCTCACTCTCGCCACCATAATCCCTCTCTCTCTCCGTCTCTTTGAGCCCTTGACGCGGAGTCGCCTTCCTTCCATCGACACCATCAACGACGCAGCCGAAACGAGAGCACAACAGGCAGCAGGGAAATCTTTTTGGAAGAAGAAGGCGTAGACCACTTAGCACTGAACCGTGAACTCTCTGAACTGGTGAAGTTGATTCGGCAGTCGGCGGAAGAAGAAGTTCATTCGGTCAGTAGAAGAAGGTGAAGCCAAAAAGCCCTTTCATTTCTCATTTCTTTTTATTTATTTAGTACAAATAAGATGGACCTGTACAACATCTTTGGAAGGCAGTTTAAGATGAGTTTAAGCAGTTTAACATATTTGAACGTCAGCCTTGAGCAAAATGAATTTATATAACTTGTTTGATTGCTCGAGCTTGAAGGGTTTGGATTTATCCATTTTAGTAGTTTTGCCGTCGGTTTTCCGTTAAATTTATAGTTTTCAAGATTTATTTCTATTGGGGACAATAATATGCAAGTAATTTTTTATCTTTGTTGTACATTATCAATACTGATTCTTTCTGCTTATGTTTGGTGCTTATATTTGGTGACAGTGATGAAAGTCAATGAAGTAGAAGTTACTCTTAACTGCAGGTGGTTATAATTATTTCTGAAGGTTCCTGTTCTCTTATTGTGTGTTTATAGGTTCCTCTGTATTGCATCTTATTCCTTATTCGGTTTTGCCAGTGGAGGAAGGATTTAAAACTTTGTGGTGAAGCTGCAGTTGAAAAAATCACTTTGGATGGTGTTTAAGGGCTGCGTACTATGATGTGTACATATAGAAATATACAGTCACTGTATATATAATTATTTTCTTGTAAACCAAGTTTATTCAATTCCATCGAGATCCCTTTATTCTTAGTGGATCTGAAGAAAATTGAAGGATCATAAAATATTTTGGTGGTCTGGGTTCAGAGTTTTACTTAGTGTGATTCAAATCTGAGCAAGTTACAAAAGTGTTCACTTTTTAGCAGAAAAACAAGATAATGACTTTCCTTCATAACTTCTAATGATTTGAGTTTGTGTTGGCTCAAATCTTTGCAAACTTGAAATTGTTTGACTATCTTGTAGAGGTGAGTGTTCCTTGAGAAAATAAATTTCTAAGTATGATTTCTTGCCTGATATGTTCTGGACTGTATAAAAGAAGCTCTTATGATGATTTTTAAATTGGGCTTTTAGTATCTGGTGTGTGGTTGAGCTTGAAATTGATCTGCATTTTATTAGGATGAAGTTAAAGATTGTTGTTTTATATATCAATCCACTTGCTATATAAATTGAAAATCAATTGATTTGATGAGGATATAATCACTTAGGTTGTGAAATTGAATTAGTTGTGTAATGACAGTATTAATGGTAGATTGCGTATAGTTCAGGAAAGATGAATAATTTTTTTTTATTTGAAAAAGAGCAGACTATGTTACCATGGCTATTTTGAGTATTGGACTCGAAATATTACCCACTGTATGCTGTTTGTAGTTTGCATTCAAGAATTTGGGTTTGATTTCAAATATTTGAGATGGAATCAAACTTAGAGGAAGCGCTCAGGTTTAAAGCAAATGCTGAGAAAAAGTTTGAAGAGAGAAATTTTGTCAGTGCAAGGAATTAAGCTTTAAAAACTCAGATGGAGGGCGTTTCTCAAATGGTGGCAACTTTTGGAGTTTACATTGCTTCAGAGGCAAAAATGGAGAATTTGATTTCTATTCAATTCTTGGAATGGATCCATCCCTAGACAAGTCTAAGTTGAAGAAACGGTACAAGAAGATGGCAATGTTGTTTCATCTCGATAAGAACAAAACTGTGGGTGCTGATGGAGAAAAGGTAATTGCTGAAGAGAGTTTTGAAGAATTACATAGTGTAGTTTTTGTATTTATATGCTAACTTGTTTTCTTTGATACAAGTAATTTTGTTTTTTCAAGTGTGTAAGAAGGATTTGTGATGACGAATTTATTACTCATTTTTATTGCATAAATAAATTTAACAATTAATCTGCAATGATTTTTATATATGTAAAGTAATATATAAATATATAACAATGTATGAGTATTTTTTTTTTAAAGATAGAAAAAGGTAATGTTCATTGAGCATTGCCAAAACCCTCTTTCGCAACATTCATTGAGCATTGCCAAAACCCTCTATCACAACGTTCACTAAACGTTAACAAAACCCTCATTCGCAACTTTTAGTGAATGTTGCCAAAACTCATTCGCAACGCTCAGAACCCTGATTTGCAACGTTCAATGAACGTTGCCAAAACTCTTCACTCTACGGCAACATATGAACCCACAATAGACATCTGAACGTTGCGATAGGTCTTTGACAACGTTTTTTGATCGTTGCAAAAGGTGATTTTTGGTGTAGTGGATTCTAATGCGAAAGATTGGGTATATTTAATGCTATTTTCCCCTTTATAAAAAGATTAAATAATGGTTTATTTAGGAACATTAAATCATAATTTCCCATATAAGTTTGATTTATTATTATCAATATGAGTTAGATTTATTATTGAAAATTGTTGTCACGCATATCTTAAAATCCTTTTATTAATTGTTGCGTCTGTGCCACAGACCAACCAATTTTAGAATCTGAAGGAAGATATTAAAAAGTAAATATGATTTTCTAAATCTCAGCATTTCATCGAAGTTTTATTACCACCATTTGCATTTTTATCAACGCAATGATTTATTCTCTGGACAAATTTCTTTTCGTTCCTCTCACTCGTAAGGTTCCCTTTTCAATTTTCATTTCTTCATTCTTTCATTCTATTTATTGCCATAATCATTTTTTGTTACAAATTATATATTTGGCGATCCCCTTTTATCCATTTGATTTTAGCATGTTTTTAATTCATTTGTATGACTTCAAATACATTCTTTTAATGATTTTGTTTTCTACCATTAGTTTTTCCACTAATGTATGAGATTTAAGTTATGATTTCCAATATTTCATTATGGGATGTTGAATTTCTTATATGGGAAAGAAATTGATTGCTTGGTTTAAATTATTTGTAGATGATTATGAATTTGAGTTGTCGATTTGAATTTGTTGTATGCATTTAGATGGTAGTTTGAATCTAGGATGGATTTAAATAATAAACTCGTCTTAAATTTTGTATTTGGTGATTAATCAAATTTTCAAATATTAGAAGTTATTACATTAATTTTATAATTTATTCAAGAGAAATTTGTTGCTCGATCTCCTTGCATTATCTCTAACAGTACCTTCGTCCCCATTTAAAATTTTGTGATTTGTATCAAACACCCTTTAAATGCTTCCAGCTCAAAATTTCCATTAATCCAACTGCAAAATTTAACAATCAGTGGATTGAAAACTAAATTTTTTCTTTTGTTATTTAAGACACAGAACTAGACCATATTAAGATTTAAAAATAAAAAAAGATTTTCTAATACCCAAATCTGTAGGGAAATCTCCCAATTAAATGATTTTGCACATACACTTAAGTTGCATTTGTCACACCAAATTAGACCAAATAAGGAATTTACTGTAAAACTGTAATAAATAGTGTTAGCTAGAAGGTCTTATGTTGAAGTAGGGTAGGTAATGTTATTATTTTCTTTTTCATTTTCATTATATTTTTATCTAGTTTAGCCCTTGTTTGTCACCCATTATTTGAAAAATTAAAGAGATTTGAATAGTATTTTTTGGAGAATGTGTAGTTAAAAGTAAAGAAACTTTATTGATTTGTATGTAAAATATTTTATTGTGTTAATATGTGATAGCAAATGATGCTGTAGCAAACAATTTAAAATTTTTAAAAATGACAAACAAGCACTTAATTCATGTTATACTCTTTATAGTGTAATAGCATTTTTTTGAATGAAAAATCTAAGATCACTATCTACATCAATCAATCATAACAACATTTACTTTCTATATATTATATTTTTATACCATTTAGAGCATATTTGTCTAACTTTTCTATAATTTGGAAGATCAAGAAATTGTGTGAATTAAAATTTACATAATTAGGAGTCCCATAGCTTCCAAATCAAAATATATAAATTATAAGCTGCAAGACGTATGGTTATTGATTCACATAAATAACATCTTATAGAAAGCATTTTTTTTCCCCTTTTTTCTTGTCAAACAAACCCTTACTTTGATGCATCAAAGGGAAGAACAAGAGAGTGGACAGGAGAAACAGGGAAAATATATATAATACATAGTTAAATGTGTGGGTTGGAACGTGACTGTAAACTCTCTCTCTCTCTCTCTCGCAAGATTCCATTCAGTCGCCGATCTTTCCAACTGTTTCAATATCCGTCCTCTCTCTAACACATACCATAATGTTCCCAGCATCCCAAGGTACGTCAAACAAAATATACTGTCCGCATATACATACACACATACATGAAGAGTGTTCGTATTCTTTATTTTTTTCCCTGTAAAATGTTTTTATCAGCTCTCTTGAATCTGTCAACATCTCCGGTATTGATCCTTTGAACTTCACATTTACTTATGTTCTGTGTACGAGTATTCTTGGGTGACAACACCCTGGATGTCCAGGGGGTTGTGGGGGGGGGGGGTTGTGTAGGGGTTGTCCAAGGGGTTTTAGCCTTTGTGTACTGGATTTTTTATGGAAAGACAGTTGAATTTATTTTTATTTTTATTTTTTTCATTTGAGATATCTGACTTGTGAGTTTATTTTTGTTCTTTTCTTTTTATTTTCCACTTTAGGAATTCTATTTTAACCTTCACCGCAATTGCAATCTTTCTGTGTACGGTGCCAACTCTGAATTCCCAGCTCACTTTCTGCTGTTTCAGCATTTGATGCAGAGACCCATGTATTGCCACAAATAGTTAAAACAAATTTTGCTTCTTGGATGCTGAGGGAATTATTCCAATAATTCCACTTGAATTTTTTACTAATTATTTTTAGAATATTTTTTGCTTTTTGAGTGATAATACCCTTATAAGAGTTATGGCGATGTCTGCACTGCATCATTGACTGGTTTTTGTTGACAGGTCTTGAGATTCTTCGTTTGAATTCTGGGTTCTTCTGAGTACATTGTGAAAAGGTAACTTTTCTTTTTATTTTTTTATTTTTATGGAAATTGGTTCTTCTTTCTTAGACTTCATCAATACCCCCGTAATAATTGAGGCTATAATAATAATGTAATCAAACTTTTAAATAGAAAGAGGTACATTTTTTTCACTTGATCCCCTTGTGTGAAAAGAAGTTCCCACTGTGAAAAGGTCATGATATCAAGCTCAGAACTTGTCTCTTGTGCACAATTTGTCTTTAAACAGTTCATAAACCTTATCATGTTTTGTCTGTACTTTTGTTAATACATTAGTAAGTACAAAGGGGAAGATATAATGATGATATTCCTTACAAGTCAGTATGATATTGAATCCCATACAAAAGATTGTTTTTATTTGACCCGTTTGGCACCCATTAATTTCTATTACATTACATTAAATTTTTTTTCTCCTATTTTCAATCACTCAATCTTTCATAAAATAATATTACAGGTAAATCGAAAATTTTTCCTTCTTTTTCAACCACTCATTTTTCAAAAAAATACTATTCCACCCATTTTCAATTTTACAAAATGGGAGCCAAACGAGGACCTTGAAATTGGTCTTCTACCCTTGATGAGTCGGATAAAAGCTTCATATTGTTGATGTGGTAAGAGGACATTACTTATGATTTTCTCCGATATTTCTTAAAAGCCAACATGATATTGAATCCGATATATAAGATCCTTTTTTTCTTGTTAAAATTGATCTAAGGCACTGCTTGATTTGGTGGGAATTGAGTTTTCAAGCCTTCTTTTTTTTTTTCCACAATTTAAACAAATTATATCCACAATTGTAATAAATTATGTTCCTTTAATTGACAATTTTTCATGGAAAACAAAGTCAAACGAACACCAAAAAATTCAAAATTTTAACATTTTCTAGGTGAAAAATTATACCTATCAAACACATTTAATTGACAATTCCCAGTAAAACAAGTTCTAGACAATTAATTTTCTGAAATTTATTTTCTTTCTAACCAAATTTTATTTTTGCAATCAAACAGATTCTAAGATTTTCTTACCATATCAGTAGTGAAAATTTTTTATCATGTCCACTGAGGACATGAGATCAGGGCTGTTCCTCTTGTTATGTTCCTTTGTCTTATAACCATCATCTCGTTCTTTTATATCTTTCGTTTTTTCCTGAGTGTTGGTTTTGTAAGTGGACATAATACTTGTATTGAGAGTGAATAACGGTAAAACTTTGGACTCTATTTGCAGCACAGGTTTGGATTCGATTGCTTGAAATGGAGGGTGATACAAAGTTGGATGGGAAGGCAGTGCAGACATTTCAGAAGAATTTTATTCAAGTCCAGAATATACTCGATCAGAATAGGGTGCTAATCAATGAAATTAATCGGAATCATGAGTCAAAGATTCCTGACAATTTAAGCAGAAATGTGGGACTGATCAGAGAACTCAACAACAATATCAGAAGAGTGGTTGATTTATATGGTCATCTGTCAACTTCTTTCACAAAATCTGTGGATGCTTCATCTGAGGGAGATTCAAATGGTCACAAAAGGGGTAGGCCTGCTTAGATTCATAGAAAGAAATGCAGTCCATTTCTCTGATCTTAATTCTTTTACTTGATGTCTTATTATTGTCTTGAAATCGCTTGTTACAAAATAATATTAGCTCCAAGTTACTCGAGCATGATTCGGTCATTGAATTTCTTGCTTTGTTCGTATTTTAGCATGAAGTTCTAATTTTTATTTTTATTTTCATTTTCGTATGCCCATTTTTAGCTTTTTGCAGTTTGCCAAAAGGCCAAGTCTCTGATGTGGATCTTCTCTAGTTTTCTTGATATGTCTCTTAATCCTTTCTTCTATTTTAGTGGAAACTCCTATTCAATTTTCAGCTTAGCCCAGAAAAATTATTCTTCCTTTGACTCTTTTCCCGTGAAAATTTAGTTCTCTCTCTTTTGCATTGAGAAAATTTGGCTAAATATATTTGGTACGCAGTGCTGTAATAAGATATTACTACTCTCCAATACTGGTGCCGTAACAAGATTTTTATTATACTGTCAAATACTGTAATGTATACATAACAAGAGGAGAAAATTAACACACATGGTAAATCTCTCTGCGAAGATGCTTGAAAGAAACAGCTTTAGATGATCTTTTCAGTTCCCCATCAAGCTTCACCACAAGAACAGAATCTCAGATAAGAGATAATTTTATTTTGACCAATTTTTTTCATACTTGCTGATGTTTTTGTTTGTTCCATCCAATGCAAATCTCGTGGGTGCCATTGATAGGGAAAGAAAATATAAAGAATTCAAATTGGGGAATAATCAATAAATAGCCGATATTTGTAGATAATATAAACAACCAGCAAGAAAACAAGGGCCCAATGGTTCACTTTTGGATGGAACTGAACTTATTCAGTACAACCTTATCTTTCTCTTAAGCTCTTTTTTGTTGCTTTTCCACTTTTTATTATTTGAATTTCTTAATAAAATTCTGATCTAAATCTACTTATCACCTAGTATTTAATAAAAATTTGAGCGTATTAATTTCAAGCAGCATAGCTTGTGATTAGCACACCTCACTGTCTAACAAAATTAAGATATATTTTCATTCATTATTAGATAATGAGGCCGTAGATCTCGCTTGTAGTTAAAGTAGTTCTGAGCCCTAATAGATGAGTGCAGAAAAATAATTTGTCCTCTCCTAGCTTTGCCCCTAAGTACCACATTAAATTATTAAGTTTAATGGCCCCGTGACAAACATGTTGATACATAGTTTAAACAAAATTCAAAGAAAAAAACTACACTGCTACAAAATTTTTGACACAACAAATACTCACATTATCATGGGACCTACATAAATATAATATTTCCAAAAAGAAGTGGGTCCTCCTCTTACTGTCAGTGTTCTGCAAGGTTATTGGTCACCAGTTCTCTGACAGTGTAACATTCTTCAAATTCAAATATCAAATGGTTGAACAAAATGAGATCTGCTTTATGGCCGAGGCACACGGATAGTCATAGAAAGTACTATGCAATAATCCCTAGTATTCTCTCTCTCTCTCTCTCTCCCTCCCCCCCCCCCCCCCCCCCCCCCCTCTCTTTTCTCTTTCTTTTAGTCACTGTTTTGCAATGAATGGCCTTTTATGAGTGGCTTCCATTTGAACTTTTTTCTTTTCTGTCATTGATTGTGTATATAGGTAACGTACCAAAGAAATTTTTTTTGTTAATTTATTGATCTTAGGAAAGAAAAATCATTGCTGGAAATGGTTTGTTTTTTCTGTTGATGCCATTTTCTTTATGTCTCTGCGATATCATCATATTGTTTTACCCTTTATTCGGATTTCGGCTATGACCTTTTATCTTTCCTTTCAAACCACCATGATCATCATTCTATTATTGATTTTGCGAAGATCTTTGTGTCATCCACCGAGTTTGTGGAGAACAACTTTCCAACGTTATGCATGCAACAAGTCGCAAAGTGAGTCATTCTTGGCCTGTGTTTAGATTATATTTGTAAACTGTTTATGATCGGTCAAATAATATTTTTTATCTACGTATTTAATGAGATGGTAATCTGGACGGACCTTATAGAAGTGCATATAGTCGAAGAGAGCTATCCCATCTTTGTTTGAAGAAGTATCTTTGGCAGAGAGCCAACGGCTTGTTTTTCCTTTTATTTATTTATTTTTTTTCGAAATTCATTTTCATTTATATTTTAAATCCAGATTGTTCAATCTTATTATAATGCTTTAATTTTCACTTTAATAGTTTATCATCTTTCAATCATAAGATGGATCGCCTTGCAAGCTCTTTCCTTCCACCTAATTTTCCCATTTCGCATTATTTTCATGCTTTTGAAGCACTGAAAATGTGTTTCGAGAAGAAGTTAGTAAGTTTATTTATATATTTTAGTTATTTTTAAGGTAAACTACTTTCACTCATCAATTGAAAAACATCAAATCTATATTATCCAAATACCAAAACACCTACTTCTATATTATTTGTCAGAGTTCGAAGATTAAGGAAGGTGATAAGAGTTCAGGTTGGAGGAGAACGAGTTCGTTCTTGGTCATCCACATGAAATAAACAATTCTAGAGTTTTGGAGCTAGTGCTGGAGCATGGAATCAAGGAGTTCCTTGGTAATTGCAAAGTGGAGGTTAGAGAATAGTAAGAGTTAATCAAGTCTAGACCATACTGTAAGTTTTATCATTTGTAGTGATTTTATTGGATTGTCCTTGGAGTATTTTAATCCCGCAAGGTATTTTTCTCCATCATCAATTCATTGATGTTATTTATTTTCTACAAATTATACCTAGCTAAACTAATTAAGTAGGTATAGGTTTGCATGTGAATTCATTTGGATTAAATATTTACCATGACTTGTTGCATTAAATATTGGTAAATTTAAATTCCGCATAAAATATCTATTCACCCCCCCAACCCCCTCTAGGTGTTGAGTCAAACTACGATATTTCGAAGAGCATGATAGAGATTAGTGCTATGCGGACATCGTATAGGGAGACATCGAGGAAAGTAGTAAGAGTTCATAATATTGATGTCATTCAATGTTATCTTCAAATGGATACTTCGACAAAGAATATTGATAACCTTACTTAGACAGTTCACATGGTGCGCAACCATACTTCGATTTGAGGCATACGAGGCAAAACATTAGATAGCCAGTTGTCTTTTAGCGTCTACTCCAATTTCCAACTCCGAGGAGATAATCTATGTGATCACGAAAAATATATTTCGATTTAAATCCGCAAGTGCACACTTTGTAATAAGTAATAAAGTGGAAAATTGAGTCCGAATGTCGTCTCACAGAGATTGAGTAGTTTAATTTTACCTAACTCGACCTTAACTGAAATTGATTTGTCAAAGCTGATTTGTTGTAACTTAAATTAATCCTAACTTAAACTAAATATGCAAATATATATGAATCGAATGAACTAAAATGCAAAATGGATGTTTGAACGCAAATTTATGTAATCAATGAATATAAAGCGGACTAAGACCACAAATCCCCAAGCAATGCTCACTTTTAACCCTAGTTCCACAATTTGAAAACACATTGAAATGTTGAAGAATCAATGTTCCTAAGTCTATCCAACAATCTCTCTCGAGTAATGTTGAACATACTCTCATATACCACTAGCCTATATCTCTATGACGAATGTAAATTTACAAGAATCCATGTGATTTTGTGAATGCTTAAAGATTCATGCAAGGCATAGAGGTTTATCTTTATCCCCTATACGGTTATATATACCCTGTCAAACTTATTCCCCTTCTTTCGAATGCATGAAATAAACCTCACTACACTCATACAATTACGTGCACATAATCATGAAAGAAATTAATTGTATATAAACCATACAAAAATTCCATAATGTGTTTCGATGTCAATATTGTAAAATAAGAAATAAAAAATTTACATTAAAAAGTTCATCGATCTCCTAGTACATAAAAATCTAGCCTAGCATGGAGAAACTAACAAAATACACAAAAATTTTAAGACAGGGCATCATCGGTGTAAGAATTGGCGTGTAATCCTGTTGACCTTCACGTTTCTCTTCATTATTGTGGTGCAAAATCACCTCCAAGATGTGATATTTTCTTCTCCTCCCTTTAGGGACGGCCCCAGGGTTTTAAAATACTTTCTAACATTTGTTCCCATAAAAATTTCAGTCAGTATAGGAAATCATAATTTTTTCACCGTGATTACCCAGGTAAAACTTGGGCAGTTGCCCAGGCTAAAGTTTTTATCTCAGTAATTGTTCCTTGATGTTGGGTAGTCTCCCACTCTAAATAACTAGGCAATCGTCCAGTTATAAAAGCTCCCAAATGTTGCATTTTGATCCCCAAATTTAGTTCTCGATTCTTTCACATCGTCGTTTCTACTTTCGGTTCATCTTTTGGCTGTTTGCACTTTGGTCCTCGAACTTTCGTTTTCTTCCATCTTGTTCATTTTTCTTCTCTTCTCTCTTGAATTCTGCCATATCCATCAATATATTCCTATAAAACGAAATTATATAGAATTAAGCCATAATCCAAATGCTTTGATCAACAATTAGTCATGTTTTGTAGACCAAAATAGTGTATAAAAATGTACTTATCAAACCTCCAAACTTGAACTATTGTTTGTCCTCAAACAAGATAGTGACTTAACTATACGCAAAACATGGCTTGACAACTTGCTGTGTCTCAGGATTGGAATTCAATAATCATCATAATAAATAGTTTCAATAGTGCAAGATTAAAATCAACCCTTACCTGTCAGATGCAAAACTCAACATGTGTGTGTGAACTCATGTCAACATATAAAACTTATGATTGGTTTATCCCCGACCCATGGTAGTCAAATATATCCTTTCCCCGCTCGAGAAATGCACACCCCCAAACTTATTCCTTTCCCTCAATCATCGTAGGGTGTGTTCTGAAGTTAGGAGTTTAAATAACTGCAATCCTTTCCCTTTCTTTCCATGGGTAGGTTTCACTATTACAAGATCACATGTCAACAAGTAGAGGCTCTCCTAATTTGATTGCTTCAACATTTAGATTGAACAAATCTACTAGCCTCGTATCAAAGGTATAGTTTTATCAACCAAATGTACAAGGGCTTCCTTCATGTTATTGTGTCTTTTATTTACTTATTTATAGATTTCTCCTTTTTTTTAAATTGTCATCTCTCATTTGCTTTCTACATAACCCCTGTAGCGAGTTTTAGGCTGATAACTCCTAAACTAGTTGGTTTTAGGGCACTAGATTTTAAACCCTTGTAAACTTATTCACTCGAGTTATAAAGGCTCGATCAGATGACTTTTTATTAACTTCTTCCATTTTTGCTTTATATATTACTCTTGTAGCGAGCTTTAGATCGGTGATTCCCAAACCAATTGGCTTTAAAGCACCAAGTTTCAAAATACCCTTACATGCTTACTAGCTCGAGTCATAAAGGTTTTGAGAGAAGTGTTATTTTCACATCAATTAGTTTTATGTCCTTTCTTGTTTTTCTAGACATTCAGTTTCCAATACCAACCCCCAACTTAAGACTTTCAACCAATCTTTATCTCACTGGTCTATGCAATCCACACGGTCAAATTCATGGACGGAACCCCCATTTATCTTAAAGTTCTCCTGTAATTGTTCAAACGTCTCTAAGCTACTCTAAAAATGATTTATGGGTTAATACAGTTGAGGTTTTACGATTTTCTCCTACTTTGTTCACGATCCCAATCAATAATCTGACATGTAGAGCATGAGTGCATGCGCAAAGAATGTCAAGTATCACATCAATAAACACAAGTTACTCAAATTCTACACCATATCCACTGTTCTTATGCATACCTAGGGATGTCGACGAGCCGACTCGCGAGCCGAAACTTTCGTCTCGGGCTCGACTGGGGCTTTTTAAGGCGAGCTTTTTTGGCCCAAGCTGAGCAAAAGCTCGATTAAAAAATTAAGGCTCCACCCGAGCTTTCGGCTCGGGCTTTACCTAGCCGAGCTGAGTGGGTCAGTTCTTTGGATTTTTTTATTTTCTTTTTTCTAGGCAGCTGAAATTGGCTACCAAACAAGCTAAAATTGCTGCCAGTTGGGCAGCAAACCTATTGCCTATTTGGCAGCAGTTTAGCTGCCAACAGGCAGCAGATTTTTCCTTTCTATATCTTTTTTTAAACGGGTCGGCTGCCTAGTTGCCAACAGGCAGCAAATTTTTCCTTTCTATATCTTTTTTTTAAACGGGCTGGTCGAGCCACATTGGCCGGCCCGGCTCGAGCCAACTCCCAGAAATGGGGCTCGGCTCAAGCCTTGGCTCGGTGCCTCCAAGCTTCGAGTTGAGCTGGTTCGGGCTTTTTTCGGGCCGAGCCACTGGTGACACGAGTTGACGAGCCCGATTGCCATTCCTATGCATACCTATTCCAATATTCACATCATAGCTGGCAAGGCTACCAAGCCCATACAAGCAAAAAAAATTATAAACAAAATATATAGAATATGCAATTTTTTTCACACGACAATCACACAGAAGGCAATAAATTATAATTAGACACAAAATAGTGATGAATATCAATGGTATCGAGAAAACTATGCCACCTCCCAAACTTATACATCACATTGTCCTTAATATACAAGCAAAAATAATCAAAATAAATTAGTAAGGATCAAAAACTCCCCGAGTAGCTGCGGATAGGTAGAAGGATCAAGTTGGCCCAACTGGTAGACATCATGACAACAATCATCTTTCCTTGTTGCTATGCTTTTTTTTTTTTTTGCTGTTTTGAGAATTTAAAAAAAATATCAATAATAAAAATTAAAGATTAAAATATGTGCTTTGAATTCACACTATGAAGAATTCTAATCTTATAACTTTAAGAAAAACTATCTAACAGAGCATACATCCCTGCAAAAATCCTATAACTAAGAGAAGATAAGTTTTTTCTAATTCTTTTGGAGATTAAAATCTAAGTGCAACTTTAAGAATGCATATCACATCAATATAAGCTCAACATGATGCTAGGATGTTAATGATGAGCCTAAGTAAATTGAACTCGATAGATAAAAATGCCTAGGTTATTAATGCAAGTCTTAAAATACTACCTAAAATGTATTTAAAATCATCTACATGCACGCGTTCCTAATTATGGCCATAAATACTAATGTAATCCCTAAAATTCTACTTGTAATGCAATATGTAATCAAAATAAGTGAAAAGGGATAGAGGAATGAGTTACCTTCCATTAAACGCTCGATTTATAGTCTAGAGCTCGACTTTTGGCCCAAGTGTGTCATGGCACTTTGAATATGGCTTTGGTGGTCCTGCTTAACTTGCTTAATATGACTTTGTTCCATATTGCAACTTTCCTCCAAATTTTAACTTTACCCTTCTCCAAGCAGTATGACTTTTCCTCATCACCCGTTTCGAACTCAACAACGTAAACTTCAATATCCTTTTAAGTTTTAATCACAAAATCAATTTTTGAGCAAATGATAATGTTGAGGGGATGCATGCTAATTTTCTCTTCTTTCAATGCTTCAAGTTCTTTTCACCCGTTATGATTTATTTCTCAATCTTTTCATGCTCCTCTTCTTTGATTGAAGTTTTTCCGAGTTCAACGTCTGTATTCAAAACGTTTGGCAAAGAAACAATGACATTTTCATGAAGAATCGTCTCCTCTTGTTGTACTTGTAAGCAGTCTGGTTGACTTGATTCCCTTAATTGATGTCCATTGGTAACCGGTGGAAGAAATAGTCTCGTAGGTAAATCACCCACATCAAATTGTGGTAAGAAAAATAATGCAACAGGTAAATCACCCAAAACAGTTATATCAAGTTCACATTCTGCTTTTAAAGCTCATAGTCGCTGTCAAATAATGAAATCTCCTACAAGCATATCCCCCTTATCAATTTCTTGAGCAACGAATTGTTGTTGCCTTATGATGAAATCACATATGAGCATCTTGTTGAAATCAACCATAGCCATCTTTTGTCATGCTATTTTTTTTTAACTTGAAAAAGACAGAGAGAAAATTGGAAATGGAACGAAAATAACAATATTAGAATACAGGTAGAAGTCCAAATGGTGTCAAAAACTTGTTCACAAAATATTAATTTCAATTTAAATCCGCAAATGTACGATTTGTAACAAGTAATAAAGTGGAGAATTGAGTCGGAATGTAATCCCACAGAGACTGAGTAGTTTAATTTTACCTAACTTAACCTTAACCGAAATCGCTATGTCAAACTTGATTTGTTGTAACTTAAATTTACCCTAACTTAAATTAAATATACAAATATGTATGAATCGAATAAACTAAAATGCAAAATGGATGTTTGAAAGCATATTTTATGCAATCAATGAATATAAAGCACTTAGGATCACGAATTCTAAAACAATGCTCACTTTTAACCTAGTTCCACAATTTAAAAGCACGTTGAATTTTTGAAGAATCAATGCTCCTAAGTCTATCCAACAATCTTTCTCAAGTAATGTTGAACCTACTCTTATATACCACCTGCCTATATCTCTATGATGCACGGCAATATACAAGAATGCATGTGATTTTGTGAGCACTTAAAGATTCACGCAAGGCATAGAGGTATATCTCTATCCCCCTATCGGACCTTACGATGATTTTACCCTGTTGAACTTATTCCCCTTCTCTCGAATGTATGAAATAAGTTACCACACTCATACAATTACGTGTACATAATCATGGAAGAAATTAATTGTATATAAACCATTCAAAAATTTCATAACATATTTTGATGTCAATATTGTTAAACAAGAAATTAAAAATTCACATTATAAGGTTCATCGATCTCCTGGTACATAAAAATTTAGCATAGCATGGAGAAACTAACAAAATACACAAAAACTTTAAGAAACGACATTACCAGTGTAAGAATTGGCATGTAATCCCGTCGATCTTCACGTTTCTTTTCTTTATTGTGGTGCGAAATAACCTCCAAGATGTGTTATTTTTTCTCTCAATGCCTTCTCCTCCCTTTGAGGATGGCCCTAGGGTTTTAAAATACTTCCCAAGATTTGTTTCCATAAAAATTTCAGTCAAAATATGAAACTAGAATTTTTCACCTCGCCCAGGCTAAAGTTTTCACTTGATGCTGGGTAGTCGCCCAATTATAAAAACTTCCAAATGTTGCATTTTGATTTCCGAATTCAATTCTTGATTTTTTTAGATCCTTTCTCTTTTTTTCTTCTTGCTTAAGTTTTTCACTTCATCGTTTCTACTTTCGGTTCATCTTTGATGAGGCCATCATTAAAGATCTAAATACTCGGTACATTATAAAAACTATCAAAGCGTTGCAGCACTAATATGATTTTATATAGAACTTGGAAAATTAGATGGGGGTATATAGTAATTGCATTACTTGACAGAACACAAATTTTTACCAAGTAATACTGAAATGAATATGAAAGAACTAGTAAAGGTCACACTACAAGAATTGGAGTTCAACTACCAGATATTCATGTTAAGAACATGTTCAAGTCACAAGATACCTATCATGAATGAAGAGCAAGTGGACTCTGAATAATCAACAGATGTGTGATTCCATCATTCCGGATAAAAACAGGAAAACTCCACATGTTAGGGCTATTGTTCTTGTAAACACATAAACGCGTAATTCTTGATCTTAATGATGAAGAGACCGGGATAATAGATATGCTAACCAAAAATAATTTCATCTTTCTTATAGCGTCAAATATTGAATTAGAACTGGTAAAACTTTACTCAATAAACGTGCGGTTACCCTTAAAACATCTTCAACAGACTCTCTAAAAATATGATACTCTTTATTTAAGGAACACATGCTTGAAAATAAACTAGATACTCTTTATTTTTACTTTATAATGATTACATTTAAAAAACTACGAATTTCAATAGTTTATTTCTAAATTATTGGATCATATTTGAATTAATCAACCACCATTGACATATTAAAAAATATTTTAAATAAAAAGATAAATAAAAATCAATGAAGTTTTTAAAAAACTAAACTGAAGAACAGGATAAAGAACATCATTAAAGTGTATTAAAAAATCTACTCTTTAAATTTAAGGATGTTTTATGCTATACATAAGTTACTATTTATAAATTAATTGTGTCTTGGAAATGCTTTGACCTTGGTTGTATCATTGATTACTTTGAGTTGCAATCTTGATTGCAATTAATGCAAATATGTGCTGACAAATCAACCCACAAGTAGCGGACCGTATTTCTACATTTTCCACCCACTTTTGACAAATTCTGAAAAAAGCTATTAACTTATTGTGGAAATTTGACAAGGTGTCAACTTTTAACTTTTCATTTATAAAAATGTCACTTTTTTAAAGTCTTTGCAAGATTGTCAATTTTTGACATTTTTGCCCTTCTAGATAATTCAAATACCCTTCATATCCTTCGTTAAATATAGATTTGACTAAATGAAAAACTAGTACAAAAAATTTTAAAACATCACCTCTCATCTCACTGCTCAATTGTTGACAATTTATCTTCTAATTAATGAAAAAATTGATGGAGATTTTCATTTTCCTCTCAAATTGACTCTAGCTCTCCTCTCTTCTAACTTCTTGTTTCTCTGCTCCATCTGGATCGACGACGATGATGGCCACTCCCTTTGGCAGTTAGGCTACTTCTCTTCTTCTTCTCTTTCCTTTACTCTTCACTCTTTCACAAATCAAAACTTGTCGGCCCTATTTTTCAACCCTAACCATGCTGCCACTATGCCACGTCCGTCATCTGTGCGATAGTGTTTCACTCGCACCTCCGACCAGCTACCTACTGCCAATAAAGGCGAAGTGAAGATTGTTTGTCTAGCTCTCCGACTTTCTTTAAATCTACAAAATCGAAAGGAAAAGGCAAAAATGGTGATGTTCAAATTAGGTTTTTGTTCATGTGTGATATTTTAGCTTTTTACACAATTCATTTTAGGTATGTGGTATGTTTGCATGTGAATGCTTTTGTTCTTCAAATTTTGATTTGTTTATGGATTTTTAGTTGTGCACATTTTGCAACATATGATGGCCATGGAGGTTGGTTAGCTGTAAAGTATGCTGAGAAGCATCTTCATGTTAATGTTCTTTCAACGGGCTTATCGCGTGAGCTGGTTTGTTTGTTTGTTTGAGAATTTAGTGTTACAATTATTGCTCGAATTTTTATTTTAGAAAACTGCTATATTTTACATTCCATTTTGTAATTGTCCTTTCATGGTTTGGCGTTTGATGAAAATTTTCAATTGGATGTTAAGTGTTCAAAGAAGGCAGTTTGATTTAATTGTCCTAACGTTATAATTCGAGTAGTGTATTTTATGTACTCCGATCCAACTATCGAGAATGACAGAGACAATCTGTCGGGAACGACATATGAACTGCCGGACTATAATGCTGTATGTCGTAAATGGATTCGTAATTTGCTTGTAAAGTTGAACGTGCATTTCTCTGTCCGGGAACGAAGTAGGAATGGTAATGACGATGTAAGTTGAATATAATAATGTAAGTCAATAATTTGATGGGGAACACTGCACGTTGAGCGAATGTTACAAAATGGTGTTTATCATGCGCTGTTAATTGAGTCTACTATTTACAATTTTGCAAATTAGAATTTATTTGGTGGGGATTGAAAAAAAAATTAAGTGGACAAGAAAAAGATACAAGATTTTGCTTCCTCCCTTCAAGTATTTTGAACGACCATAGAGTTAGAGGGTTAATTGTACTATATCAAAGACATTGTGGTGTAAATTTTTCCTTATGTTTATTTTTCTTCATTTCTTTTGCAGTTTACCATTTACATTAACCTGATCTTTAATGCTGTGCACTTTTTCGTTAACTGTGAGAATGAATAAAACATCTGTCGGGACCGACAGTTGAACATATCGGGATGTTGTGCAATTGAAAAATGAAAATTGGAACATTTTATAAGTTTCTCACTTTCCAAAAATGAGAGAATTGGTATATTTTATAAATTTCTCGCTTTGTGAAAAATGAAAATTATAAGTTTGACCAATACAAGTGTCTTAGTTTATAAATGGAAATTATAGAGATTATAAGTTTCTCATTTTTTGCAAATTACAAGTCTGACCAATACAAGTACACTTAGATATTCAAGGTATCACACCGATTGTCTATCAAATTAAATTTGAGATGTGGTGGAAATAAGTTGGTAGTTGGAAACTAATTGACCTTAATCAACCATCCTCTTTGCCCAATTATAAATACCAATGCAAGACTTCATGTTCATAAACCACCCCTTAAAAGACTAGAGGTGCTATTGTGAGACTCTCATATTGAAACAGTTAGTTGATACGAGATAATGGGTTCATTCACTTCCAGTAGCAAACCATTCAACCCAATATGCATCCACCGATACTGGGTTCATCAGCTGAATTTCCCATGTTTTATTGTTGGACGACGAGGAGGTAAGCGTTGAGTATCATGAATCTCAAATTATTACTCATACCTGAAATGTTGGAATTGCAACGATAAGAACTTAGAATCAATATGTTGACATTTAATAGCATGAAAGTGGCACTGTATAATACGTAAATATGTACAATAGCAAAATGTCAAATTAAGGGTTTACATCATTTTGAAGTGTCCAAATTGCCAGTAAAACTATATAACCCGACAGTTTGTAAATGTCAGATTCGACATTTCAAACGTCTAACCCAACGGTTTGTAAATATTAAATTCGACAACTAAACTGTTGAAAATGTCGGGAAGCAAACGGCAGTGGGTGAAAATCAGGCTTCTTCAGCACAGCACATTAAGTACAGTTATTACTATTGATCTACTAAATGATAAAATAAAAAGGTCAGATTGACCTTATCATTAAAGAGACATTTAATGAAAACAGTATTTGGTTTGATTGGAAGAAATTACTAAAAACATTAATGGTGATAATAACATTTTGTGAAGGACTCCAAAACCAAAAAATCAATGCATAATAGATTCAAAAATTTCAAATAAATATGTCCATGTTGTATATAACATTTACAAAACAAAAAGCTATAAGAGTAAAGTATAAATAATTTGTAATTACTAACCTTTCAAAATAGATGAAGAATGTAACAAAAATATCTTCTTGATCAATGAAAATGAAGAAAATAGAGAAAAGTTAGGGTTTGTAATTTATGTTTCATTTTTAAATTTTTTTTACCCTTTTTTATTAACAAAAATTCATATTAATTAATAAAATGCACATTTATCCATGTTTTGTATATAAAAATTAAACCATCACATCAAATCAATGCTTTTCCTTCAAATCAAGCATTAAATGCTACTAAAAATGTGTCATTAAGGGTAATTTGGACTTTTCACCCTAAAAAGTGACATTTTTGCTCACATAAAGTGAAAATGATAATTTTTTTGGAACTTTCATTTTTCGTGACATTTTTGTAAATTCCCCTTAATTATTTGGGAAAATTGCAGTCAATGCACCAAACTTTTCGTTTATTAGTAGACTTTATCTGAACTTTTCATTTCTACCACCGTGAGTACCAAACCTTTAAAAAAATTGCAGCTCAAATTTAAATTGACATTTTTCGTTAGTTTTACCCCAAAAACTGTCAGTTAACCCTAGAAATTAAAAGTTTAATAATTTGACCATATAAGACAAGGGCATTTTGGATAAAACGTATTTTTCCTATTAATCAAAAATTAAAACAATAAAATCACAACCCATCCCCTTCTCCTTGTCCCCAAATCAAAACTAGTCCACCCAACCAGCCATTCACCTTCGACAGCCAGCACTACCCACCGGTATCGCCAGCACTACCTACCAACATCACCACCACTACCCACCCAACAATACTCATCAATGAGAAAAGCTTAATGATCTCATAAAAACCTCGATTCAGGTCGATGAGAACTGGAGGTGCTGGACGAGACACGACGCTTCATGGCGCGAATGAGGGTAATAAATCCATTGGTTATAAAGGCCAAGAATGTGCGATTTGATGGACCTTAAAGAGGTAAATCCATGAAAGCTGGCGGGCACTACGTGTCCAGTCCTTCTCCGACATCGACATTGCCGCCGTCGTGGAGGCACTGCGGATATCAACCATAAAAAAATTGGAAGTTTCTGATGAAATTCATAGTTCGGTGAAGGAGGCATATGTAAATGGGTATGGAAAAGTAGCAATTGGTTGGATTGGTGCAAATTCTCCCCCATAGTCTATTGCCTTACACAACTCAACTGCTCTGTGACTTCCCATTTTTTAAGTCGGATTGGTCGATTGTATGGATTTTGAGGAAGATTTTGTTAGATTATGGGGAATTTGTAGATTGAAAGTGATATATAGGTTTTGTGGAGTTTAAGGTTTTGAGAGAAATGGATGGTAGTGATAGCGGTGTTGGGTGGGTAGTGGTGGCTGCCGACGATAAATGTGGTGATTGGTTGGAGTGGTTTTGATTTGGGGAAGAAGGAGATGGGGATGGGTCTTCGTTTTATTTTATTTTTATTTTTTTAAAAATTTTAATTTATAGGGTCAATTGACGGTTTTTGGAGTCAAACTAACGGAAACTATCAATTTAGACTTGAGCTGCAAATTTTTTAAAGATTTGGTACTCACGATGACGCAAACGAAAGATTTGGGCAAAGTCTACTAATAAGCGAAAGGTTTGATATCTAGTTGCAATTTTCCCTAATTATTTAGACATTTCAAGTCTGCCAAGAAAAACTTGCATCCCACTACAGAATTATCGGCCAGCTTCATTCGTCCTTTCACCTAAAGACTTGCATCTCTAAATAGACTTTGACTTGAGATTTTTAATAATATTATAAGAATTGTTGATTTTGTTTAAAATTTATAGTAAATTTTAGTCTACACCAAACATGGACTAAACTTAATGAAATAAATACGGTATAGATAGTTTAATAATAGTTTAAATTTTGTTTAGATGAAATAGTTATCGACTCTAATGGAAGCATTTCAGTCACATAAAGAATGTAGGGCAATACAAGGAGGTGGAAAGCTATCATAGTTACAGAAACAAAATACATAAATAGTAAAATGGAAATTTTTTAAATTTTATTTACAAAATAGATGAGAATAAAAATTTTTAAATATTAACAAAAAACACTAAATTCTTATCAATGATATGTGACTTGGTGCTCGTACAGCAGCCAAAAACTAGGACCATTTTTGCAAATATTGTTTCATATATGTGAAATTGACATTTAACACATTGAACAATTTATTGAATGTCTTTAAATTGTACTCACCCCGTGTCATTTATATAGACTAGTTTTATTTTTCATAAAGATTAAGAAATCTTATTTCATTTTATTAAAAAATAATTTTTGCTAAAAACATTCCTAGTTTATCCTTATTTATATTTGTAAATTTCAAGATTAAGTAAGAAAAAAATTATTATAACTAAACAAATTGAATAAGAGTATATTAATAGATAAACAAAACAAGATATTTTTTTTATAAAGAAACATGACTAAATGATTAGAACAAAAAAATAAGGAAATGTGGTCTATATAAATAGAATGGAGGGAGTACAATCTTATTCACACCGTCTATAACAATTCAGCACGCCTATCTTGATAAAAGTCATTGTCCATTTGTCATAGTTGACTTTCTTGAGGGAAGCAATTATAATTCAATTACCAAATACATGTATAAATTAAAATAGGTGAAAATAACGGATCTACAAAGTTAGAACATCTTGTTATCATTGACTTTGGCCATAAGAAACTTAAGGGTTTATTTTTTTTATTTTTTTATTTTTTAAAGAGTGCTATACCTCTTGTTGAGGACTCCTAAAATGAGGATAATCCTATACCAACTTAAATATATCGAATATGCTTAATTGTAGAAACTTACATAAGTCGAACTCTTAAATCGGAAATTATTAGGACTTCACAAAAATCGTGGAAAAACAAGACAATTTAGGAGAAGAAAAATATAATGTTATTCAACATTGTGATCATCATCGCTCTACGTGATAGTGGGTCGCTTGATTCATTGTCAAATGCATTAAAATGTATCACAAGCCCGTTGGATAATGAATCAGGTGTCCATTGTCATCTAAACTAATAATGATTACCTCTAAATAATGAATAGCATTACTCGAAGAAAAAGCACATCCAGGCATGTATGAGTTTATGATTTTTTATTGTAGTTTCTCCTCCAAATTTTTAACCCAAAAAATTAATGGTGAGAAGCGTTTCTTAGAGCTGTAGTTTATATTTGTCGAAACATTCTCAACAAATGTTCAAACACGCGATTAAACTTGGTCTAGATCACTGGCGGAAGGGGAGTGGGGCATGGTGGGTCAAGTGACCCACCAACATTTTGATTTTTTGACCTTTTTATTTTTATTTTTATTTTTTGCCTTTGAAAATTGTGTATTTTCTTTGAAGAAATAAAGATTCAAGATGAAGTTCAATAAACTTAATGAGTAATTTCATTTCTAAAGTACTCCATTTTTTACTTTAAAAATTCCTCAATAAGTTGTTCAAAATGTAAGTTGAGACATATTTTCAAAGAAAAGCACTTGTAAAGTAAATTTTATACTCTAACCAAATATAAACTTGTCAACTATTGTATCGAATCCCATCTAACTTAAAAAATACATTTTTAAAATATTCATAAACAATTGAGATATGCCTACATGTCTCCAATATTGTCTAATGCAACACCACCTATAGTTTGAAATGTTGGCTTTATTGAAAATTCTAGATAATCTAGGTGTATATTCTCTTTGATTTTAATTATCTTGCGTCCTCAAAATTCTTTTCAATTGAAGATTTTATTAGAGGCTAGAGGTTTCTTATTCAGAAAATCCTAAGCTTAGTTTAGTTGAATTATCGTGGTTTTAGCATGGTATTGTTGCAGGAGAATCAGATCCTCTTACAAATATGGAAAGTATACTCATCATTCTTAAAAAAGATCATTTTCATAATCTACCCATTTATAAAAGGAAAAATTGTATTCATCCGCTCTACATAATTCATGTTGCTGCCTTAGTTTAAACTCAAGACAAGTGATAGAAAAAATGAGTTTGGATTAAATTTATAGATTGTTTTCATTGTGTTTAAATTGATTTGGAATTATTATATTATTCACATTTTTTTTTTTAAATTTGATTGTGCCCCCTAACTCAAAATGTTTGCGTCTGCCACTGGTCTAAATTATATTCGTTTGGGTTTGACCTGTAGTAGCTAGGGAGTTTTCAAAATAAACTAGTATTGTTGGGAACAAAGAAATTCTCAGCGATAAGGAAATGAATTATCATAAATAAAGGAGTCTTTATTCAATCAATGGTCGAGAAGATTTGATTACACTCTTGGGGTAGCATAAACGTCAAGGCTAGCAAATTTTGTGCTTTCTTACTACATTATGTTGATATCAGAGTGCAACCGCAACCTGCGATTTGTGAAGTTCAATCATCAAAGGCTAACATGGTGATGCTTTACGAGAATCTCTTCAATCCTTTCATTCCTTAGAGTCGAATGAGTGATGATTCGGATGGGAACTACTGTGACACCTGTTTTTTATGATGAAGTTGAAATTGATGATTATCTGGATTTTGCTGACAATGGGCAAATCAAATGGCTGGAATTTTTCATTCAGAATGTTTCTTTAAATTACTTTTTTCTTTATATATTTCCTATTTTCCATCTTTACTTGCTTAGATTTTGCTTCAATTAAGACTATTCCCATCGAATAATTTGACATGTTTGATTCCTAATGGGTGATAAATACCCCCTTGTCTATAGGAATTAGGCATTGAAGATTGGGATCCGGTTTAAAATATTATTGATAATAGTAGAAAATTTGATATTTGTTTAATGAATCAACGAAATATTGGCTCCAAAAGTTCAAGTATTTGTAGAATCAACAAATAAGTAGCCTTGTTCATCATTTTCGTATTCCGCTGCATCATATATTGGTGCAGGGCAAAAGCATAAAATGAAGAAACAAACACACTGTTAAAGTTCCGTTGACTTCAAAGAAATAGCCTAAAATACGATCATCTTCTAATTTTCATTGAATCTAGAGAATATCATAAATCTACAAATAAAAAACTCTTTCATTCGCGGACGGACATAGAGAATTCGGACTTGTTGGTTATAAATATCAAATACCAAGAATTTGATAAATTTGAGAAAATCTCTACAATTATAAATTTTATTACAATTCAAAAACAACGACATGCTAACAAACCTTATTTAAAGCAATAACTAAAAGTTGGATAACGATCAAACTCTAGATAATGACTAAAATTAAAAGTTCTCAAAGTTGTATTCCATATTTATTTACTAAAAAAATACTAACTAGAATATAATTAAAAATTTCCAAGTATAACTGAAATATGAAACATAGATAAAAATTGCATAAATTAAACGGAAGCCTTCTTCATTTTATCTTTAACCTCATCAATACCTCATTTTGCAATTTAAATTCTAGTCTAATCCTCACACTTGTTCTGGTCATTGCTTGCGTACAACGTTGGGAATTAAGTAGGCATGCAAAGCAAAAATTTAAAGTTTTGACTTTATAATGTTATTTGGGATAACAAATAAATATCATTGGTTATCTAATCTTACAGATTTTTTTTATTTTTTTTCCTGACACAATAATCTTACATTATTATTTTCTTTCGTCCAATTAATTTTTGAAATGATCGAGTGACATTGCTTCTTCGTCTCGAATCAAAGAATCTCCTAGATATGATGCAAAACGGATTTTATTCTATCTTTGAAGAGAGATTTCTTTATGAAAAATATGAATATCTTTGATACCGAATAAATGATCAACATTACTGTAACTAGAATTGTCACGAGCCTTCACGCTCCACAGCTCATGCGTAACTCAGTATCAATCAAATAAAACAAGCTCGCCAATCTAACTCCAAAGACTTATTTGTTCCTCTTATTTCTAAATAAGCCGAAAAACAAAAAACAAAAAGGGAAAATAAAAAAGAAAACAAATACGAAAGTTTGTCAAAATATTTGCCCTTGTTGGGAGTTTGTTGTACAAATTGGTTTGATAATCGACAAAAATTTAAGCGACATGCACCAAATGTAAAAACACAAAACAATTGTTCACTCAATTCAACAAATGTCTAATATGGGGACTCAAGAATCAGCCCTTTCCATTACGTGGATCGATCATGATTTTGTTCAATCGTTTGCTAATAGTAGAAGACCAAGGTCCATATATATCTAACCAAGGTATAAATCTCAGCCCTTGATCAAATCCAACGGTTCAAAATAGCCATGAACAAGCACCATTGGTGAATGCCAAGCTACCAATTGAAGGTTGCCACGTGAGCCATCCATTGATCCCACTAAGCAGCAAGAGTAATTACCAAAATGTCCCGAATAATGTCATATTTGAGTAACACACTTCTTCAACATTCACCTTGATTCTCTAATACACCTGCTCTCTCTTGTTGTATCAATATGGAGAACTGATAAGCAATATCTAAACTTACCAATTGAAAGTACTTTAATGCCCATATTTGATGGATTTTTAGCCATATGAATTTTTTTGGCAGATTAACTTCATTGAGATGTTATCTAGATGAACGAAATTTCGTATCAATGGTTTTAACTAAGTTAATATGATGAATGTAGTGATCATGAATTTAATAAATAAATGCAAGTTAGAAGAATAATCAAGATGAGAAAGTTTGGTGTTATGATTTCACCTATCAAATACGATTTTTAGTTATATAATTATTTCTAATCAATTTTTCCAATTTTATAAGCAAGAATCTTAATTTAATTCTACTTCCTCTCTCAAATGTCAAGTATGAACTATTTCTATATTTTAATTTTAATATCATTATTCCGAATTAAAATCTAAAAATTACCAAGTTCTAGGTTCTTACGTGGAACATGTTTCAAAAGAATTATACTTTCTCTTGAAACCTATGATTTCTTAGGTTTTGTTATTCTATGATTGCGCCTAAATTTCCCTATCTCAAGAGCCGAAATCCAATCATTCAATTAGTGGGCATTTAATTGAAAGCATTAACAATAAATAACACAAATAAACATGATTGAAAAAATCTCTAAGAAATAACTATAATAAAATCAAAGCATAATCTCAAGTTTGTTACATAAACCCTAGATATGGAATTTAGATCATGACAAAAGCCATAGAAATAATCAAATTCAATTAAAACAACATAGAGAAGATAATAGAAAAACTAGTTTTTGTGGATCTTCAATCTCTTTTGCCATGTCGTTCTTGATTTTTTCTTGATTTCTTGATGATTGCTCTGCTGAATTGTAGTTTAGAAGTATTCTGTCAATTGATATTTATCTCATCTTAAAGTCTCTAGATAAAATTGGAGTTGGATTGACATTAAAAAGAGACTAATATCTTCAAAATTCTTTTTCTCGTCCAGAGTGCCTCGGCACCACAATCATGACGCTACGGCGACATGTTATTGTAAAAATTTAGCAAAGCTGGCGTTACGGGTCCTACTTTCGAGTAGAAAATTAGCGTTGCCCATCCTTCAATACTTTTATCATAATTTTTTTCTCCCGATATCCGACTGAGGTTTGTTAGAAAGATAACGCAAAAGGGCTACAAGTGTGTTTTAGATATCAATTCCCAATTCGAATATTTACTATGCCAAAAATGGTTTTCAATCATCGAATAAAAATTTGGAACATACTTGTGTGGTTGAAAATCAATTTGTGAAGATATTTTGATTATATCTCACTCATTTTTTACTTCTAATTGCATTCAAATGACTCTTACTAATCTTCAGTTATCATTTTGTAGTTCGAATCAACTATTGAAAAGTTACAGTTGAGTCCTCAAACTTTATATCTCATTTTTCGTCGTTATTCACTTCTTTCTTTTAATTTAGCCTCCAAACATCAAGTTTCGTCTAATCAACTTCAACTTCACCTTGATTCATGCCAAAATTTTATTTTCTCCAAGTTCTACATCATTGACACCAATTCACCTAACCTATAAAACAATACAAAAACATAAATTAAAATGTTCTAAAACTCTTAGATTCAAATGACATATCAAGATTAAGTAGCGTTAATATGATGAATGAAGCATACTCATCCAAGATTATAGATCTATATGCTTTTTGATTCATATCTTCAATTTCATCAAGTTTAGCTTTGAGTTCATCCAAAAAAAGTTTCAGGATCTTTAAGGGCTTTAGCCACACTTTGTTAGACTAATATAACCCTTATTTTCTGCTTTCAAATTGAATAATCCCTCTTTTCATCAAATTGTGAGCATTTGACCCTCGAACCTATGGCAGATTTTGTAAAATGAAGGGTTGTATTTGAGATCATTTACATCATCAAATAAGCATAATTTTTTTTTTCAAAATAGAAAAACCCTTTTCTCAATTTTAATCAACGAAACACAGATTAATAGAATGAGAAGAATCTTGAACGTCACAAATGATTTTATCAAATTTTAACAAAACAAATATGAATAAAATGATTTTTACAAGCAAGATACACATACCAAATATATCAAATGTTCAAAAGCAATATAGCATAGATCAATTTCAAACAGAGAGAGTCTTGTTTTTACGTATGACAAGAGAGAATTAATTGTTTCAATGGTCGCTGAACTTAGGTCCATGTATTTGATTGATCACTGAAATTTAAAATATCGAGTTTTGGTCATTGAACATTGATCCATATTTACGATTGCTCATTAAAGTTTAAAATATCGAGTTTTGACCACTAACTTTTGAAAAATATTGTACGTTGCTCACTAACATAAATATTGAATTTTGAAAAATGTTGAGTTTAAAGTGAGTAATGTAGTCTTGAGTAATCTGGCCATATTCATCACCAATGTTTAGGAGATGATCTACCAGGGAAGAAGGCTACCAACAATGTAAAGTGAAAATTACTTTCAAAAATCAAAGAAAAAATCCCAAAAATAGAGGAAGGGACACAATAAAAAAAATCAAATTGTGTTGAGGCAGTAGCAAAACAACTATAAGCATTGTTACTGTCAGACTAAGCATTGGATATTTAATTTGGAATTTAGACTTTTGGGGAGGGTTATTATCCTATTTAAAGCTTGGAGATTGAAACATTCAAACTTAAGGAGAATCATCATGCATTATGTTAGTGACTTTCATTGGTGAAACTCAACCAAACTTGATGGGAAAGGGAAAAAGTGCTATGTAATCAACCTTACAATAAATACAACTGAAATGTGATTGAAAAACAAGTCTTGGGGTGTGCATCCCATGAGAGAGAATGAAAATATTTGTCTATTAAGGTCGAGATATAATCAATTAAAAAATTTATGATAATTTGATTGACTATGCACACATCCACACATCAATCAAGCATGTAGCAAGTGAAGAATTAGTTTTAGTTGTATTACTTATAAACTCTTTGTGAAGTATCAAACGATTTCAATACTTGATGTGAGTTTGAAAAAGTTATCTAATATATTTATAATTTTTTTGTTTGCTTGTTGTTAGTAGATAGTCTTGCTCGGGGTAAACAAGATTATAAGTTTGGGGTATTTGAGAAGTGCATTTTGTGTGCTTATTCGGACTTCTATTTTTATTTAAATATATATAAATTGTAGGGCAGTCCCAACTTGGATACAGTTTATATGGAAAGATGCTATTTAGAGCTTAATTGAAGTTGATTCAAAACAATTGAAGATAAAAGGATTGCAAGAGATTAATTGGAAATATTAATGGGGCATATGGTAAAAATTCATAAGTTTCGAGAGTTAAATTTGACATTTGAAAAGTTTGAGGACAAATTTGCAAACTTTGGAACATGTCTAGGGTCAATTATTATGATTTTGAAATGAAGAGGACATAACTGCAAAATAGAAAAAGATGGAGGAATAAAGTTACATGAGAAAAGGAGTTCAATTGAAAAATGAATTTGTTTCCTTTTATTTCTTAAATTCTTTGGTAGAAACAAACTTGAACTTTTTAGTAGAAACCAATTAATTGGTTTGGAAGGATTTTGCATAAATCTTTTCTATAAATACATATCTTAGTCCAACAACTAAATGGTGCTTGTGGAGTTTCATAGTACACATATATTCAAGTCAAGGTTTTGGGATTCATTATACATATATTATTCAAGCCAAAAGGATGGAAAAATCAAGAAATCAATCAAGGAGCCAGGGTTTCAAGGATTTCACAGGAAGGGGGGATTTTTGGTTCAAGATTTTCGTCTTTTTCTCATTTTTCTTTAATACCCGTTGATTTACTTTAACTCCATCTTGTTTTATTCTTTTCCAATGATGTGTAATTAAGTATTTAGTTAGAATGAATAATTGTAAACTAGTTTTGAACCTTAATTTTAATTAAAAAGTTTTAAATATATAATTGATTTTGTGAATTGTTTTTGCTTCTATTCTTAATGATTGGATTAAGTGGCTAATAATTCATTGATTTGTAAATAATAATTACGTAGAGATGCAAATTATTTGTTTAGACATGAAGTAAAGGCCGTTAATTAGTATAAAATATAGAGATACTTATGTTAGTTATTGCGAACATTACATGAATTCATAGAATATAAGCAAGTTTAACAAAGATTGATTAACATAGATCGTGAAATTGATTTAGTTAAATAGACTCAATGAGAATTCGAGATGGGTAAATTAAATATATTAGGAGAATTCGATGGGTACACATAATCAATTCTATAAAACTTGGAAATTGAGATTAAGGGGATAACTATGGTAAAATTATCAATCCTAACACTTAAACCATCATGTTAAAAAATCACTTTTATTTGTTTTAGTATATTTAAAATAGAAAATTACAAAAGAAAGACATAACCACTTTATTTGTTGTCAATCAAATTAAAGTAGGGAATAATTGAATCAATTGTTAGATTGTAGTCCTCATGGAAATGATATCCGAACTCATAGTGTCACTTTATTACTTGTTACCATTCGCAAACTTACGTGATATAAAATCGGCAACACTTAGAAAAAATAAAAGAACTTAGAATAGAACGATCTTAACAAGAACTGTTAAAAAATAGTATAATCCTTCTAAATTCTTATCAAGAAGCCAACGAACTCAGCAAAGCAGCAAAGGGATCAGTGAAATGGTACACTGTTTTTCAATCTTGCATTTGCGATTTCGATATATTTTGGCTGATTACTAACCTTTTTTAAAATAAGAACGAGTGTCTCTTTAATTGTCATAATTCTCAATGATAATATTTCAATTCGTTTTATTATATTGGTCAACTTTTGACAATTTGCATTTCTATGGGTTGAAGTTCTTTACTGTCAACTGAAATATAAAATATTGTTAATGATATTTGAATTATTTGAAAAGATCCTGTGGGACAAGATTGGCTGTCAGTATATTTCCAGCCCAACGAACATGGTGCGAGTTTCTTAATACATCAGGCTTTCACATTACGCCTTGAGTTGGTTACGTAGGTCAACTGAATATGCAAACAACTCATCCATGAACGGGCCATCTCTAATGCAACAAGTTCATACTAAGCTGCTATTTGGTGAGCATTAAAATAAAATTTCCAATAAAATATGATAAAAGTTGATGAAATGTATAGTTAAAAAGTTGTGGATCCATGAGATATGCGTTTAAAATTAATTGTTGATTTTGATTTGAAATTTAATGTACACTGAATAAGGGCTAATAATATTTGCATGGCTTTGAGAAGAACTTTCGGAAGGTTATTGATCGGTCCGAAGCTGGGTTCATGACCTCTGCTACAATTATGCTGAGTTCCATCGAGGTTATGGGCAAACTAGACGACCCTCCTGGTTTCTTGGCTGTTAGGTGACTATTTTTGCAACTGGCCAAAGCTAGCTAGGTTAAAGTTCGACGTAGACAGGTCATTCTACGTGATTTCCTTCTTAGCTCCACTTGAGATGGAGACATAACAAAAAAAAAAAATCAGCATTCAGATAAGATTAAATTTTGCTGCATATATTGTTGAATTTTTCATTGAACTCATTTCAAAGCTGTTCGAGGAGTTCAACTGCAAACCACGTCCAAGTGAATTATTGCACTTACATAATTCTTATCTTTTTTAAATAGGAAATTATATGTATGCTTTGGGAGGTGTCCCCACTACAGTATATGTACCAATGTATATCAATATTCATAATAATAATCCATAATCATCCATCAAAATCAAGGTGAGGTCAACGATAATAATTTAATGTGTTTTATTGTAGTGGTGAACTTTCAAGAATTTTCATTTAATACTTTCAAGTTGAGATTTCTTGTACTAAAAACTGTCTCATAATCCGAAAATATAGAGGGTGTGCTAGACATCCCCATGTAATTTTTTATAACTTAACCTCACTATTTCTTTACATTTCAGGGACAGAGCCATTTGAATTTTAATTTTATACTGAACTGATACATAGAAAAAAATAAAAAAAAATAATAATAGTAAAATGAGCTTGGAGGCAGGCCTGCGCTTTATTCGGCCCCTCCCTTCGCGTGTTCTCTACATCGTCTATCTTGTACATACGACCTACATTTAATGCATTTTACTGTCTAACTGGAGATATTCTTATCTACATTCTCATTTTGCTTGTCTAGTGCATAACAATTCACATTGTTACGCTGAATATTATGCAACTGAAATAGGAAAACATCAGCTGACAAATATATACACAAATTGTCAATGATGCCTATCCTACTTTTCCTAACTTCAGTTCCCCAAGCTCTCTGAACCCAGAAAAGTCAATATTTATCTATTATAAAGCCTTTTGGCTGCAGCAAGAAGGAAATTGTGATCATGGTAGCCATGCAGACAGCTTATCGATTTCCTCCTGCAATTTTGTTAGTCCATTTTCTAATGGCCTGCTTGGCTATGGCAACTAACAATATCACCACCATGGATCGATCTTCTCTTCTCTCCTTCAAAGCCCACTTGAATTTAGAGCCTTCACACATTTTATCCAATAATTGGTCGGTTTCTACTTCTGTCTGTGTATGGATTGGAGTTACATGTGATACTCTCAACCAAAGAGTGACTGCTTTGGATATTTCTAGCATGAATCTTAGTGGAAACATACCTCCACAATTGGGGAATCTGCCGTTTCTTGATTCTCTCAACTTGAGCAGAAACTATTTTAAGGGGAGTCTGCCTCGAGAATTCATTCAACTTCAACGAATAAGAATAGTTGATTTTGGGTTCAATAGTTTGAGTGGACGAATTCCATCTTGGTTTGGTTTCTTACCTAAATTACAAATGTTGAATCTCAGAAATAACAGTTTTACTGGTTTCATTCCACCTCTTCTGTCTAATATATCGACTCTGCAGGAGTTAGATCTCTCTTTCAATCCTCTACAAGGGAAAATCCCAGAAGAGATTGGAGATCTTCATAACTTGAGAACACTAAAATTACAATATAACAGGCTCTCTGGCATGATACCTTTGGCGATTTTCAACATTTCGACTATGGAAATTCTTGCCTTTACAGGGAACAGCTTATCTGGTAATCTTCCTGTTGACATATGTCATGGAGTTCCAAGACTCAAAGGGCTTTATTTATCTTCAAATGGATTTGATGGTGAAATTCCTTCCAGTCTATCAGAATGTTCACAACTTCATCTTCTTGATTTATCATACAATAAATTCAGTGGATCCATACCAGGAGAAATCAGTGACTTAAAAACACTTGAGATTCTTCGGCTCAGATCAAACTATTTGACAGGTACTATTACTCTTTCTGAGAAAAACTAAGGTGGGATAGTTGATATATTTCATTCCAGCCTTGCAAAATTTCTCAAAATCTTGGTCAATACAACATGCAGATATATGTAGGTTATGTTGAACCGCTAGATCTTAAAGCTTAAACTATTAAAGAATCTCACATTTCTCAAATTTAGTCTTCAACACGTCCTCTCACATGCATGCTGCATCTATTTATTCATCAAAGGCGACAATTATTATTATTAACGGGTGTTAGGAAGATCTTTCTTTTCGACTCTGACTCCAATAGCATTTTTTTTATTTTTTATTTTTTTGGCTTCAGAAGTAACCCATGTCGCCTTAAAACTTTAACTCTTAGATTTGGGACACATTTATTTATCTAAATTTCTATTTTATCGTTTGACAGGTGCAATCCCACAAGAACTGGGTAATCTTCAGAATGTAGCGAGGTTAGCTATTGGAGGAAATTTTCTTACAGGTTCTATACCAGCCAGTATCTTTAACATTCCCTCGCTGAAATATCTTGATATTTCAAGTTGTAACCTGTCTGGCACTCTCCCAACAGATATATGCACTGATGGAACCCACCTTGAAGTTGTTTATTTGCATCTTAATCAATTATATGGCCAACTCCCAACAAGAATACATCAATGCTCAGAACTTCAGATCTTATCATTAACCAACAATTCTTTTAGTGGGCAAATTCCAGGAGAGATTGGGAATTTAACATTGCTCACTGCACTATATATTTCCACTAACGAATTAACAGGTATGCCTTCCAGAAACATATAACAAAGAATTCTGTATCCCTATAATTTCTATCACATTCTAAACATCTTTATGATTTTAATGTAGGTGAAATCCCACAAGAAATTGGCAATCTTTACAATTTGGAGTATCTTGATTTGGGCCATAATTACTTAAGTGGTTCCATGCCAATGGGATTCTTCAATCTCTCAAAATTAATTTTAGTTACACTTTCAAATAATCAATTGTCAGGCAACCTTCCGGTGAGTTTTGGTTACGGACTACCAAATCTTGAAGAACTCTACATGACTGGAAATAGTTTCAGTGGAAGGATACCTGATTCCATCTCAAACTCCTCTAAACTCAGTATAATAAACTTTTCTTTCAACAATTTTACTGGACCATTATCCGACTCTTTTGGAGAGTTGAGATTCCTCGAAATTCTGTACTTGAACGGTAACAATTTGACTAGCGCATTCCAGACTTGAGCTTCATATCTTCATTAACAAAATGTAGATTTTTAAGAACTTTGAGTGTTAATGGAAATACTTTGAGTGGAATTCTTCCGGCTTCTGTTGGGAATCTGTCCAGTTCTTTTCAATATCTTTACGCTGTTAATTGTGATCTGCGTGGCACCATTCCATACGAAATTGGAAACTTGAGCAATTTAATAAGTTTAAGCCTGTTTCAAAATCACTTGACGGGATTGATACCATCAACTGTGGGAAATATGAGAAGTCTTCAAGCATTAGTTCTTTTCGGCAATAAGCTAAGTGGATCTATTCCAATGTCCATTTGTGAGTTAGAGAAACTGTACGGATTATTGCTGCAGCAGAATCAAATGTCTGGTGCTATTCCAGACTGTATAGGGAATCTTACTACTCTGTATTATCTTTATTTAGATTCCAACAGATTCATCTCTGGCATACCTGGGAATCTATGGCAGCTTAAAGATCTTCAAGAGCTAAATCTTTCTTCGAATTTCTTGAGTGGCTTTATCCCCCCTGAAATCGGAAAATTGAAGGCTGCAAACCTTGTTGATCTGTCACTGAATCAGTTCACAGGTGTTATTCCAAGCACAGTTGGAGGATTACAGAAGTTGGTTAATCTTTCTTTGGCAAATAACAAATTGCAAGGATCAATTCCTGACTCAATTGGTAAGATGCTAAACCTGGAGAATCTTGATATATCCCACAACAATCTTTCTGGTACAATACCCACGTCCTTGGAAGCACTTCGATATCTTACATATTTGAATGTTTCTTTCAATCGTTTGAGTGGTGAAATTCCTTCTGGTGGTCCTTTCAGAAACTTCACGAATCAATCTTTCTTGTTCAATGAAGGTTTATGTGGTGATCCAAGATACAATGTCCCCCCATGTCAAACAATTGCTAATAACCAATCAAAGAGAAAAGCAATGTTTCAAGGTGTTTTTACTGTGTTAGGGACATTAGCATTGATACTTTTTCTAGCTTTGACATATGCTTTTGTGAGATACAGAAGGAAAGATACTGTCCTAACTGAAACAGACCCTTTGTCTAGCATAATACCATTAAGAGTTTCACATTATGAAATTTTCGAAGCAACTGATGGTTATAGTGAGAGTAATTTGCTTGGTACCGGAAGCTTTGGATCTGTTTATAGAGGGACTCTTAGAACGGGAAAACTTGTGGCTGTAAAGGTGTTCAATTTGCAACTACAAAATGCATTCAAGAGTTTCGATGTAGAATGTGAAGTTTTTCGCAATCTTCGCCATCGAAATCTGTGTAAAGTCATAAGCTCTTGCTCCAATCTAGACTTCAAGGCCTTGGTAATGGACTACATGTCAAATGGAAGCCTTGAGAAGTGGTTATATTCACATAACTACTACTTAGATATGAAGCAGAGAATCAGCATTATGATAGACGTAGCAGCCGCATTGGAGTATCTCCACCATGATCACTCAACACTGATAATACATTGTGATTTGAAGCCAAGTAATGTACTGTTGGATGACGATATTGTTGCCCACTTGAGCGATTTTGGAATCGCAAAGTTATTGCATCAAGGGGAATGCATTGCACACACTATTACCCTATCAACGTTGGGTTATATTGCACCAGGTGATTTCCTTTCTTTCTCCCAACTTTGTCCGAGGTTCGTACAGTCTAATTCTATTATATACTTATTCATCAACTGCGATGGAATTAAATTTTTTTTCCACTTTTTAATCACACATTTTCCAATAAATCACTATTTCAAAAATCATTTTTTCCCACAAACTCTTTAAAAGGGAGACAAACAAGGGCTAAAAGATCATTCTATCCTACTTTACAAGGGTCAAAATTGAGTGTGTGAGAGGCATGGGAAAATCAACTAGATGGTTAATAACTAGCATTAATGTTTGTCTTCGGCATTCGGTTTTCAAGCCTTGATTCATTTTCTTGTCAAGAAAATTTGATCAAATTCATAATTTCGTTGTAGAATATGGATCGAGAGGATTAGTGTCAACAAGTTGCGATGTGTACAGCTATGGGATCATGTTGATGGAAGTTTTTACAAGAATTAAGCCAAGTGATGGAACATTTTCCGGAGATTTGAGCCTAAGAAGCTGGGTAAATGGTAATGTGCCGAATGCAGTTTTTCAAATAATAGATTCCAACATATTGAGTTCAGACGAAGATCATTTCCATGAAAAGTTGAGTTGTTTATGTTCCATTATGGAATTGGCTTTGAATTGCACCATGGAAAGTCCCAAGGAGAGGATCAACATGAAGAATGTTGTTGCAACATTGAAGAAGATCCAAAATCAGCTTCTTGCATATTATGCATAGACCTTGTGTTAAAGAGAAATGTTAACAAATCTTTTATCCTTTTGTTAGTATTTATCTTTGAATATTTTGGTTTATAAAAGCATTGTAGTTGAGATTAGGAAAGCCTATGTAATGTATAAACTATTCAACAAACATGTGCTAAAAAGGGATTTTGATGCTGTTGTAAGCATATATCGAAGGTGTTAGCAATCGTGTGAAATAATATAAACAATTGGATATTGATGCTCATTCATTCTCCAAATCCTAAGTACCTGAAAAGTTTGTCTTTCTTCCTCATCTAAAATATTGAGTATGTCGTCAGAAAAATACCTAGTTAATTCTACGACATTCTATTTGAACCTATATTTGTACATTAGGTAAGTGAAGAAGTATTAGAATATTGATTAACTTTACAAGCAGTAATATAGTTGAATAATGATAAGTCATTATCTTCGACTTCTTGTGACGATGGACAAGTCCTTGGTATGAGATGTCGTCCAACATTTTGGCCTACATCTTATACATTTCATATAAACTTTTCTGTATATTACTATGTAGGAAAGATACATGGCCATGAGGCCCTGGCCATGTAGCATCTCTCTACTGTGTAACTAGATATTCAAAATTTAACATGTTTAAAAATTTGTTTGTAACAAATTTGTACACTTTCAAATTGAAATTGGAGTCCATTACGTAGGCTAAAGGAAACAATATAGGGAAATCCTCCCAATATTTTGTAAACTTAAACTCTATCGCTACTATGATATCAGATAAAATGGATAATGTTCTACGTGTTTTGAAATTTTTAGCAATATAATAAAAGTGAGTGAGAAAGAGTAGACTAGTGAAATATCATACGTTCGAACGTACATTCATAACGTCAAAAAATATTTTCAAAAATTTTTCTCAGTAAACGAAATTTCTCAATCATGTTATTGTAAATGCGATTCTAGATCACTTGAGTATCAGGTATTGTAATAAGTAGTATTAACATTTTTCATTGCCTTCACAAGAACATAGTATAAGACAAGTAGAATTTCATCTATGACCTTCATTCGTGACAAATACTATAGCACTCAATCTATTTTCTTCACATAACTAATTGAATAATTGTTTTCTACAAGGAGAATTTGCAATACAGCTAAGAGTTTCCCTAGATTATTTTTTTTCCCTTCTAACGTCACTTTTATTCAAGTATGACAATAATATAATTATTAAATTTTTAAATTTTTTGTTAAAAGTTAAATTATTGGAATATATTTGGTAAACTAATGTTTTTATTGTTTATCATATTACTTAGATAATCTTAATTGTCATCTTCTATTAAAATTAATGAAATGTCATGGAGTTTTCCATCAAAATGATTGAATTCTTAAAAAAAATAAAAATAAAAATAAAAAATTGGGTGGGGCCCTGTTACTTGTCCCAGCCCCTACCCAACCAGAATACTCAATTAAGTGAGTAATCTCTTCTCCATTTGGGGTAGGGTCGCGAGTATCGGGTCTGATAGGTATTTTTGTCATCCCTAAAATGTCGGACTAATTTATCAACTACTAAATTTTACTCAGTGTGTAATCGAATGTAAACTAGGAATTCTATTTTCAAAATTAAATTCTCTAATAATGATGAATAAAGAATTAAAAATATTTGAACCTTTATGAGAAAATTTAATTACTTTAAAGCAATATTTTTTGTACACCAGCTACTTTTTGTTTAGGTGGTGTGCATTAACAACTATGTAAACCTATGATTATGACTGGGACCACAAGTCACATGTAAATGATAAAACACCGGTAGATTTATTTAAATCATTTACTATCCAAACCTTTCGTATTTTATACAGTAATAGCATCAAAATGAATAGTATTTCTATGCACGTTCAGATGAAATGTATCGATACCCCTTTTTTTTTTTTTTTCAAGCTTTTAACTTTATCTATATGGCATTTACGTTGTGCTCTAGCTTTTCATCCACTGCACCCCTGATTACTAGTTCAAAGTGCTTCCAACACTTAACAATTTCTTTCTTCGGTTGTTACTTACATTTCTTCAATATCATTCAAATCAATTGGATTCATGCTCTCATGCCTATGATCATTGTCCAAGTCATCAAGAATTGAATACCATTAATCCAACTAAAATCGTGATCTAATAACGAAGTGAAAGCTGATTTACTTTTTGGTTTGTTAGAAGCACCATACATTTTGTTAAAGTCACTTGTATCAAACAATCCACTATAATTTATCTGAAATTGGAATAATGATTGGGTGAAAATAACTTATATAAGAACATTTAAAAATTATAATTACATATTTAGACAGTATGAATCGCGTTTTAGAATATTATAAGGGTAATTAGCACAAAAGGTCCAATAGTCAAATCTTATTTTGTAATGTTGATAATTGAAAAGAGAGAGAAGTTTTGATGGAATAATGAAATTATGCAAAGTTTACTTTAGGCAAGTTAAAAAAGATAGAGCTATGATGGAGGAATCAATATGAAAAAGAATTTTGTTAATGGTTCATAATGAAATGTTAACTAATAGACTAAAGCAAATATTATAAGAAGCAAACGAAGGATGATCTATATGTTTTAGAAGCTGCCCTCGTTATATCTTCATAATCAAGTTAGAAGCTAAAGCATTATGAAGCTTATTATACATTGTTGCTAAGCTCAAACTTCATGGAAGAGTTTCACACAAGTAGTGTTTGAAAACAAAACAAAGTTACAAGTTAAAAGTCTCACAAATTATTGTTATCTGTGCTACCAAATAAAACAAAGCTTTGGAGGTGGTTATAGTAGAATCATTTAGATGGAAAAGACAAAACGAGCAAATAAAAATTTTATGTTGTGGCTTTGATGTTGTCTTCAAACTGATACAGCACTAATAGAAAAATTAATGAAGAAACTGAAATTCAATGAATCAGGAAGAAGAAATCAGAGAAAGAAAAGGAAGAAAAAGAAAATAGGGGAAGACGAATGAGAAAGAGTTGGAATTTCGCCACAAGCCACCAAAAGTCTTTATTCAAGCTTCAACTGAAAAATTACAATGCCAAAATAGGTTTAAATAGTAAAGCAAACCCTAACGAGACTGGACCCGAGCCCATACAAGTCAAATTCTCTAAATAAGAGTCCAAGATAATAAATAAAGTTTAACTAGAAAATAAAATAAATAAATATTGGATGTCCTCATCAACTCTCTCGGGGTGGGAGAAAACTCGACCCTGTCGAGTGAATATCACTATAGGCTGTCGTCAATCTCTCAACCATAAGCTAAGTGGCTGGGAAAGCGTCTTCCGACGTCTGTAGAAATATGACAATGGAAATCTGAATCTGGTGTCCTCACCAACTCCTCCCGAGTGGACGGGATCCTGCTGACTCCGATAAAGCTCCAATAAATCTGGATCCAATGCTGTAGTGTCTCTCTGGAGATCCATATGCAGTCATAATCTGGGCGACCAACCCAACGAACAAGGAAGCGCTGAACCTCTCCATTATTAGTTAACACGATTTCTTCATCTAAAATAGCATCAATTTTATCTTTGTGTGCTGTGAGAGGTGGTAGTGGTTTAGATGGAGCTAAAGAGTCAGGATCAAGGTCCACAAAAGGAAGTAACAGAGGATCATCTGAGGGAATGAAATGGCCTTTATAAGCAACTAAGTCCTCAACATTGAAAGTAGAGTTGTAACTAAGGTGTGGTGAAATGTCAACAATATTGCATTTGGACCAACTTGCTTTAAAATTTTAAAAGGACCAGCACTACGGGCTTGCAATTTGAAGGCGGGTCCATGTAGACACCGCTCAGGCCTAATGCGGACCATAACGTAATCCCCAATGTTAAACTCAACGTGTCATTTATGCAAATCAACTTGGAGTTTATATTTTGCATTACTGCCTTCAAGTTGTTTATTGGTCTCAATATGCAAATCATGAAAATGTTGTGAAAATGCTTCGGCTGACACTGACACTCTAGCCTGCAGATACATGGGAATGAGATCTAACGACTTCCTTGGCTTAGACCCATGAACAGCTTCAAATGGACTCATACTTAATAAACGATTCATGGAACTGTTATACGCAATTCAAGCTATAGGAAAGATCAAATCCCAATTTCGAAGACTTTCTCGGACCAGACATCATAACAAATTACCAACTCTACGATTAACTATTTCAGTTTGACCATTAGTCTAAGGGTGGTAGGCCGTAGAAAATTTAAATTTGGTACCCATCTTTTGCCACAAAGTTCTCCAAAAATGGCTAGTGAAACGAACATCCCTATAGGACACAATGGTTTTAGGAAGCCCATACAATTTAACAATCTTATTAAAAAATAACATGGCAACCTTGGACGCATCTGAGGTCTTACTACAGGGGATAAAATGAGCCATTTTTGATAAACGATCGACAACCACAAAAATAGAATCATGTTTCTTTGGGGTGCGTGGAAATCCTAACACAAAATTCATACTAACATCTTGCCAAGGACAAATGGGGATGGGAAGAGGAGTGTACAGACCTGTGTTTTGCCTCTTCTTTTTGGCCAATTGACAAGTTTTACATGTACTAACGATTTTAGCCACATCTTTCTTCAAACTAGGTCAATAGAATTGGCGTTCAACTTCCTCTATAATCTTATCACGCCCAAAGTGACTGACTAAACCTCCTGCATGAATTTCCCACGCTATGAAATCCCGCACTAAAGTTCAAGGGATGCACAATTAATTGGCTCTAAAAAGGTAGCCCTCCTCAAGTCGAAAACCATCTGCGGTATCTAACTATCCACCTTGGAAATCAAAAAAAGATATCCTTAAAATCAGAACACGTCTCTTAATCCTCCTTAAGCCTTTCAAAATTGATGATCTTAACTCTCATGATTGACAAAAGGGGGACACGACGACTTAAAGCATCAGCTGCTTAGTTCTCCACGCCCTTCTTGTGTTTTAAAATAAACGAAATAGGCTTGCAAGTATTCAATCCAACGACCATGCTTAGAGCTCAATCTTTCCTGGGAGTTGAGGTAACGGAGGGCCTCGTGGTCTGAATAAAAAACAAACTCCTGGGGCAACAAATAGTGGCGCCAATAGCGCAAAGCTTGGACAACCGCATACAGTTCCTTATCATAAGTCGAGTACCATTGTTTGGCCTCATTTAACTTCTTACTAAAGTAGGCAATAGGGTGACGATCCTGACTCAAGACTCCTCCTATACCAACCCTGGACGCATCTCACTCGGCCTCAAAGACTTTGGAAAAATCTGGAAGACGCATGACAAGAGCCTCCGTCGTTCGTTTCTTGACCAACTTAAAGGCCTTAGCCACTTCTTGTGTCTAATGAAACTCCACTTTCTTTATGCATTCCGTAATAGGTGCCATAATATTGCCAAACCCCTTGATAAAGCGATGGTAAAATGTAGGTAAGCCGTGAAAGCTCCTGACGTCATGAATAGTCTTAGGTTCAGGCCAATCAAAAATCATCTGAACCTTGGCAGGGTCAGTAGATACCCGTGTCGAAGAGACAATGAACCCTAGGAAAACGACTGTATCGGTGAAGAAAGTGTACTTCTTGACTTTAGCATATAGATTAGTTACATGTATGGTAGAGAAAACTTCTGTAAGGTGGTCACAGTGTGGCTCCTTAGTCTTACTATAAATGAGAATATCATCAAAGTAGACAACAAGAAACTTACCCTTGAAAGATCGAAGAGTTTGTGTTATTACTCGCATAAAGGTACTCGACGTTTTGCTTAGCCCAAAAGGCATGACCAACCATTCATAAAGACCATCTTTCGTTTTAAAAGTGGTCTTCCACTCATCAACTGGGCAGATTCTAATCTGATGGTATCACTCTTCTGGTCAATCTTCGAAAAAATTGTAGCACCAACCATCATGTCTAGCATATCGTCAAGTTTAGGAATGGAAAAACGATACTTCATCGTGGTCCTATTGATGGCATGACTATCCATACACATTCTCCAAGAACCATCTTTCTTAGAGATCTATAGTGCGGGAACTGTATAAGGGCTTAAACTCTCACGAATGAACCCATTGTGAAGGAGTTCATCTACTTGCCTCTGGAATTCAGCGTGCTCGGTGGGACTCATCCTATAATGAGACAAATTTGGAAGGGACGCCCCTAAGACGAAATCTATGGCATGTTGAATGTCCCATAGAGGAGGTAGATGATCGGGTAAGTCTTTCGGAAAGACATCTCAAAACTCTTGAAGGAACGACTGAACTTCAGTAAGGCTCTCTATTGTGGAGTTAGATGAAACCTCCATAACAACCAAAGCAAACACAATTGAGTCACCAACAAGTGTACGCTCAAACTCCATAGGACTAATGATATGCAACCCTTTTCATTCCACACTTTTCATTGTCTCGTGTGAGCCAACAGGTTTTGGGGACAGTGGGTTAAGGTGAATCTTCTTTCCATTAAATACGAAAGAGCAGGAATTGGATTGACCATAGATGGCTATATCTAGGACAAATAACCAAGGTCGTCCCAGAATGATGTGCCCAACATCCATCGAAATGACGTCACACCATAGATGGTCCTTATACTCGAAAAACTGGATAGGGACTAGACAATGCTCCTTGACAGCTATAGAAGAAGTATCAACCCAGGAGACGCTATGCGACTGAGGGTGAGAAACTAGCTTCAACCCTAGACGGGATACAATAGCAATCGAAACAGCATTAATGTAGCTGCCACTATCCACAATAACTTTACAGCCCTTATTATTAATCTTAATGTACATGTAGAAGATGGCATGACGACGCCAATCATTGACACCCTTAGGCTGGGTAAGAGTGCAATGGACGACACCAACTCTAGGTGTATGTGGGATAGGGAGCCTAGTTTGAATACAATCTAAGAAGGTATCTTCACTATCTTCCGAGTCATCAAACTCTTCCAACTTAGGTTCATAAACCTAGTCCTCTAATGGCTCGTCAACTATACCTTCACGCTCTTCCATAACTAGGGTTCGGCTAGGACACTTAGAAGAATTGTGACCAAAACCTTTATAGTTAGAGCATTGCAAATGGGAGGACGCCCTTGAAATCTCAGGACCTTTACCTTTACTATCCGATGCAAGGGTAGCATTAGAAGGAGGAGGCCCTAGAATAGACTTAGGGGATGGAGTGGATGCAGAAGAGGTTGTAGTGTGGGTGTCACTACGAGTTCTTTACGATGTCCTAATCACCAACTCGTAATCCTGAACGAAAAAGTAGGCACGGTCAAGAGTGGTGATGCCTCTAAGGACAAGCTCATGCCTAAGATCACCCCTTAGGCCCTGCCTAAACCTACTCAAGGTCATCCTCAACGACCTAACATCTCATTCAAAACTCATCAAACTAAGCAATGTATTCTGTCACAGGTCGATTGCCTTGTGTAAGTGCTTTCCATTGATCAAACAAGTTACCCTTATAAGATTGAGGTATATATTTTTCTTGAAGGTGACGCTTCATTTTATCCCAATTCCTAACAGGGTGCGCATGATGACTTTTCAGGAGATCCTCAACACTTTTCTAAAAGAGTTGAGCTGTGCCAGTTAATTTTAGACTGGAAAATTGTACTCTCCGATCTTCTAGGACCCTATACCAGGCGAAGAAACGATCCATATCTCTAACCCATTCATTGTATACACTAGGATCTAGACAACCATCAAATGTAGGGGCATCTAAGACGTTTCTCGTGGTGAGGGCGAGACTGTGTACCATGACGGTGATGTTCCCACTCTGGTCTACGAACCTGATTTCCATTCATACGATCATGTTTGCCATGGTGTCGACCAACTTATGGATGACGGTGAGGTCTATTAATGGGCACTTCAGAGTTTTCAGCTTCAGTCAAATATGGGGTTGGATCAAGGGTGTTCAACATAGCGGCTAGGGCTCTATTCTCCTCACGAGTAGCAGCTACCTCAATTTGGATAGCCGCTACTTGATTTTGTAATTATGCCAACTGTTGGGTTAGAGCCTCAATTTGGGAAGGGTCCATGACAAAGGTACTAGAACTAGAGGTAGTAACACGATCACTACTGAAATGCATATAAAGTAACACTATCCAAGTGAAATGCACTACTGAGATCAATAAACAATAGGTACCAACAGTAAAATAGCAATTTTTTTATTTTTTTAAGTTACTAAAAATAGGGATTACATAGAGCCGACCGTGGCAAGCTAATAATATTGATGCTAATAAAATAGAGAGCAGAGATACAAATGACTAATCAAAAGGTTTAATCATGTGGGGTAATCGGGGAAACAATGGAGGTTAATTCACAAATTCCGATCAAGTGGATTTTAAGGTCACAATTATCAAATAACAGCAACACAAATAATGTAAATGATGCAATTGTAAATAAAGCAGTAGTGTCAACTAAAAACTAGATAAGAGCAGTGGCTCCCTAAGTTCAATTGGTTTGGGTTGCTACGTGTGGATTTTAGTCCAGCTTATGTCCTATGCTCCAACGTCAAATGTCTTAACCTTTTGAAACTACTCCAATTGTCTCTCGTGAAGCAACAAGCAATTGTTTGTAAAGATGGCAGGGATATAAATTTGTATTCGCTGATGTTGATGGATAATTGGCGATGGTTATGGTTGCTGTGATTATGGTCTTCGGCACTAGAAGGGTGATCGACGGTTAATAGTTGGGCGATGGTGAGTGGGGTAGTGTGTTGAATGCAGCTGCTAGTGGCTTCTTGAGTGTGGTGCAGGGTGGCGGCTCGTGGCTTTTTGGAAGTGTAAAGGCGATGGAAGGTGGTGGTAACAGAGGGGTGGTGAAGGCGGTAGGTGGTCGAATCGCTGTTAGAGGCGAAAAGATGTGGTACGGTAGGGAGATAGAAGCACCGGTGCGTCACCGACATGAGTAGTGTCGACGAGTGACACGACAGGGGCTCACCAACAAGGAGGACTGACTTCTGGACAGTGAATATTGTAGAGAGAGATTAGGAGTCGGGAAGTGAGGTTGTTATACGAGTCGGGTAATAGCTTAGGTTAATGGGTACTTTTGAAAGGCTACTAGGCTTAAGTGGGTTAAATAGTTAATGGGCTCAGTAATGAATTATGGGCCTGGGTTATGGGAAGGAGTTAAATGGGTCAGTGAAAACTATGGGCTAAGATTAATTGGTTGGCAATATGGTAATGGATCAGGTATTAGTCATATGGACCTGTTTATATGGTAGGCATTTGGGCTGTAGGCCATGTTATAGAGGAGGGCAAGATTAGCCAAATGAATTTGGCATGAGCAGCAAAAAAAATTGAAACGACAGAAGAATATTTTTTTTCAAAAACTGATGAGAATAACTAAAATATTCGAGCGTGAATAGTACCCATGAACAGTAAGATGAATAGCTTCTTTTTTTTTTTTGGGAACAACTATGAAGAAGTTGGAAAAAAAATAAATCAGCTGCTCACGCTAAAAGTTTATTTGTTTGTGCTGTTCCACAAGTTCTTGGGAAAGAAATAGGAAGAAATTTTTGGATTGAAGATGAGAAATTACCAAAGTTTAGGCTCTGATACCAAATTTGATGCAGCACCAACAGAAAAATTAATGAAGAAACTCAAATTTAATGAATCATGAAGAAGAAATCAGGGAAAGGGAGGGAAGAAAAAGAAAATAGGGGAAGAAGAATAGGAAAGAGGGGGAATTTCGCCACAAGCCACCAAAAATCTTTATTCAATCTTCAAATGAAAAATTACAATGCAAAAATAGGTTTAAATAGTAAACAAACTCTAACGAGACTGGGCCCGAACCCATACAAGTCCAATTCTTTAAATAAGAGTCCAAGATAATAAATAAAGCTTAACTAGAAACTAAAATAAATAAATGTCGGATGTCCTCATCACAAACTAGTATGACGATGATTAGTTAAGGTTTCCTCTTGTTATGACTTGATCATCTATCAGATGGTCCATTGTAATCATAAAAAGCTTCCTACATTCATAAAGATATTTAGAAGGAATTATTGTGAGATAAAAATATAGCAAAAAGAAGATAACATCATATTTAAACAATCATGCTATGATAGCTTACCAAGTTGGATACCATCTCATGGATTAAATTAACATCATATCCAATCTCATTAAGATTAGATCTCACTTCACTTACCTGCATAATATTACATGCATAATATTAGTAAGAGTATAAATCAAAGAAAAATTTAATGGATTTTGTGTGGCTAGGCAAGTATTAACCAGTAATTAGGGTTGATTAAATTGTCCTTTTGATGTCTATTCTAAAATAGAATACAAAAGCAGCAAATGGCACCATAGAAAAATAATGTTATATAATAAATGTCAGTTAAAGAATCACCTCAATGTAATATTATGTTGAAATATAGAGTTTGGGCCTCTTTCAAAGTAATCATCACTAAACTAGAAAGAAGTATCCCGAAAGCAAAATATAATTTAAAAGAATGATCAAATATTTTAACAGAAAAGTTATTGTTGGCCTGAGCTATATCATGTTCATTTTGTAGCTATAAATAAAAGAGAAGTTTTTCATGAAGATATTTGATTGCTCATTTAAATTATGGTAGGCTTTTGGGAGAGTTCTTTCTAAATTTAGTGATAAATATTTTGGAAGAGGCTCAAGCATTATTGCTAATATTTGACTCCCTAGATGTATCTGCAGAAAAAAGTGGAGATACTAAGAGTTGGAATAAATAATTTTGTATATTGTTTATAAAATTACAAATCATAAAATTGTTTACTTGCTTGGAATAATTTTAGCTAGAAGGATGCTAGTCTTCAAATGATGATAATGTAGTATTGCATGAAGTCCAAATGAAGAATATCAACATATAGGTTAATTATAAGTTATAACCTATTTAGAATTAACAGAATTTATAAATTGGGTGCAATCTTGAAGTAAGAACACAAGCGAATTATAAGTCAAAATCCCAATGGATCTAGTTATATAGTGTTCATACGTAAGAGAATAGAACAGATGTTCCATAATAAGTAAACATGAAAGTTCGAATGAAGATGTAAAATTTATGTAAGAGTGAAACTTCCATCAGTGCGACACATTTTGTAAACCACGAACATTGGGATTTCATCGTTCATAAGTTCAAATACACATGTGTCACCTATTTGAAGCCGTTTCTCCCTCACATAATCCGCCCAACCAATGGTGAACCGCTACACATAACCATTGGTTCTTAGATTCGTTCGTACTAGTCAATTATGATGTGAACTATCATGGATTTGAGCACTCTGAACAAATTTTGGTAGATACAATCGAGCAAAAGTCCCATGTACATACTACAAAATAGAATGACAAATCTATAAGTTGTTGGTGACATTAAAGAATAACCTACCAAATGAAAAAGGATAAAAAAAAAAAAACCATCATGTGAAAAATATGTAAACATTTTATGATTTTTTATCAATTATGAATATATGAAAAAAAAAAGTATATCCATAAACAGAGTAGCTATAGGATGTTAACTAAATTAAAAATATGCATACAGAAAATCGAAATATGAACTCAATCACTATATTCACATAAATATAGAAAATTAATGGAAAAAACTTAAAGAAAGCATACAATGAACTCATCCAATGTGAAGATCAAATCCATAGGAACAAAAAGAAAGTCTAGAAAAGATGTTCCATCAAAATAACAAACTTTAGGCAGTTAGAATTCAATTTTGCAAGAGAAGGTAAAAAAATTTGGCGTTAAACTCATGCTTAACAAGAAAAAACATATTCACAGGTCATTTGAAAGAAGTCAAGAACACATACACAACACCATAAATTCTTTAACAGTTCCCAAAGCGCTATTATACATATTTTGGGATCAAAGCGTGCAGGCTGAAAAAGGAATTTCATAGTGAAAACCACATTTGAAGAAACTGAAAAACAAATTCATAGTAACCTAACGATCCTTAAACATTACTGCACGTATTTTGGGGATGGCTCCTTCAAAGATGAAATGAAGAAAGAAAAAGGAAAAACCCTGAAAGCAGCATAAATTAAACAATGCGAATCCAAAATCTAAAAAATGATAAATTAATATACGAAAAAAATAAGATATCGAAGCATTGATGACTAAACTTACAAATTTATGACTCAATTCCTCCAAGATCCGTCAAAGTTGAAGAATCCAATTCCTCCAATCCCTGTGAAAATTGATTCTTCAAAATGCGTAGAAAAATGATGATGAGAAGATGGTTGCAAGACTGAAAGAGAGATATATACGAAAAAAAGAAGAAATCGAGGCACTGATGACTAAACTTACAGAATATGACCTAATTCTTTGAAGGTCCATGAAAATCGATTCTTCAAAATACGTAGAGAAATGATGGGGAGAAGATTCTTCAAATAAAGGAAGAGAGATGACAGTGAGAAGAGTGGAAGAGAAATGATGGTGAGAAGAGAGAGAAATGACGGTGAGAAGAAATAATCTTAACAAAATAAAAGAGGGATACAATTGTGAAGAGATGGGGGAGTTCCGTGAAAGGCAAAAAAAAAATACCTAACACATTTACATTAATTGTAGAGAACCAATAAGGCCGTGTAGAAAAAAAAGGGGATGAACAATACCTCTTTTATTTTGTTAGAAAAAAATAGGGACAAATAATTGAATGAGCTTCAAAAGGTTTTACTTCCTTCACTTTTCGAAGAGTAATTTATAAATTGGAATAAAAAAAATGAAAAACAAATAAATTAGTAATAAAATATTTTTTTCCAAATGAATTTCTATTAATCCAATCAGCAAATAAAATTGAAGAGATATAAATTGTAAGAACTTCTATTGTGATTTTTAAATGAAACCATTCCGAATATTGTAAAACTGCACTTATTGACCCAAAGAGAAAATGACATAAAAAAATGATTATGAAATAAGAAATAATCCCTATTTTATTCTTGAATATCCCATAATATTCCTCTTCACTCATGAAAATCATTATTAATATGCTATTTACTGTTCATTTGTGAAGTATTTTTATTTTCCCGTTTTATCCTTCAATCCTATTTTAATTTTTCCACTTAATTAATATATCACTACTACTACAAAATTAATTTTGTAAATAATCTAATAAAATTGTTGACATGATTTAGAAAATTTCCTAACAAACTTTTAAATTATTTTTGGTGTAAAAAGAAATATCATTCAAAAAATTAGAAATTTTGGTAACAAACTAATTTTAAAAATTCATCGACAATTATACAGTAATCGAATCCATAAATGTTCTATATTCTCTCAAACTTCATTTCGAGAACTATATTATAGACACATCGAATGATCTAAATGAATATCGAAAATAGTTAAACGTATATAAAACGTGTGTGTTCAAAAATGCATATAACTCGTCTTTTTTCGTAAAAAATCAATTATTTTCTTAATGTTATTATTTTTCTGTGATAATTTCTCAATATAATTTACATCATTTTTTAAAAAAAAAGTGTATGACGTCAATTATTTTTTTGATGTAGGTTAAATATTTAGAACGATAGATAAAAGATGCCGTAAAAGGAAGAGAATAACTATAATTGGGGATGTGGAAGGGAAAACAACGGATGTTGTTGGGTGGGCATCATTTTCGAGGTAAAAATCCGTTGTTTTCCCTTCCAAATCCCAATTATAGTTATTCTCTTCTTTTAATAGTAACATAAAATTGAGGCGAAATAACATTGATTTGTTTTATGTATTCTTCTTCTTTTCCAAATTCATTCCTTGAGTGATTGATTTCGTTACGGACTTGTTTTGCTTTGATATTGGCTCTTCTTTAATTTTTTTTTTTTAGAATTTATAACCAATTAAAGATTACATAATTAAAAGCATGTCAATAATTCTGAAAATTAGTGCATATTTAGCCAATAGGTAAATTTTGAAAACAATAATTATTATCTAAAAAAAATAAACAAACTATTTTTTCATTTTACTCCGTATGAAGAAAAATAGATTTGTATAAAACACAAAATCAATTACCCAAGGAAAAACAATTTTTGTACCCGGTTAGGAGTGAATGGCACATCGATATGCATGTAAGGGTCAAATGGGAAATAATGAAATGCTTCCTCAATGAATAGTAATTGACATGATAACAAATTCCTACAATTGGCTGCCATAATTTTTGCCTCACTCACTCATCATGACGCATCTACTGAGCATATGGGTTTTTGTCCAATTTGGCGTTGAAAATGGCTATTTGTCCAAAAACAGTGAACACGTATAGAAACTGGTCCGATCCCCTTTCAATTGGCATCCCTCGACGACCCCAATCTACAAATTGCATTAATCAGCATGCAATTGAAGGTCAAACGACGTTGGATATGGATTTAATTGCTTCAATTAAATCAGCCAAATGCAACAATTTTGGATTTGACCTCACGGAGTACGATCGTGCGACGAGGATAATTCTCTATCAATTCGTGAGTCTAATGTGTCCTAACATATGAATCAACATGGGGAAACTCAAATTCAAGCCCAAAAAAAATCGGGAAATAGTTCAATTTTAGAAATTACAGCACTCATTTGCCAAATTTTGGAGTCAAATGGTGTTGCTTACACACTTGAAGAATAAGGAAAAGAAACTGGATGTCATTTGTAGTTTTTTTAAGAATTGAGGACTGTAGTTGTAATTAGTTATTTGTTATTTCCTTTCTTTTCTTTTCTTTTATTTGAATGGAGGATAAAATCGTTCAAAATTGGTGAAAATGATGTTCAGCACCAAGAATGTAGAAGGTAGGAGTAAAAATGTCAAAAAAATGAAAGGTATGGACGTTTTGTACCAATTACCCATTTTCACAATAATATTGAAATGTATGAACATTTTGCGCTAATTACCCATATTACAATTATATGTTAAGAATGTGGAAAAAATGTGCCATGACAAAAAATGAAGTGGAGAGGGCGTATTTATAGGAAACAAAAATTCCTTAAAAAAACATATTACGATTGTTGGTCAATGATCATATTGTTTGAAAAAAATGATAGTTTGAACAGGTCAAACATATTTTTTGTGCCCATGAGTCAAGCTGGTTCATAGGCAGTACTCCTAGTCTAAGATCGTAGGGTTTCACGAACAGAGAATTTTTTTTAAGAGATTAGCTCAGCCCATGACTCATCCCTATACAAGCTTAGTGACTTATTGACTGAACCTACGAGTGATTCAATCCTTTTGCCACCCTAATTTCAACATACACACATCTCCTTCCAACCATCAAGCTCTATGGCTCGACTCATGGACAATACTCATGGTCCAGGCTTGTGGGTGGGTCAGCCAAAAGAACTCATACTTGGCTTGACTCGTTAAGCTGTAATATGAAAGGCTCGACTTGTGAAAATTTTTGAGTGATTGGCTCAATTCTTGAATCGACCTTACACGAGCCTAAATGAGTCACTAATTGAACCCAAATGAGCTAAACCAACGAGCTGACGAATGGCTCAGTCCATTTAGCACCCCTAATTTCAACATACAAATCCCCCAACCATTCAGCTCTGTAGTTGTCACCACTCCACCGACGCTAAAAACAGCCCCCCAGGCGTCGTCATCACTTGTGTCTTCAGAAGCCGCCACCCAAAAATCAAAACACATTCAGATAAACCTCTCAAACCTAAGAAAACTAAAGCTAAAATGGAGGGTTTCAGATCCAAATCCCTCAACGATGAAAGCCTTCAAATTGAAAGTTACAATCCCAGCAACTATGACTACACCTCCCATGGAGTTCCCAGTTACAAACCCAATTCAAATCCACCTCGGCTTCAAGATCTAAGGTGCTACAGTGCATCATATGCATCATCTTCATCGGCACAAAACAATGCCCAGATGGATATTGTGCCTGCAGATCAGTGGAAATTCAAGAAAGTGAAGTCAACAAATGGAGCAGTTTCGAAGAATTGGAGTTTTAATGACCCAGAATTGCAGAGGAAAAAGAGGGTTGCCAGTTATAAAGTCTACACTGTTGAAGGGAAAGTTAAGGGATCTATCAGGAAGAGCTTTAGGTGGTTCAAGGAGAGGTATACACAAATGGTTTATGGGTATAGATGATCTTTCTCATACTATGAGAACTTCTTTGTTTTTATTTGGTTTAATGCTTTAATTAATCCCTCTTTTGATGAATTATATCAATTTGTGTACTATATATATGTGGTGTTCTTGAATATGAGTGTAAAATTAAGTGTATTGTATTCTATATAAATTAAGTCATCTGTTTGATATATTATTGAAGAAGCATTTTGCACAAAGTGGGGTTCTTTTATCAGAGAAATAATTGATTCTTCTGTCGTTGCATTCCAGTTATAAGTTAGAGGATACATTGATGTGTTTTCTTACTCATTACTGCGTGATAAAAGCAATCTATTATTACTTATTTTTGCTTTTGTTAGTTTTTGTTGTTCAATCTTAAAGATGTATTAGAAATGGAAGGTTGAGCAATGCCTTATTGCACTATCTCCCCAACTTAGCTAAGCTAATATATAGTGTAAGAGAGTTGAAGACTGGCAGCTTCTCATCTCGAGGTGCACACCAATTTAGGAACATAAGGGAGAAGTCAATGGAAAACTACCAAATTCCATAATTGCGAGTTAGTTGTTAAAAATATTAGTTGTATGCTATATGAGTTGAATAAAAGTTGTTAAGCGAGTGCACCAGATGAAAGATTTGGGCAGACCTGGCTTTCTTTTTTGTAAAATCACAACAATATGTATATTCATTTCGAATTGTTACCAACTACAATGTGTGTCTATACATTGTCCGGTATTCATTAAGAATAACGAACCAGTGTAATAACATGACAAATGGCTAAAAACAAACATTGTAGACTTGAACAAGAAAATTCATAGTTTTCAGGTTATCTACTTTTCTAGGAAAGTTTGTGGCTTTCCTGCAGATTGTGGTTTGTGGTCTTTAATTGAATGAAAATTTGGCTTCCCTGTGAAGATCCTATGCACAATATGCTCCATGATTTTATGTTTTTGGCTCGGGTTATATGCAGTGCACAGAATTGAGAGGGATTTGCACACACAAAGTCAAGTCAGGTCAAGTCATCTATTGTTATTCATTAGTGATGCAGTGCACAGACTTAGGAGGGATTTGCACGCACAAAGTCAAGTCAGGTCAAGTCATCAATTGTTATTCATTAGTGAATGTTAAGTATGAGGGACTGAATAGGACTAGACAAGATTAAAGAAGACAGATACATATGAGATTTCTTCCCTTTATCCTGTCCAATTCAGTATATGAACATGCCTGCATATCCTTACAATTCCTTCTATTACAAAATTTGTGTGCCTTTTTTTATTTTTTTTTTATTTTTTTTTTAAAGAATATCTAATAGATTTTGTCAAGAATTGTTACATTCGGGGATTACATTCGGGGAAATCTGTACATATGATATCTGTTAAGGGAGTTTTCTACAAGCTGATTGAATATTTTTCCAGCACATTTTGGTTTCTTCAGTTTAAACATAGCTATTATTCATACTTTCTTTCTTTCAACATTTGAAAGTTCCATTTGACTTTAGGATTGAATACTAAACTGCATCTCTTAGGCCATCTCCAACCACAACACCATTGCACCATTTTGCACCATTTTTTGGTGCAAAATTGCTCCAATCCAACACCAAACTTTGCACCATTTTGCAGCAAGCTGATTGAATATTTTTCCGGCACATTTTGGTTTCTTCAGTTAAAACATAGCTATTATTCATACTTTCTTTCTTTCAACATTTGAAAGTTCCATTTGACTTTAGGATTGAATACTAAACTGCATCTCTTAGGCCATCTCCAACCACAACACCATTGCACCATTTTGCACCATTTTTTGGTGCAAAATTGCTCCAATCCAACACCAAACTTTGCACCATTTTGCAGCAAGCTGATTGAATATTTTTCCGGCACATTTTGGTTTCTTCAGTTAAAACATAGCTATTATTCATACTTTCTTTCTTTCAACATTTGAAAGTTCCATTTGACTTTAGGATTGAATACTAAACTGCATCTCTTAGGCCATCTCCAACCACAACACCATTGCACCATTTTGCACCATTTTTTGGTGCAAAATTGCTCCAATCCAACACCAAACTTTGCACCATTTTGGTGCAAAATGGTGCAAAGTGAATAGTGTTGCACCAAATATGGTGCAACACTATTCACTTTGCACCAAAATGGTGTAAAGTGTAAAATTCCCATTTTGCCCTTATTTTACATTTCCCAAATAAATTTGTTGAGGGTATCTATGTAATTTGTGCTATATATTTTTTAATACAATAAATTATTATTATTTTTATTAATATTAATATTATTTGTGTTTAAAATAAATTTTAAATGTAAGACATAATAATTAATTAATTAATTAAAAGACGAAAAAAATACATCAAACACGATTATTTATTAAAGTTAACACGAAATATATTAAATAGAGCTACATACATACTATAATCTAATTTTATTTTTATTTTTAAAAAGATACATAAAAAAGTGCATAATAATGCATAACATGATTATCGAGGACGAACGTAATGTTGATGCACCAGTTCAAGAATGGACGGAAGCGTCAAGTCCAAAAGTTGAGTTAGTTAAAGACGAAAATCGACATTTTCAGGAATTCCTTGCTCGTCATAGACAAATCAAGGATAAAAAAACTCACATTGCACTTCGAAATGCATTAATCGATCATTTGTGGGATGAACATATGAATTCTGAAAATTAAATTGCAAAAATTTAGCGACTTCGTAATGTCGTCTATCCAAATTCGAAATGTATTGTACTATTTTCTAATGGCATTATTTCATATTTTCGTTGTTGTAGTATTTTTATTAATTGTTCTATATTTTTTATATTTATTAATGAATTTAATCTTTTCCGTAATTTAGCGTAATTATTTATTTAGTAATTTATGTATTTATGAAACAATTAAATAAATAATATTTCAAATAAGTAGATTATAAAGAATAAAAAAAAGGGAAGAAAATGGTTAAACACTATTTATTTGGTGTGATTTTTGGTGTAATGGTTGGAGATGAATTTTAGTTTGGTGCAAGATTTGGTGCAAAATTTGGTGAAAAATGGTGCAAAATTTGGTGTTGGGTTGGAGATGGCCTTAGGCCATCTCCAACCACAACACCATTGCACCATTTTGCACCATTTTTTGGTGCAAAATTGCTCCAACCCAACACCAAACTTTACACCATTTTGGTGCAAAATGGTGCAAGTGTAAAATGCCAATTTTGCCCTTATTTTACATTTCCTAAATAAATTTGTTGAGGGTATTTATGTAATTTGTGCTGTATATTTTTTAATATAATAAATTATTATTATTTTTATTAATATTAATAATTATTTGTGTTTAAAATAAATTTTAAATGTAAGACATAATAATTAATTAATTAATTAAAAGACGAAAATAATTAAAAATACATCAAACACGATTAATTAATTATTTATTTAGTAATTTATGTATTTCTGAAATAATTAAATAAATAATATTTCAACTAAGTAGATTATAAAGAATAAAAAAATGGAAGAAAATGGTTAAATACTGTTCATTTGGTGTAATTTTTGGTGTAATGGTTGGAGATGAATTTTAGTTTGGTGCAAGATTTGGTGCAAAATTTAGTGCAAAATGGTGCAAAATTTGGTGCTGGGTTGGAGATGGCCTTAGCTGCCCCAACTTGTTATGATATTCTATATTGCCCAAGAAATGGATCTTACCCTAGGCAGGATGCTTCAAATCACTCAACTCCAGTAGGACAATTCAATCAGAAACTTAAAATACATGGACGATGCTTCTGATTTGCCATAGCCTAAGATAAGGGGCCAATACATCAACAAAAGATTTGTCTCCAGTCCAAGATTTCTTCTACTATGTGAAATGCTAGTACTCGAATACAGAAATGAAAGCTCTAATCTACAATCAGAATACTACTAATCGCAGCTTACCATGGCATCCTTGCCCAAGGAAATATTAGTAACTGGACTCCTCCTGATAAACTCTCAGCATTTATAAGTTGTCCCAAACTCCTCCTTCGAAAAGGATCTGCTGGTGATCCGCCTTTCCTACCTTCTTCCTCGTCTGCAATGAAGGTTGCAAAATTGCAGAGTGCTGAAATATCTTCTTGGAATTGAAACAACCATTACACTGAGAATATTAGACAAGAATAAGATAATGGGATTTGCAATGAATTTGTTGTTGTTTGCATCTATCACTCTTCTTAATAATATACAGAGAGGATGAGAAAAGACTAAAGAGCAATACTTGGAAATTACCTTACGTAAGATACTATGAAACAATGAAACAATCATAGGAGAAGAGGAAAGGAGAGAGAAGAAAAGAAAGGAAGGGAAAAAGAGGGAGAAAATATCAATTTATTTCATATATCAAAATTGTTTCTATAACAATACGAAAGACCCCCCTTATAAAGATTCTCAAAAATCCTATTCTAAGTTGGAAATATCTAATTAACTCCTATTAAATTAAACCCTAATTATATTTTTTAAAATACGCATCAAAGTTGAAAATTAAATATAATAATATCCCTTTTAATATTCCATCATTTCTTCTTAGCTAATAGAATTCGACTTCAACGAGATAGACTGCAACTTTTTGACCAAGGAGAGTGATCATTTTTTCTAAACAAATAAGGATAACCTTCATATGTCAACAATTGAATTTGAAAAACATTCCCAAGCATTTGATCTGATCAAGGGAGCCGATCTTTTATTTTACTCAAGTAGTGAAAAAAAACTCAATGAGTAACAACATGTGCATCTCATTCACAAAAACTATCACGAAATCCCAAGAGCACAAAGCATTAGCACTGTAGACTAGCTTATAGAAACAAATAAATGCTATAAGGTGGTTTCAATGTTTCCCGATAAGAAAACAATTCTGCTAATTTTTTTAAGTGTAATGACCAATCAAATAGATTAAGTTTAAGTGAGATCCAATTTTGTTCTTACATGTTTTGGAAATTGTACCAGAGAAAATGTAAAAAAAAGCATAAAAATCATCATGAAAGCATATGTGTCTAAATTGTGCGTCAAATGCAAGTTCATAAATATCATGACGGAAAATAATTTGGCTTTGAAACTCGACATGAAAATCAAGAGAAGACGGAGCTAAAGCAATATGGTGATAATTAGTAGGTAACAATCTAATATCGATTGAAAAACTACGTAAATGAACAATGACATTGGAAAATGAAGGCAAGGGATACACCTTATTTTGTTGTAAGGTGTAAGCCTCAAAATAAATACACTAATCCTGGTATAGAGTGGATGATGCTAATGTATTAACCATGTGTCATCTTGGGGCTGATGAACTTTCTATGCTTTGCCCCTAGTGAAATTGACATTCTTCGCACTGATGATGTTCAAGATGTGTGTTGCCTCACCTACACTAAGGTGCACTTTGAGGGCCAAAATTCAGATGACATACAATATTGTTACATCAACCAATATTGGTCGATTCAGAGAGAACCTGATAGAGGCGAGTTAACTAGTTAGTTCCTTTGAACCAAACAAGACATTGACCCAAAAAAAAAAAAAAAAAAAAACGACATTTGCCCGGCAACCCTAAATTAATGGTTGCATTGGTTCGTTTTAAACATTTTAGTTACTGAGAGGTTTGAAAAATATATTTTTTCCAAAAAAGGAAAAAAAAAACCACCTCATTCTAACTACATGGGCTTTTATGTTTTGATCTTTTCACTAGGCATGATCTCCATCTCTCCACTTCCCTTTCTTTAGCTCTCATGTCCTTAGTTTCAATAACCAGCAAGTTTTTATTTTTTCATTTTATTATTATTATTATTATTTTGGATCTCTGATATGAGTAATGCTCGTTGTACATAACCGTGTACACACGGAGAACGGATTTACACCCCCTCACATCTTCGTGTGTACACCTCACGATATACATATAGCATTATTCATCTGATATAGATGCATACTGATGATAGAACATAAAATATAACTATAAAAAGTTTGTGATTTACTATTTTGAACGTGTTTCTTGTTATGTTTTATTGTAATTTGAAATTTAGACCTTGTTTGGTAGTCAATTTTTATTCAAAATGCATTTTTCTGTCTTCTTTTCAACTATACATTCTTTATTAAAATAATATTGCATGTAAATAAAAAAAAATCCATATTTCTCAACCACACATTTCATAACAATTTACTATTCTAAAATACATTTTTACATAAAAATATCTATCAAACATCCCATAAGTAGGAAATTATGAAAGTGAAATTGACTGATTGGTTCAACTGTCTTGTCATCCAATGACCCTCCTCGTTATCCAAACCCAAAATCCTAGCCTCGCTATTTATTTCACAATACAAAAATAAAATCAAAATTTCAACTTATTAATTCTTGACTACTTTGTTTACAAAAGAAATGAAAAAAACAATCAAACCTGACCTCCAACTAGCTAAAATGAGTAAAAAAATGATTTGGCACTTAATTGAGCCATTAACAAACTGAATAAGTGAATAAAATAATGAAGAATTGAGTTAGTTTCCTCATTCGACAGTCAGATTATATCAGGAAGGGCAGCCCCCATGTCCTATAAAAGCTTAGTTACCTACAGGAACAGGTGTCCTCGGACTAGGCAATCCCATGTATGACAATCGTGGAGAAAGTCGAATCTTCGGACTTGGTCGAGGAGACGGGATTGGACCATGGTAGGTAAGTGGTCCATTAGCCACCCGAGGTGAAAGGTTAACTTGTTCAAGTGCTCGGAATTGTAACTCAGCAGGGTATTCCCGAACACATCCAATGCGCGGTCCAGCACCAGTAGTCCATTTGCGGGACATGCGCTTAGACAAGTTAAACACCGGCTTATCCTTTTGATCACAAGATGAAATTTCTCGTTCCGTGGTCAAACCATTGAACTCAGATGCGTTAGTATTTTCCGATAGTTTGGCTTCAGAAGTTGATCTCCGAAGCGATTCCTCATTAGGATCCTTATCAGAAGGAAGGTAATCATCGTCAGCTGCACATCTCTGAACAAAAGAGAAACCACCAAGTGTTAGACAAAATTGGTTAATCAACTAGATTAATATAGGTAAGTTTCAGTTTAGAAAATATGGAGCAATTACCTTTACATTAACAAGATCTACCCGGTGCTCTTCCAAGAAGCTTATGAATTCCCTGAAGTTCTCTTCGGTCGGGTGGTAGTGTCCACTGTATGGCCAAATCGCCTGCAAGGACGTTACAAAATCATCAAACTCACATCTAAAAAAGAAGCACATATTAGTCTGCATTTCGAACTATGGTGATCAAATACGAATATTTACCTCAAGAACTCCGTCATGAACGATTAATCTTCCAGCGGCTGTGATGGCCCCACCAGCTAGAAAACTTGAATGCTGAAAGAGACCTTTCTTCTTCTGCCCAACGTACAAAATTCTTGTCGTGCTAAGAACAAATATCCATTTTGAACCCTCAGCGGTCTCCACAAAGGCACCACTTGCTTTGTACACAAGCTTCCCATCTTCTATGATGACTTCATATGGTTCTCTCTCGTTCTTGCAGAAGAAAAAGTAGATCACACGTCAACTTTACGGCCTATATGCACAACATAACAATATAAATTCTGCGATAATTTGAACTTACAGGTGCTAGATATTTGATGCATTGGCGATGCAATATGGCCCTTGGACACTTCTCAAGATTCACTTCTTTTCCGTCTCCAACATCGAGCCTTCACATAACATAATCAATATTGTACGGAAAGTCAGCAAAAAATATTATCTTTATAACAAATTACAAGAATTGGAATCCATTCTTTAGGAAAGGGAGTCTTTAATGCTTATTAGAGGGGTTGAAGAGGTTACTCACCAATAGAAGAAAGGTTGCGCACTTTCACTTTTGAACCAAACGTCGTAATAGAGATGCAAATTGTGTCCATACCGATGACGTGGATCAATCTACAATAAAAATATAATGACAAATGAGAAACAAAATTAATGATTGTGTAACAACCATTATCCAAAAATGCTTTTTCTCAACATATTCATTTTCAACCACAATTTCACACAATTAAATATTTTGTACGTATACCCACAACTTTTCCAACTTTTTAACTACACACTCTCCAAAAATTTACTGTTCAAGACTTTGTTTTTGCCAAATAATGGCCATCAAACAGGAGTTTAATACGACCTATTGAAATCGTAAAATCAATGATTTTCTTATGAAAACTTCTATTGGATAGATGCATTTGAAAGATTCAGGGGAGACTTACAGCTTCAAGCCAGTGCTGTAGGGCCAGTTGTTGAGCCTTCTCATCCTTTGACAATCCTTTTCCAACCTTGGCCGCTCTCGTCCGGGCTCTAGCCCACCGAGAAACTGCAGTTTCAGGCTTCTCATCGTTGAAGAATGAAACAGAGCTCCGCTTGAGAGCCGCAAAGTCTAAAGCCTTCCACCTATAAACGTCAAATATAACCAGTTAATGGCATATAACATACACGAACAAATGACGATATATTCTAGACTTGTCTTAAAGACTAACCATAGCTCCTCGACCACAACTGCACAATCTGCAAGGTTTCTTCGAGTCCGATAACTCTTGTAGACTTTTTGAAGCTTGACTGCTGCTGCATCAAGCTCACTAACAGGTCTTGGAGAAAACATTATGGCTGGTTCCGGGAGTTCGCTAGTATCAACTTTCTCATTATCAGATTCTGGTTTTCTTATTTCTTGAACTAAATTTTTGAATGAAAGAGTCGTTTCAAGGACTAATTTTGCAGGCTCGAAGTTCCCCAAGTTTATCGAATTCTCTCTAACCATCTTTTTGCATCTTTTTGCCGTTGTGATGGCAATTGAATCCGCTTTATCAAAGCTGTTCGTTCTTAAAGTCATCCCCGGAGTTTCCTGAAGATAAACTGATACCAAATGCCAAATCAAAACAACTTCTTCGTCTGATAATTCCTTCCCAAGCCGAAAAAAGCAATAAAAACGGAGATTACAAAACACGAAAAATGACAAAAACTTGCTTCAATTACAAAATATAATTGAAAATCGAAGATTTAATCCATCAATTCATCTGCAGAAATGTCTGCACCAAGTTATTTTATTTTTTTTCCAGCATCATAAGCAATACATAATTCCCAAGAAATGCTTCCTAAAAATTGACACTTCAATTATTGAGAAAGACCAATCTTCATCAAGTTAAAAGCTAAATTTGACCAAAAAATTTTTGACGCGACCAAGAATACCAATCACAATCATAAAGGCAAAAACAAAACCTTGGCAATTGTAATTAAAGCCATAATCATCACGGGTTTTTACAAAGATAATCATAGATTACTCACCAGAAATGTAAACCCTCTTGCACTCTGGAAAAGATTTTATTGTAATATGATTCTGAATGAATATATCCCCGTTTATATACCCTGCTCGGCTGCTCCAATGTGTGAAATGCTGGAAAATAAATTCAAAAGTAGAGTCAACTGGACCTTTAAACACGGGTATGAATTCTTTCTAGTATCAGTTTAACAAAGAAATTTCTATATATTTTCTTGAAAGAATGGAGAAAATGATGGGTCTGGTTCAAATTTGTACCAATTCAAAGCTTCGATATTTGAATCACTTTTTGTGGAACAAGAAATATATACACACCATCCTATTCATAAAATATACACAAATATAGAGAGAGGAGTGAGGAGGATGGTCAAAGAAAGTAAGCCCTTCAAACGCGGATTCCGGGAAAAAATACAGAAGAATTATTGACAACCCAGAAATCAACAAAAACGTTGGAGTAAAAATTTTATAACATGGTGAAACGAAATTGGCATTTTTGGGGTAAATTTAGGCCAAGTCCCGACCTTTGCTAATTGTGAACATAGGATCCCAATGAAGGAAAAAAGTGCTTCTAGAGGAATATGGTTGTATATTATTCCCCCGTCCCTCCCATTCAAGACGGAAAGCGATACATGATCCCTACTTCCAAATTCCATGAACCCTCTCAAAAAAAAATTAAATTTTATTTTGATTTTAGGTTTTAAAATTTAGAAATTATATTTAAAAAATAAATAATTAATTAATTAATTAACGGAGCTCCAATTTAGAATACTTCAATCCTCGCTTCATCCTACCCTGCCTCTAAAGAATATTTGATTCCAAGGGGAGGGATGGCCACAACCATGGTCAAGCCACAAACCCGAACTCAAATGATGTGGGAATTTCTTGCTTTGTGAGTTGATGGGGGAAAGGATGGAAATCGAGCGCTCTATCCCTTCATGTTTATTATTATTTAAAAAGAAAAGTTGAATTTCATAAAGAAAGTAATAATAAAAATAATAAACATATAATATGAAACCGAGCAATAGACAAAGCAAATGAATGCTTGATTTCACTCGAACTCGTACCTATCCCTCTATTGTCTTAAGAGTAGCATGAGGCAACATGATGGCATGAAATGGCTAGCGGCCCGTGTCATCACTAACGATGAGGGTGCTTCAACACGGACATGTCTCATTACCATCTCTACATCAGTGATTCTCAACTAATCGAAAAATGTTATTTAAGCTATTAAATTGAATAATATTATAGACGATTATCATGTGATGTAGTAGGTAATATAAGATGAAATGCAAATGTTAATTAAATATGTAGATACGTTACTCACTTTATTGACCTTATCATTTAATATCATCGCAAATGAGAATCATCTTTAATTTGTACATATAGCATTACTCTATTGAATTAACATGTGAAACTCACAACATGTCTCCTAAAGGGTAAAAATGTCTAAAGTTCGTGTTATTTTTGTAAAATCTTCCTATAACTGGTCGTTCGTAAAACACATTTATTTTCTAGTAAAACCTATACAATTCATCGCGTGGGTACTGCATGTTAGTTTACTGTTAATATTTTTATTCTTTTAGGAGACATCACGTGGGTGTTGTGTGTTAATTTAATTAAAACATAAAATGATATTTTTCGAGATGAGGATGACTTATGCACACTTTTCATAGGTTGAGTTAGAGATGACACAGTTAGCAAAAGTTGGGACCCCAACTGAAATTTACTCTTTTAACGTGCCAACACAAAACGACAGCGTATGCTGATGCTATGGTCACGTCTTTATGTTTCTCTAGGCGAGTCAATGATTATGAGAAGATCTTTTCCTTTTCTCCTTTATTGTTAGTGTTACCGGGTTAGAAAATCCACATTTGTTAAAGAAAGGTGCACTTCGAGTAGGGGTGTCAAAAAAACTCGGCGGCTCGACTCGAGCACATTTGTTAAAGAAAGGTGCACTTCGAGTAGGGGTGTCAAAAAAACTCGGCGGCTCGACTCGAAAAAAGCTCGAGTCGACCCGGCTCGTGGCTTGGAACAACCTGCCCGGCTCGGCCCATAAAAGCTCGAGCCGAAATTTTTTGGGCTCGTAAAGAAGCTTGACCATTTTAACCGAGTCGAGCTAGGCTCGAGCTCGTTGACATCCCTAACTTTGAGTCGATGCTGCAGGACATAGGATTTTTAATTGTTTTCGAAAGTCTACAATCTAATTATGCTTTAACTATTAGCGTTCTAGTGTTAAATGATACCGTAGTCTTTGTGAAAGAAATAATTGTTGATTCCTATCAGTCTAGTTCCTCGGAATTGGAAAAAAAAAAGTGGCCATAATTTTTCTTCGTTTGCTAGTTCTACCCCAACCTCTGTGAGCCACGTCGATTATATTTCAAATTTTCATTTCTTATACTAGTAGAGATGATGATTCTGTTTAGTAAAATTAACTACTTTACTTTCAATAAAAATTATAGCTTGGTCGTACGAAGATGAATATCCTCTTTTTGAAGTTACTCGGCATTGTCGGTGCTTGATTTCTACTTCTGAAAAATCAATTAATATTGAATTCTACTTGAGGTTGGGCAATAATATTTTATTTATGTATTTATTTTATTTTTTGTATGGTGGCTATTAGATCGAGTCAAAAGCCTACCAACATACTAAGGCTAAATACTAGGGTTTTAAATTCAATGGGCAATTTTATCTATAGTTGATAACTTGATAGAGTAGCCAACAATATTGAAATGAAATAAATAATTAATAAACCAATTTTTTAATACTATAATATAACTCGTAAAATGGTTCAAAAGCATTGCTTTGTATGAAATTTCCAAAAAATGTTTACTATATCAACGCACATGACCGTATTAAATGGGAAATATTGATATTTCATATTCCAAAAACCAAATTGCATTTCGTTGACTTTATACTGTAGTTATTAAATTACTAGTCAATCCAATTTGATTAAATTTTTATTTTAATTACTTATTTTTCTTCTCATATTGCATAATTAATTAATTTCGGATATTTTTTGCCCAAGAAGAATGATAGAATATATAAGATATTTTGATGAGGTTGACCAATGACCATTGCCATCTGCAAGAACTCAGATGTGAACAGAACTAATTTTCAAAAATCACGACTTCAAAGGCAGCAGCCTCCATTCAAATACATTATATTAGAAAATCAGATTATCTGTCTTAAAATTTACTCATTCCTCTATCTAATAATAATAATAATAATAATAATAATAATAATAATAATAATAATGATTATTATTATTATTATCATTATTATTATTATTATTATTAACTAAAGAAATCAAAAATTTTGCATGTTACTTTTTATCATATTCCACTAAACCAAAAACTTCATATCATTTGATAATTGACGAGTCAATTTCATCAATCGAGTGTTCGCAAAATTCCAAGTTCGTCGTTAGATTTTTCTGACCCATTTAGTTGCTCAATTTTATAGTTTTTTTTACTAACAATTACTCATTATAAAAATTCAGGTATAACCTGACATAGTATCCGTTTATATGTGCCTTAAGATTTCTTGAATAAAATGTGGACAATAATCTTTCCACAAGATAAAAACTTAGCTCCCGTTTGGTAGCAATTTTTCATTCCAAAAAATCAATTTTTTGACCTTTATTTTATTATTTCAGCAGTCATTTTTTTATTTCTTCACTCACAGATGAGACCCACTTTTTTTCTTTAATGATAAAAAAAATCAATTCTCATAATCAATACTGAACAGACTATAACATTTTTCACCGTCATTATAGGGAGTTAGGATTATGATTATTTTACATGAAATGTCGAATTATGAATTATGGTTTTACTCCAAAAAAACATTGCAATGTTGGACCATTCTTGTACTCTAATTTGGAATGCCTAGTCAGATAGTATGTTAGTGTTTTTACAAGCGAGTGAACAATGACAGAATCTTTATAAAATTAGATAAAATATTGAATTAGATATACTCGAAAAATTTTAAAATCATTCAAACACAAAAGATTAGATTGTAGGTACGGTAGTAATGAATCTCGTAAACGTGCATGTAACAATCAATAAAATATAAAGACAATAAAAAACTTCGAATATTCAAAAGGTTTTACCGTATTGATCGACATCATTCTCACACGCGTATGAATAAAAATACTAGATATTATATGATAGGTAAAGAATGACAAATTGCAATAATTAATGAAAGAATAAATAGGATTAGTCAACTAATTATCTTTAACTGTTTTCCTAGTTGTCTGAATTTTGCCCTGTTGTCTTGTCTTATTTAACATGTGAACAATTTTATACAAGACAATTGTGAAGAGAAGTCGGATCACAGACCCAAGAAATAGTTGCCGAAAGTGGACACCTTGACAAAAAAAAGAAAAAAAAATACCTAAACAAGACAACAAGTACAAGTCCTTTTTGCTGGCTTCAGGCTAAGTTAAAAAGTATTTTATTAAAATTTAAATTCAGGCTAGCCTTTATAAAATTTTTCGAAAAAGAAAGTCAACCTTCAAATTTGGCCAATTATTAACAATTTGCACGGGCGATATTTGATTATTCAAAGAAGTATGTTACACTATCAGAAAACTGGTGACCAATACCATGACAGAACACTCACAACAAGAGAGGGGCCCACTTTTTTTTGGAATATTATATTCATGTGGGTCCCATGACAATGTGAGTATCTTTCATCCATTGTATCAAAAATTTTCTGACAGTGTAGCTTTTTTCTTATTCAAAATAGAGTGTTACTTAGTTGGTATGTCAAACTTGCATGGTCGTATCTGGATTTTCCATTTTTGGTGTTGTAGGAATTGAATCTTCAATTTTTATTTCTCAACATTTATTAGAATTAAGGTATATAGGCCTCCTTTCTCGACATAATAAAGTAGTTTTATGGGGTAAATAGGGTCATTCTAAGAAGAGATAGAAGATTGAAAGGACGAAAATGATATAACTCCTCGACAGTTGGAATTTGGAGCGACCTAAACCGCTATTTAACAAATTTATGAATGATTTATAAAGAGGAATAATAGTGAATCCTATGAATTATGTGGGCAATAATGAGCAAAAGTTATAAATGAGTAATTTAAATTAATGTTTGATTTTAACTGAATTTATAAATCATTTAAAAGTTTTACTAGTTTGCTCCCAATTTTATAGTTTTTTTTACTAACAATTACTCATTATAAAAATTCAGGTATAACCTGACATAGTATCCGTTTATATGTGCCTTAAGATTTCTTGAATAAAATGTGGACAATAATCTTTCCACAAGATAAAAACTTAGCTCCCGTTTGGTAGCAATTTTTCATTCCAAAAAATCAATTTTTTGACCTTCTTATTGCAGCAGTCATTTTTTTATTTCTTCACTCACAGATGGAATCCATTTTTTTCTCTAATGATAAAAAAATCAATTCTCATAATCAATACTGAACAGACTATAACATTTTTCACCGTCATTATAGGGAGTTAGGATTATGATTATTTTACATGAAATATCGAATTATGAATTATGGTTTTACTCCAAAAAACATTGCAATGTTGGACCATTCTTGTACTCTAATTTGGAATGCCTAGTCAGATAGTATGTTAGTGTTTTTACAAGCGAGTGAACAATGACAGAATCTTTATAAAATTAGATAAAATATTGAATTAGATATACTCGTAAAATTTTAAAATCATTCAAACACAAAAGACTAGTTTGTAGGTACGGTAGTAATGGATCTCGTAAACGTGCATGGAACAGTCAATAAAATATAAAGACAATAAAAAACTTCGAATATTCAAAAGGTTTTACCGTATTGATCGACATCATTCTCACACGCGTATGAATAAAAATACTAGATATTATATGATAGGTAAAGAATGACAAATTGCAATAATTAATGAAAGAATAAATAGGATTAGTCAACTAATTATCTTTAACTGTTTTCCTAGTTGTCTGAATTTTGCCCTGTTGTCTTGTCTTATTTAACATGTGAACAATTTTATACAAGACAATTGTGAAGAGAAGTCGGATCACAGACCCAAGAAATAGTTGCCGAAAGTGGACACCTTGACAAAAAAAAGAAAAAAAAATACCATTATACAAGACAACAAGTACAAGTCCTTTTTGCTGGCTTCAGGCTAAGTTAAAAAGTATTTTATTAAAATTTAAATTCAGGCTAGCCTTTATAAAATTTTTCGAAAAAGAAAGTCAACCTTCAAATTTGGCCAATTATTAACAATTTGCACGGGCGATATTTGATTATTCAAAGAAGTATGTTACACTATCAGAAAACTGGTGACCAATACCATGACAGAACACTCACAACAAGAGAGGGGCCCACTTTTTTTTGGAATATTATATTCATGTGGGTCCCATGACAATGTGAGTATCTTTCATCCATTGTATCAAAAATTTTCTGACAGTGTAGCTTTTTTCTTATTCAAAATAGAGTGTTACTTAGTTGGTATGTCAAACTTGCATGGTCGTATCTGGATTTTCCATTTTTGGTGTTGTAGGAATTGAATCTTCAATTTTTATTTCTCAACATTTATTAGAATTAAGGTATATAGGCCTCCTTTCTCGACATAATAAAGTAGTTTTATGGGGTAAATAGGGTCATTCTAAGAAGAGATAGAAGATTGAAAGGACGAAAATGATATAACTCCTCGACAGTTGGAATTTGGAGCGACCTAAACCGCTATTTAACAAATTTATGAATGATTTATAAAGAGGAATAATAGTGAATCCTATGAATTATGTGGGCAATAATGAGCAAAAGTTATAAATGAGTAATTTAAATTAATGTTTGATTTTAACTGAATTTATAAATCATTTAAAAGTTTTACTAGTTTGCTCCCGCAAAGATGAATTTGCTCTTGTTAAGACAACAAGTACAAGTCCTTTTTGCTGGCTTCAGGCTAAGTTAAAAAGTATTTTATTAAAATTTAAATTCAGGCTAGCCTTTATAAAATTTTTCGAAAAAGAAAGTCAACCTTCAAATTTGGCCAATTATTAACAATTTGCACGGGCGATATTTGATTATTCAAAGAAGTATGTTACACTATCAGAAAACTGGTGACCAATACCATGACAGAACACTCACAACAAGAGAGGGGCCCACTTTTTTTTGGAATATTATATTCATGTGGGTCCCATGACAATGTGAGTATCTTTCATCCATTGTATCAAAAATTTTCTGACAGTGTAGCTTTTTTCTTATTCAAAATAGAGTGTTACTTAGTTGGTATGTCAAACTTGCATGGTCGTATCTGGATTTTCCATTTTTGGTGTTGTAGGAATTGAATCTTCAATTTTTATTTCTCAACATTTATTAGAATTAAGGTATATAGGCCTCCTTTCTCGACATAATAAAGTAGTTTTATGGGGTAAATAGGGTCATTCTAAGAAGAGATAGAAGATTGAAAGGACGAAAATGATATAACTCCTCGACAGTTGGAATTTGGAGCGACCTAAACCGCTATTTAACAAATTTATGAATGATTTATAAAGAGGAATAATAGTGAATCCTATGAATTATGTGGGCAATAATGAGCAAAAGTTATAAATGAGTAATTTAAATTAATGTTTGATTTTAACTGAATTTATAAATCATTTAAAAGTTTTACTAGTTTGCTCCCGCAAAGATGAATTTGCTCTTGTTGAAATTACTCCACATTGTTTGTGCTTGATTTTTGCTTCTGAAAAGCCGATTTATACTAAATTTTGTATGGTGGTTATTAGATCGAGTCGAAATCCTATGTACTAACATTCTAAGGTTAAATACTAGGGTTTAAATTCAATCAACAATTTTATCTATAACTGATATAGTAGCCAACAATTCAATTGAAGCGAAAGAAATAATTAATAATAGCACTTTTTTCTTTTAAAATATCAAAATCAAAATTTTTTAATACCCTGTAAATAATTTTAAAATCATTTTTTAGTATGAAATTTCCAAACAAAATCTTTTCCATGTCAACGCACATGACCGTGTTAAATGGAAATCTTTGATACTTCATATTCTAAAACCAACTTACATTTCGTTGATTTTATATCAAAGTTACTAGTCAATCCACTTTTATTTAATTACTATTTTAATTACTTATTTTTCTTCTCAAATTGCGGGATTAATTAATTTCGAATATTTTTTCTCAAGAAGTATGATAGATTATATTAGATATTTTGATGAGGTTGACCAATGACCATTGCCATTTGCAAGAACTCTCATTGAACAGAAATAATTATCAAAAATCAAGATTTCGAAGGCAGCAGCCTCCACTCAAATTCATTATAATAGAACATCAGATTATTTGTCTGAAATTTACTATTATTAATATTATTATTGCCTAAAGAAACCAGAATTTTCACATGTTACTCGTTATCCCAGTCCACAACTCAACCGAAAACTTCATATCATTTGATAATTGATGTGTCAATTTCATCAATCGAGTGTTTACAAAATTTCAAGTTCGTCGATAAAATTTTTCTAAATCGTTTAGTTACACAAGTTTATAAAATTCAACTTGTTTAGTCAGATAGTATGTAAGTTTTGTTCCATACGCATAAGAATAAAAAATACTATATATTATATGATAGGTAAAGAATGACAAATTACAACAATGAAAGAATAAATAAGATTGGTCAACTAATTATTTTTATCTGTTTTCCTAGTTGTCTGAATTTAGCCCTATTGTCTCTTCTTATTTTAATATGTGAACCGTGGCATACAAGACAACATATACAAGTCCTCCTTTCAGACTAAGATAAAAAATATATTTTTTTATCAAAATTCAAATTCAGGCTGGCCTTTAAAAAATTTGTTGAAAACCAAAGCCCACCTTCTAATTTGGACAATTATTAACAATTGAAAAAAGTCCAATGTACAGGCCCCTCTCACATACTGTGTGAGGGGGTGGTGGGGTGGGGGATTATTTAAAAAAAAAATTACCCACCCCCCTTGTAAGGTTTCTGGCCTGAACACATGGCCTATACAACCAGCACGTTCCTTAACAATTTGCACGGGTGATATTTGATTATTCAAAATAGGATATTACTTTAATTCGAGTGTCAAACTTGCATAGTTGTATTGGGATTTTCCATTTATTGTGTTGTAGCAAGTAGATCTTCATTTTTTATTTCTCAAAGTTTATTAGAATCGAGGTATATATGCCTCCCTTTCTGACCATGATAAAATAGTTTTACGGGAAAAAATAGGGTCATTCTAAGAAACTTTATAAGATTAAGATAGAAAAAAAATGATATAATACCTCAATGTTTTAAATTTGGAGCGCCTAAACCTTTGTTTGACAAATTTATGAATGATTTATAAAAAAATTAAAATAGTAATGAGTCCCATAAACTGTGTGGATAATAATGAACAATAATTATGTACGTGTGATTTAAATTAATGTTTGATTTGACTGATTCTATAAATCATTTAATAATTGACTAGTTGTAATTGTAGTTTCAGCAAAATCTCAATCGGATTATTAAACTTTAATTTACCTCAATTGAGCCATTGAATTCAAATTTAGTTTCAAAATTTACTATTCGTTAAATAATTTTCATAATTTCGTTCAGCAAGTAATTTTAATCAATTTGGAAATTGAGAGATGACAACGGGTGATATACTGGTAAAATCAATGGCACAAGTGAAATCAATGACACAAGCCCCCGTTTGGTCCTCATTTTCGGAAAATGAAATAGATAGAATAGTATTTTTTTGGATAATGAGTGGTTGAAAAAGAATAAAAAGTTTTCGATTTACGTGTAATATTATTTTATGAAAGATTATGTGGTTAAAAAATATAAGAGAAAAAAATGGAATGTAATATAATAAAATTTAATGATCTAATTAAAATTTCGATCACAGAAGAAAAAAATTAGACGATAAAATAGGCTGACTATTCAAACCTGAATTATTTGTTATCCTTTTAAGGTCAAACTTAGACAAGTGATTAATCAACGTCACGGTGACTTAGATCCAAAGGAGGATATAGAGGGGATTGGGCAGGGCTACTACCTGGCCTTTGTACCTTCTTTAGCCGATAATGTTTAGTGTAAATTTTTTCGATTGAGTGCGATTTTTCTCGGGACTTATAGAACTTAATCTGGGTATGGGTATGAAAGCTATAAGTGCTTATAAGTGAAATTGAGAGATTTGTTCAAATTTGTAGATGTGTACTAGAGTTGTCTTTTGGGATAATGAGAATTAGAAACCAACGTGAAACAATGGCGCATGAAATTTGTTCCTCTCTTTGCCAACCTACCCACAAAGAAAATCCAAAGGTCGTCCCCCATGACATAACCCAGTGATACAAAGGACAGTAATGAGGTAATCTTAGCCTTATTGACAGTCGCAGTGTGAGGATTCGATTTCTGAGATATAGAATTAGACTCTTTGTGAGCACCAGTGTACGGATAAACTCTTGTTCCTTAATTTATTGGAGCAAATTCCGCAATTTACCTCCCTCACAATGTTCTAGGGGCAGGACGGTAGGGATTCTCGAGATTGGGGTTCAACCTTTTTTAAAATCCAGGGGTTTTTTCCTATAATCCTGAAAAGGCTAAAATAAATGTTAGACCCAAAACTCAAAACCCCAAAATAATTGCAGATTTTCTAACTTAATTAGGGATAGATACTATAGAGATGAAGTTAAGACACCTTGATCCTTGAGAAAGAGGGGTAGATGGGACATGAGTGCATTAAGAATTAATATCACGGATTTATAGTAGCCACCTCGATGTTAGTGTCAAATTCATTTGTTGATAAATTAACGTTTGGGCCTACATTGACTTTTATCTTCTACGAGGAGGCCCGTGGATGGCTTGTTTCTTATTTTTGTCTTGAAAGACTAAGTTCATCCATTTTCAAGTTCTTGCTATGTACAGACGAAGGAGGCTTGATTTGACCAAGAGGGAATCTCCGTTCAGCTTTCTTGATTTTGCAATGTATATTATTCTAATTGAAAAGGAATATTATTTCATTTATCTTGTATTCTTCAAATAGAGATGCAAATTACATGCATTTGGATGTTGGGTTCCTTAAAAACAAAATTATACTCTCCTCTTTCATTTATCTTGTATTCTTCAAATAGAGATGCAAATTACATGCATTTGGATGTTGGGTTCCTTAAAAATTAGGGAAAAAATCGTTTATACCTATCCATTTAATTATATTTTATGATATACCACAATAAATATTTATATATCATATAAATTATATATTACATAAAATATCACCAAAAATACTGCTTCCTAAAATATCTCAATTAGACATTTTGTAACTGAAAATTGAATATAAATTAAATATGGGCACATAATTCGCCTTGCATTAATTATTACTGCTAAAAATTTGTCAGTGAATTGAAAATTAAGGTTGAACTCCAACATTGAGAGTCCACATCGCCTTGCTTCTAGAACTTTGTAAGGGAGATAAATCGCGGAATGTGTCCCAACAGGTCAAGGAATAAGAGCTACCTGTACACTGCGCTTATAAGAAGTTCAATTCCACTTAAATATGGGCACATAATTCGCCTTGCATTAATTATTACTGCTAAAAATTTGTCAGTGAATTGAAAATTAAGGTTGAACTCCAACATTGAGAGTCCACATCGCCTTGCTTCTAGAACTTTGTGAGGGAGATAAATCGCGGAATGTGTCCCAACAGGTCAAGGAATAAGAGCTACCTGTACACTGCGCTTATAAGAAGTTCAATTCCATGTCTCAAGAATCGAACTCCTACACTGCGACTACCAGTGAATTGAAAATTACATGGGTGACCAATTGCTACAACACAGTGCAAGCAAGATCAATTGCAAGTTTTCATCTGCACGGAATAGATTCTCAGAAATATTGATTGTGATCATCTAGTTTTATGGATTCCCAGTTTTTAAAGGTTCCCTGAATTTTCACAAATCTATGCAATTTTTCAATCTGTGATGTAGTAAATGTGAAGTAAATGCTGATCATTTGGATTGCCACCAAAGAATGAGGCAGTCAAATTCATGGATGCCGTTTGTTTCCACCACATATTTATGTAATATTTCATTTGGGAAGTGCTACATGTACATAATTGTCTACTTAATGGTATCCATAATTATACGTGGTACTAGATCTAACCTTTAATTCAAATCTTACATTTGCACATCAACAACTGGATGATTGTCACATCATATTATGGACACCATTATGTATAATAATTATGTACAAGTAGAATTTTCCTATTTCATTCTGTGATGTAGTAATTTTTTGATTGATTATATGTACTGCATTTATTTGATTGGTTTTTGTGAGAATTTCATTAAGAATTTTGAACTAACTCTGTGAAAACATCATACGCATTGTTTATTTCCTCTTATTTCGGTTTTGGTTGTATGTTGAATGAAATGTTCTTTAAAAATTCTTTATCAATAAGCGTACAGCCTGTGTTGTTAACAATAATAGAGCACTCATCACCTTTGTTGGCTAAAAGTGTAATGTGAAGCATCAAACATATTTTATCCATTTTATATTGGAACCTGATTATATTGCGACAATACATACCAACCTATAATATTGACTGAATGGGAATTTTCTAATTTCTTGAGCGGAAAAAGTGGCATTTGGTGTGATTTTTTATTTTTTTAGTTTTACTTCAAAGCCAGTAATTATGGAATAGAAAATTTTGAATAGTATGTGTTGACCTCCAAAAATGGCTCCTCCACGTGGCCAACTTATAGCTACTCCACGTATTCCTCCCTACGAAATGAACAAACGGTCAGGCGCACACGGTCGGAACCGACAGGGGTGGTGGCGGCCGTATACACTCCGACGGTCAAGTCAGGTTTGGGTGGTCGGAATAGTGCCCAGGGGCTACACAAATTAATCAATAAAGGGGGAGGAGAATATATAAACTTGTTATGGAATGCTATGTATTGAGAGTTTCATTACCTTTGCCTCTTGCCAAACCTTGTGTATTTATAGGTGGTATGAACCGCTGGATGTGGAACGCGTGTGTACATCTGACGGTATGAAGCGTTTGCTCATAGGCGTCAATCAGCCACGCTTGTAGAGTGGGCGGACAGTTTGTTTCCCCCGAGTTGAATTGACATAAAATTGATAAGTCACATCAAATAGCCTCATGGAGACGTCAAATCAATTTAAGCTTTAGGTGCAGGACAAATCTTAAATTGGCGACGAATCTTCTAACCGGGGTCCACTTGATCTCGACCTCGGAGGTGAGATGCTTTGGCAGATCAGTAGTAGGAATCGATATATCACTTCGGAGAAGCTTCGGGAGGGTCATTTTCAAGTCGGAGTAAATGGTGCTGCGTAGGGTCTACTTGATCTCGGCCTCGGTGGTGAGATAGCACTTCGGTATCGAGGCGCGAATAATCGAGGCGTAACAGTGGTCCCCCAAATCCGGGAATGAATATTTATATTATGCGTGGATTTCTTTTCCTGACCGGGCCGCGAGTTATGGGACCTTTTTGGGGGTCGATTCGTCGCAGCAGCCGAGGTTAGGATAATAGGCAGATGCGGGGCATTCGCGTCAGGCGCGTCCCAGCTTTGTGAAGTTGGAGAAAGAGCTTATCTGTCGTCGATGCGCTGACAGAACAGGTCGACGCTTGGGGATAGCTGAAACTTTGTAAAGCATGGGAGGAAACGTGGCGTCCGAGGCGATGACCCAATGGGGCGTTCGCGTCAGGTGCGTCCAAGCTTTGTAAAGTTGGAGGAGGAACTCATCTCGCACCGATGCGTTGACGGAAAAAGGTCGACGCATGGGGAGATGGCTGAAACTTTGTAAAGCATGGGAGGAAACGCGGCGTCCGAGGCGATGACCCAGTGGGGCGTTCGCATCAGGTGCGTCCAAGCTTTGTAAAGTTGGAGGAGGAACTCATCTCGCACCAATGCGTTGATGGAAAAAGGTCGACGCGTGGGGAGATGGCTGAAACTTTGTAAATCATGGGAAGAAACACAGCGTCCGAGGCGATGGGCCAATGGGGTGTTCGCGTTAGGTGCGTTCAAGCTTTATAAAGTTGAAGGAGGAGCTCATCTCGCACCGATGCGTTGAGAGAAAAAGGTCGACGCGTGGGGAGATGGCTGAAACTTTGTAAAGCATGGGAGGAAACGCAGTGTCCGAGGCGATGACCCAATGGGGCGATCGCGTCAGGTGCGTCCAAGCTTTGTAAAGTTGGAGGAGGAGCTCATCCGAGGCGACCCAAACGTCCAATGATTTGACAACTGTTGCGTGTTTCCAAGGTGACAGTTGGGTGCCATGCCCATTCTCCTAAAAGGCTGCTGCGGCTAGTAATTATTATTGACGGCTGGTTGTAACCGAGGTGACGCATTTCAATTTAGCGTGAAGGTCACAGCGACATCTTGGGCGTAGATCAAATCTAGCGTTTCATTTCAACGGCCCGGATTGAGGATGCGACGAACGGCTTAGATTGATCGCATTTGAATTCAACGGTGGAGATTGGACTTGTTTTTCCTATAAAAGGAGGACTCTGGGGTTTTCTCAGACTTTCTACCTTTGCAAGACTAAAATCACAATTTGCTCTCAAATTTCTGGCAATTTTCGACGTTTTGCAAGCAACTCCGGCGAGAAAGAACGATACTTCCGGCGATCCTACACCATTTCTGGCTAGGAAAAACTTCCAAACCCGTAAGTTTCAACACCCATTTGGACTTTAAAAAATTTCTTAACGAATGGCCTCGGAAGGGAGTTCTGGTTTGGGGAGGGGCTTAGAAATAGTGAGGGTGGACGAGCCCATTGTGGTGACCTCCTCAAAAATAGCTGGGGCAATAATGGGGGGGAGAACATATGGAAACGACCAGATAGCCCCCCAGATACTTCCGTGCATTGGGGGGCGTCGGACTACCCATCAAAATTAAGGGAGGCCGACCTGGGTAGACTTAGGACAGAATATAGGATCCCAGATAGTGTAGACTTGATCCTCCCCGGGCCGGAAGAGAGAGCCTGTTACCCAAGGCCGGGCTGTGTGGCCATTAGTGAGGCGATCCTTAGGGCTGGACTTAGGCTGCCTATCCACCCATTCTTTAGGTTGGTGCTTAGGTCTTATGGGCTAGCCCTGACGCAGCTCAATCCAAACTTTTGGAGCCAGATGGTGGGCTCCTGGATGTTGTGGAAAGAGGCGTCATTAGGGGTGGAGATGCCCCTTTCCGTTTTCCAGACCCTCTATATACCCTAGGTTACTGCCGGGGGGGATAAGACCCGGGGTTGGTACTACCTTACGTCATGGGGTTCCCACACTCCATTCGTGATCGATCTGCCGAGCTCCATCAAGGAATGGAAGAGCTCATGGTGCTGGGCAGCGGGGCGATGGGACACAATGGAGGGGGACCCCCTAGCGCCTCTTACAGTCCCGGCGAAGTTTTCAACACTTAATGAGTATAGTAGTTGCTCCTTTTATTTTCTCTTCGGCTCGGCTTGTGTCTAAAGGTTATGTTTCCTTTCGTAGGTTCTCTTCCTCGGTGCGAGCTATCAACAGAGGACTTCGACACTATCTGTGTCATTTATCAACTGCCTCAGAAGAAGAGGTCCTACCACAGGCTGATCCGGAAGAACATCCATTTCATCACTCACGACTTAATGGCGTCTCAAGGTAATAGGACCGAAGCCCATACTTTTTTATTCTGAACTCCCTAGATGTACTAATTCCTTATTTGTTCCTTTGCAGATAACTTCAACAAGAAGCTGCCAGTACGCCCCGACTTCAAGACCATCCAGAAAATGATGGCTGAGGCACGGGCACTGAAGGCCTCCTCCTCTTCGTATAAAAAGCAAATGGAGGAGTTGGTGGAGGCCAGTAAGAGGCTCCAGCCTTCGACGGAGGAGGAGGTTCAGGAGGACCCGGATGCTGACCTCCGAAGGAAGGGCAAGAAGAGTGCCGCCCCTCCCAGACGCCCAACTGTGGCGAGGCCACCCCCAGTCTTGAGGCAGACAACTATTCCCACGGGGGTGCCCCTCCCGGAGAGAAGCCCCGCTCCAGCAGAGCCTGTCGCTACCCCGGACACAGCACCCCTTGCTGTCGTACCCATTGAACAAGTTCCGAGGCAGCAGAGGAGAAAAAGGGCCCGCTCCACCAAAGAGGTTGATTTCCTGGGCACCAATCAAGAGGAGCCCGTAAGGGAGGTGTTGGAGGCTCTTCCTCCAGAGATAGCTACGGTGGCAGTGGTCCACAGCAAATATTGGACCAAAGAGTGGAGGGACCACACCGCCTCCTGCACGGCCGAAGATTTGGTAGCAGCGAACAGCGCCTGCGTGGCCCGAGCACTAAGCACAAGCATCTAGCTCGAGGGCTTGGTGAAGGATCTAAACTCCAAGATAGAGGACCTCGCCAAGCGCCTCGAGGAGGCGATGCATTATGGGGATGCTGTGCGAGCGGCCCAGGCCAAAGCCACCAAGGCAGAGGAGGGGAAGAAAGCTGCTGAGGTCCAGCTTACTACTGCCCAAGCGGAGGTGGAGCGGCTGAAGAAAGAGCTCTACGAAGTGGAGTGCCAAGTGGCTGCTGTGACTCGGCGACTTGACCATGCTAACGAGCACCACAAGCTCGCCACCGATGCTCTGGAGGCCTCTAACAGAGAAAAGGCAGAGCTGAAGCAGCAGGCAGAGGCCCAGTCAGAAGAGATCGCCTCTTTGAAAGAGAAATTGAAGTCTGCGGGGGAGGTGGCAGTCCAGAATTTTATTAACCACTTCAAAGATCATCCTCTTTACGACGACTTCGCCAACTTTTGGGCCTCGTGGAGTGCCCAAAGCCTACTGGGTTGACTGAAGGAGGTGCATCCTACTCTGGACATCTCTCAACTGGAGGCAGAGTTTGGGGGACCAACTGGAGGTCGGCCTGATAAAGTTACTGAGGAGGCTCCAGAGGCCCAAGAGGCGGCAAGTGCTGAAATTCCTCCCACAGACTAGGGTTTCCTTTTTATCTTGTAATGGCTTCGGCCCCCAATGTACTTTAATTTTGTGAATGGAATGAAAAATTTTTGTAAAGTCTTTTGGCTTTTGCTTCTTTGTATTCCTTTTGTTTTATACTTGTATGAATGACAAACATTAGACTAATTGCCTTGCGATAACGATCGGTTAACAATTGTGAACCGGTCCGCTTAAGCAAACATAAGTCCAAACACTTAAGTGAGCAGGAAGTGATTCCTAACTTCAACTTTTTAATAATCTGAGGTCAGACCAATTGGGGAAACATGAGGAACCGCTTGGTAATCAGCTAATAATTGACGATCGGATCGCTCAAATGAACCTTCCGAAGAACTGAGGAAGCTATTCCCTAGTTGATCTGGTTTGGAACTGGAAATTCATTACTAAGATAAATTACACCACCCTTTACAAAGGCGATTCCATCACTTAAGAAACTTTACAACCGAGATCAGATCGGAACAACCGATTCGCTATAGCACCTTAGGATCAGATCGGAACAGTCTTATCACTGGTAGTATTTTCTCAAGTGCTCGATGTTCCACTTGTGAGTAGCATCCTTCCTAACATATCTTCGATCTCGTAGGTACCAGGTCGGGATTTCCCTCGAATGCGGTAAGGGCCTTCCCAGTTCGGGCTGAAAACTCCTGACCCAGTTGGTTTTGAAGATTGGAAAACTCTTTTGAGGACGAGGTCGCCCAAGCGGAGAGTTCTGTTTCTGACCTTGGAGTTGTAAAAGCGGGTCATCTTGCGATGATATTTTGCCAAGGTCATTTGGGAAGTCTCTCTTTTCCTTAAGGAGGTGCAGTTCACTTATTTGTGCCTCGTCGTTGCTGATCTCATTGAAATGTATCTGTCGATGTGATGGGACCCCAACTTCAACCGGACTCATTGCTTCGGCTCCGTAGGTCATGGAAAATGGGGATTCGCCGATTGCAGTCCGGCAAGTCGTTCTGATGGCCCAGAGGACGTGGGGGAGTTCGTCAACCCAGGCTCCTTTTGAGGCATCCAGTTTCCTTTTCAGAGTGTGCTTGATAGTCTTGTTCACTGCTTCAACCTGTCCATTTGCCTGGGGTGATGCGGAGTCGAGAAGTCCTTCTTTATGCCCAGTTCGTCGCAAAAGTCTCGCATCTTCCTATTGTCGAACTGCCGCCCATTATCAGAGACAATGGAGTGGGGGACGCCGAATCTACAAATGACGTTTTTCCAAACAAACTTCGTAGTATTGGCCTCGGTGATTCGGGCAAGGGGTTTTGCCTTGACCCACTTAGTGAAGTAGTCGATGGTGACAATGGCGAAAGTTGCGCTTCCCCTCCCTTTTGGGAGTGGACCAATGAAGTCGATGCCCCACTTGGCGAATGGCCAAGGGCTGGTCACTACAAAGAGGCTCTGAGTAGGCTGTCTTTGCACGTTAGAGAAGCGCTGACACTTGTCACATTTCTGGACAAATTGGCTAGCATTCCTTTTCAGGGTTGGCCAGAAGTAGCCTTGACGGAGAACCTTGTGGGCTAGAGCCGTCCCTCTGAAGTGATTTCCGCAGATCCCTTCATGTCTCTCTCTGAGTATGTATGTGGCCTCTTCGCCGCCCACACATCGATGAACGGGCAAAGCGAAGCCTCTCTTGTAAAGGGTGTCTTCTTGAAGGACGAAGTGTGTAGCCCTTCTTCTTAATTTTCTTGCTTCGCCTCTGGAAGCAGGCAGTGTTTGTTCCTTCAGATATTCGATTATGGGCTGCATCCACAATGGGGTGCCTTTTATCCACAGTAACTCTTCGCCTTCGAAGGTGGAGGGCTTTGATAAGTGCTCAATGGGGACGATGTTTAGAAGCTCTGAGTCCATGCTGCTGGCTAACTTTGAGAGGGCATCTGCATGGGCATTTTCTAGACGGGGGACTTGAGTCAGTTCGAACATTTCGAAATGGGGAATTATGCCCAGAACCAGCTTCAAGTACGCAAGCATGTTACCATCTTTGGCTGCGAAATCCCCATTTACCTGATTTACTACGAGCTGAGAATCACTACTTGCTAGGAGCTTCCTGACCTGCATTTCCTTAGCGAGCCTTAGACCTGCCAGAAGGGCCTCATATTCTGTCGCGTTGTTCGAGGCTCTGAAGCCGAATCTTACCACACAATTTAGCAAATGGCCTTCCGGGCTCTCCAACACGATTCCTGCCCCCGCGCCAGCCTCTCCTGAAGACCCATCTACAAACAATTTCCATGTGGAGGGCTCGGTCGGTTCCATTATGGCCTCCATTTCTAGGGCTTTTGTAAACTCAACCATAAAATCGACAAGGGCGTGGCCCTTGATAGTGTGTCTAGGTCGGAACGTGAGATCGAACTCGCTGAGCTCGATAGCCCATTTCAGCAGGCGTCTCGACGCGTCCGTTTTCTGCATCACTTGCCTTAAAGGGAAATTGGTGAGGACTTGTATTGAGTGGGCTTGGAAATATGGCCTCAGCTTTCTTGAGGCTGTGATAAGTGCGAGTGCCAGTTTTTCCATGTCGGAGTAGCGTGTTTCAGCTAGGAGAAGTGCTTTGCTAATGTAATACACCGGCAATTGACGCTCATTTTCTTCCCTGGTTAGGACCGCGCTGACTGCCACGTCTGAAACTGCTAGATACAGCAACAGAGATTCATCCGGCTGGGGTTTCGACAGGAGGGGTGCTTCCTCGAGGTGTTTCTTCAGAGACTCGAAGGCTTCTTAGCACTCCGAAGTCCATTGGAATCTCTGTCCTTGCTTCAATACATTGAAGAAAGGCAAGCTTTTATCAGTGGCTCTGGAGATGAAGTGGCTGAGTGCGGCTATTCGGCCATTGAGACTTTGGACCTCCTTCGGTTTCTGAGGTGACCTCATTTCTAGTAAGGCCGCTACCTTTGCCGGATTTGCCTCAATTCCTCTCCGATTTACAATGTATCCCAAGAACTGGCCTGATGCCACTCCGAAAGTGCACTTGAGGGGGTTCAGCTTCATGTTATATTTCTGAGTATTTGGAAGGTTTGGTCAATGTGACTCACGTGTTTGGCCGCCTGGAGGCTTTTGACCAACATGTCCTCCACGTAGACCTCCATGGTTTTGCCAATGAGTTCGGCAAACATCATGTTGACTAACGTCTAGTATGTGGCCCGACATTTTTCAATCCGAAGGGCATAACTTTGTAGCAATACAGCCCCCTGTCCGTAATGAATGATGTAGCTTCCTCATCAGGTCGGAACATGGGTATCTGGTTGTACCCTGAGTACGCATCCATGAAACTCAGTAGTTCATGCCCAGCAGTGGAGTCCACCAGTTGATCAATTCTTGGAAGTGGGAAGCTGTCCTTGGGACACGCCTTATTCAGGTTTGTGAAGTCCACACAGACCCTCCACTTCTCGCTGGACTTTTTCACCAGAACCGGGTTGGATATCCACCTCGGATATATGGCCTCTCTGATGAAACCACTGCGGCTAAGTTTACTTACTTCGTCTTTCAGCGCCTCGTACCGTTCCGGGTTCAGGGCACGCCTCTTCTGTCTATGGGGGGCATAGGAGGGGTTGATGTTAAGGTGATGGCAACTGATCCTAGGATCTATTCCCACCATATCTTCATGTTTCCATGCGAAGACATCCAGGTTTTCTTTCAGGAATCGTATCATCTCAATTTTTGCTTCAGGCGATAATGACTTCCCTATGCGCAAGACTTGATTGGGGTCTTCTGGATTGATCGGAAAAGTTTCCAGTTCTTCCATGGGGGTCGCATTTGGTTCATAATCGATTATGCGGGGGTCTAACTCATCAAGAGGGTGTCCTTGTTCAGGGGCCTCTTCCATGATGACATCTTCCTTTTGTTCAGAGGTATGCCCTTGTTCAGGGGCGTCGAACATTTCCACGTCCGTACCGGCTTCAGCGGGTACTTTGGCTAGGATTACATTGACAGTTCAGGGCTCAGATTTACGCAGCGAGTTTATGTAGCATGCCCTGGAGCCCATCTGATCGCCCTGGACTATTGCAATCCCATGTTCAGTTGGGAATTTCATGCATAGATAGTGAATGGACGTCACAGCCCAAAGATCTTTTAGAGCGGGTCTGCCCAATACTCCATGATAAGCCGACCTATGATCTACCACCAGAAATTCCATGAAATGCTGGGCGACCAGGGGGGCCGAACCCATTTCTACAGGCAGGGTAATCCGCCCTCGTGGGATGATGCTGTCCCCAGTGAATCCGAAAAGTGGGTCGGTCATGGGGATTAACCCATTTTCAATTTGCATTTTGTCAAAAGTGGAGCCGAACAATATGTTCACGGAACTGCCATTGTCAACGAGCATGCGTTTCAATCCGTTTCTAGCCACTACGGCTCTTACAACCAAAGCGTCGCAATGGGGATGGTGAACTCCCTCTGAGTCTTCCTGGGAGAAGGTGATTGGGGCCATCTTGTTTGCTGATTTCGATTCGTCGACAATGTAGGTGATCATCGGGGGATCCTTAGCTTCTCTTGTATAATTTCTCTAGGCATTCCTGGTGTTGCCACCGACGTAGGGTCCCCCAATGATGGTATCGATTTCCCTGATGACCTGGCCTCCAGCGAATTGGGCTTGGTTTCCTTGCCTGGATTGGCCTCGATTTCTCGATTCTCTTCTACGAGGAGATTGTTCTTGGTGACCTCTTCCTTCCCTCCTCGGGGAGGTGGATCTGTGGGGTGCTCATTTCTGCTAGAAGTGTGGGGGTTGCTTCGATAAGGCGCCGATTGGCATCACGACACTCGCTGGTGTCATGCCCGTATAGTTGATGGAAAGTACAAAATCTTGCTCCTGCCAAGGGCCTGTTTGGCCTCTTTTTCTTCTTCTTGTTGTTGTCAGTTCTTCCAGATGGTCCTGCCTCAGCGGGTGCGTTATAATATGCCAACATCGGCACTACGTTCAATGTGACGGAAGCTAGGGCCTGTCCGGATGTGGGAGCTATGGTATGTCCTGCTTGGGTCCATTGCTGAGTAACAAGGTGCGCTGCGGAGCCTCGACCTACCTGCCTCTGTGAGGGAGGGAGTCCCTGCGCGGCACGGTTGCAATGATCAATCATTTTTTCACTAACAATTTCCACTCTCATCATCTCCACCAGCTCGTCGTATGTGGAGGGATTTTTGCTGCGCACGTCCCTCCAAAACAAAGTGTTCATGTTGAGACCACCTTTCAGGGCTGAAAGGGCTTCCCTGTCAGTGACCTGCTCCCAGTAAGTAATTTCGTCTGTAAACCTGGCGAGATAGCTTTTCAGCGTCTTTCCAGGGGCCTGCCTCATGTCTTGCAGGCGTTGAATTGGTGCCTCTCCTTCCCTGCGTGAGAGGTACTGGTTCAAAAATGCTTTCTTCAAGTCTGGCCAACTTCTGATGCTGAGGGGAGGAAGCCTGCTGTACCACACCTCGGCGGCTCCGCCTAGTGTTAAATGGAAGGCTCTGCACTTTAGAGCAGGTAAGGCTCCCTTAAGACTCATTTGTGTCATATACTTTGTGAGGTGCTTCTCCGGATCCCCTTTTCCCTCATACTTGGGGATCTTAGGGGGCATGAAGTTAGTTGGCATTGGGAAGCTTCGAATTTCCCTTGAGAAAGGGAGGTTATCGTCATCGTCGTCAATCTCATAAGATCGACAGGGCCCCTCTGATCCTTCATCATCTTGGATGTCTTGGGGTGGAGAAGGTGCTTCTCCCCGGCTCCCCCAATCGACTAAGTTTCTCCTCTCCCTTCTATTTCTAGGAGGAGGGGGAACATGCTCTTCTTCGCGGTCTGACCGGACCGACCCTCTTGCCGGGCGGACCCTATTGCTAGGATCGTTCCCTATCCGATCGAAGACGCTTACTGACCTCTGGTCATCGTGTTCTTGAGGAAAGTTGTCCCCCAAGAGTGGTTTTGATGGATGACTCTCTTGCACATAAGATGTCGCTTCGGTGTTCCCCTCTCTTTCGAGAGGACGTTCTGTGTGCCGGCTCATGTGGCCTCGAGAGTGAGACAAAGGGATTTCCTGTACCGGATAAGATCCTTGGGGCCTCTGGTGTCCCTGGGCTTGCATGAGAAGTTCCCGCATCGCCGTATTCTGAGCTGCTATGTCTCTCATACCTGCAGCTATCTAGGTCATTCCTTCAGTGAGTACGGCTGTTCTTTCACCTCGTCGATGCCGGTGATGCGGTCTCTGATGAGTAACATTGTTATGGAGTACCTCTTCTTCAGAGGCCTCTCTCATGGGATTGTCTTCACGGCTGTAGCTCATCCTACCTCTTTTTTTTAAGGGTAGTAAGAACTTGGATTGTAATTCGACATTGTTCTTTTTCAAGAATGCCCCCTTTTCAAGGTCAGTCGCCAATTTTCCGGTGTCTGCTCCGATGGGGAACGCAAAACTTCAAATTGGGAGTGAGTTTCCCACAGATGGCGCCAAACTGTTGACCTCTAAAAATGGCTCCTCCACGTGGCCAACTTATAGCTACTCCACGTATTCCTTCCTGCGAAATGAACAAACGGTCAGGCGCACACGGCCGGAACCGATGGGGGTGGTGGCAGCCGTATACACTCCGACAGTCAATTCAGGTTTGGGTGGTCGGAACAGTACCCAGGGGCTACACAAATCAATCAATAAAGGGGGAGGAGAATATATAAACTTGTTATGGAATGCTATGTATTGAGAGTTTCATTACCTTTGCCTCTTGCCAAACCTTGGGTATTTATAGGTGGTATGAACCGATGGATGTGGAACGCATGTGTACATCTGACGGTATGAAGCGTCTGCTCATAGGCGTCAATCAGCCGCGCTTGTAGAGTAGGCGGACAGTTTGTTTCCCCCGAGTTGAATTGACATAAAGTTGATAAGTCACATCAAATAGCCTCATGGAGACGTCAAATCAATTTAAGCCTTAGGTGCAGGACAAATCTTAAATTGGCGGCGGATCTTCTAACCGGGGTCCACTTGATCTCGACCTCAGAGGTGAGATGCTTCGGCAGATCAGTAGTAGGAATCGATATATCACTTCGGAGAAGCTTCGGGAGGGTCGTTTTTAGGTCGGAGTAAATGGTGCTGCGTAGGGTCTACTTGATCTCGGCCTCGGTGGTGAGATGGCACTTCGGTATCGAGGCGCGAATAATCGAGGCGTAACAGTATGCTTGAGATTTCGATTATAAATTAGGTGGCCAATGTAATTTTCTCTTAAATTTAGAGGTTAAGGCTCCTTTGTACGAGCCTACTAATCAATAATGCTTATTTCATTGTTTGAGAAAGAGTTCAATTTCATGTGACTTGCAAAGTCCAAGCGAATTTAATTGAAAGATACATTAGGAAATTTAAAAAACCTTTTCTTTTTAACATTATTTCAACATTGTTTCAGTAATGAATAAACTAAAAAATTGAAAAGGACGAAGAAATGGTTACGAAAAATGTAATATATTGGAGAAGTGTACTGGTTAGCACGTGCACTGACCCTACAACATTTGTGAGTCAATTATAATTTTGTCGATATTATAAATTCTCAGTGCATTCCCTGTTGGGTTTATGACCCAAATTAGGGAAAAAATTGTTTTCTTATTTTCACGTGGAAAAAATTGTTTCTTTATTTTTATGTGACTTTATTGAAAATATATTATTTCCTTATTTCATATTATTTTCATCTTTATGGTATAGTATGTGTCTATAAATAGTGACCTCTTTTTTCAGTTTAGTTGAAGCCAAAAGTGCTATGTTGTAATTTTCTCTCAATATCATCGTTATAATAAAACACCGTTTTCCCCTGCTTAACTCTCATTGATTTCTTTACTTTAAATCTTATTTCATCTTTTTTATTTTGTTACATATTTCATACAACGTCATTAGTCTCAATCCTTGCGTCACCTTTGGGATCAACAAGTGGTATCAGAGCCAGACTATAGGTTCTTTGTGGATTGATTGTGATTTTTTAGAGATGGCTACATTGAAATATGATATTCCACTGTTGGATCGCAATACAAAATTTTCTTTGTGGCAAGTAAAGATGAGGGTTATTATGGCGTAGCTAGATTTAGACGATGCATTGCTAGATTTTGAGAAGATGTCAGCTAATTGGATAATGGAGGAGAAACAACGAAGAGATCAAAAGGCTTTATAGCATATTCATCTTCATTTATCCAATAATATTCTGCAAGATGTCTTGAAGGAGAAAATAGTGACTACTTTTTGGCTGAAATTGGAGCAGTTATGCATGACTAAAAGTGTCACTAGCAAATTGGCTCTAAAGCAAAAGCTGTATTTCCATCCATGGCGGAAGTAGGTCACTGGAAGATCACATTGCTATGTTCAAGGAAATGGTTGCAAATTTAGAGACATTGGAGGTTAAGTACGATGATGATAATCTAACCTTGATCCTGTTGCGTTCTCTGCCCACTTCTTATTCGTCGTTTCAGGACACTATTATGTACAATTGCAATACTTTGACAATTGAGGATGTCTACGATGCTCTATTCTCAAATGAGAAGATGAAGTATTTGATTGAAGCTACATCAAGGGATGAGGAAGCTCTGGCATCTCAAGGTGATCAATGGAAGGGTAGATTCAGGATGACTTTCAGTAATTTGTACTGCTTCTATTGTAAGAGGAAATAACACGTTAAGAAATATTATGACAAGTTGCAGGCTAATAGTAATTTAGCCGCAAATCATAGGGGCAGTTACACAATTCGGATGAGACTAATGTTACCGATGATTTTTTGGATGGAGGTGATGTGATGTTGACTGTGATATCTAACATGGAATCTAAACCTAACGAGGAGTGAATTCTCAATTCGGCATGTTCACATCACATGTGTTCCAATCGAAATTTCTTTTAGACATATAAGGCTATCAAGGAAGGTGGAGTTGTGATGGGAAACAACCAATCTTGCCGTATTGCTAGAATTGGTCGAGTCAGATTTAGGTTGCAGGATGGGACAGTCAGAACAATTGATCAGGTTCGACATGTTCGAGACATGAAAATGAATCTCATCTTGCTGAGTGCCCTGGATTCAAAATGGTATAAATTCTTTGGTGGAGGTATAGTCTTGAAGATCCGAAAGGGTGTTCGGGTTATACTAGAGGGATGGAGGAAGTCTCAATTATACATCTTGCAAGAAAGCGCAGAAGCAATTAAGAGACATCTAGATAAATTCAGTACCATGGTAGATATTTAGTTTTGTACAGTACTTTTTGTGACTGGCTCTGGGTTGGTTCAGAACATTGCTTAGGGGAACATTGGTGATTCCGCTTTACCACCAATTTCAACAGATATAATGTGTTCAGTTGCCAAGGTTGGACTCATGGAGCGTAGGGTACAGTGGTGTCAGTGATGTCTGTGATGTTTTATAGATCATTGAGGGTAACAGTTCTAGCAAGGGGCTTTCTAATTAGGCATTTGGTGTGGTTTTTCAAAAGGGTGTGCTTTGACCTTGTTTGGTCAACAGTAATTCCTTAGTGGAATTTTGGGAATCCATGAGTAAGGTGACGCTAAGCAGAGAAAGATGTTTTGTGATGGAGAGTTTTGGTTACTATTTTGAAGTGTTCGATTATTTTGATGCAGTTGGACACATTTTTTGAGGTGGAGAAATTTTTGAACTTCGTTCGTTGCACCAAAATTTGGGTCAAGGTGGAGATTGTTGGGTTTATAACCCAAATTAGAAAAAAATTTCCTTTTTTTCACGTAGAAAAAATTGTTTCCTTATTTTCACGTGATTTTATTAAAAATATATTATTTCCTTATTCCATATTATTTCCATTTTTATGGTATGGTATGTGCCTATAAACAGTGACCTCTTCTTTTAGTTTAGTTGAAACCAAAATCGTTGTGTTGTATTTTTCTCTACATATTGTCATTATAATAAAACATTGTTTTCACTATTTAACTCTCTTTGATTTCTTTACTTTAAATCTTGTTTCATCTTTATGATCTTGTTACATATTTCTTACAACGTCATTAGTTTCAATCCTTGCGTCGTCTTTGGGATCAACATTCCCCACTCCATAAAGAATAAAACTAGCATAAAAATCGAAAGACAAAATTTCCAAGCACCGTGAAATCATATGAAAGAGCCAAAGGAGAATCGCCTTGGTTGAAAACGAAGAGGCAAAAATCCATGGAACTTTAGCTTTGCTAGCAATAGTACCCAATTTGAAACTCGTACAGTCTTTTAATTGCAAAAATCGTCGTCACATACTTCAAGGGATTTCTCTATAGATAGCAAATCAATAACATTTTTTTATTAATGAGTTGGTCGTAGGAGCACAAGCTAAAGTGTTATGAATGTGACATGGTTTGATTGTTAATAGCACTCAAATATGTACACATACGTAATAAAAAAAATAGCAAATAATACAAGTGGGAAATTTGCAAATATTAAGAGCATATATTATCAACAAGCCTCTAAAAATGAAATAAATTGGATATCATGCCATTGTGCATATCAAATATCATAATGATTCAATTTATTCAAAACAATGAAATTTCTGTGTTACAGAGAAATCATACAAGAGAACTAATAAATAAATGGGAAATTTGGAAGTTATTGAGCACATATTATCAATAGAGTTCTAAAAGGGAATTAATCACATATCATAACTTTGTACATGTCATATATCACAATGATGCAACTGATTCAAAAAAAGTGAAAATTCTGCCAGTTAGAGAGATCATAAAAGAGAAGTAACAAATAAATTGACTAAGTAATTGTAACGCTCCTTGATAATATGGTAAGTGTTATAATATCCCTGCATAGCAAAGGCTGTCTTCGCCTAAGAAAGACAAAAAATAAATATATAAATACTAGGTGGCTAATATTTCAAGAATAGCCACCTTGATGTAAACCCGCATAGGCAAACGCTACGGAACCTACGAACAAGATGGAAATCTTCCCAAGAACGCCAAAGTAAGGTTTTGGATTTGAATTCGATAAATCTGGAACCAAGCAACCTAAATCGCCGACGATGTGCGGACCTCTTGATTACGTAAAATTATGAAATCTCACCTAATTGATTTGAACGTCACAAGAATTAAATCTTGATAAGTTCGAAAGTTGTTCAATTAGAAGAACAAAGAGAAAGCAATTAAAGCCTTTTAATTCATCAATATGTCAAAGACTCTTTACAATGAAGGAATAAACTTCTATTTATACTAAATCCTAGAATGGAAGTAAAAAAGTAATAAAATACTAATAAACTAGTAGAATCTCGAAAATAACCATCCAATATCATAAGAATTTGACTAGAAATAAAATTCTAACAAAATATGGAAAAAACACGAAAAAAAGGAAGTTTTGTCCCCGAAATAACACTATGCGACTGTATAGTGTAAACCTATGCGGTCGCATAGTTCACTTGAACTATGACCGCATTGGCCCCGCCATACCCTATGCGACCACAAGCACCATTCTACTATGCGGTCGCATGGTAGACCAGTTTGCCTCCGTTTTCATTAGCTTGTATTGAGTTGATCCAATTTGATTCGACTTTTGACATGAACATGAAAGTTGCCTCCTTTTACATCCCGAACATCGTTCCATCAATGGTTTCTTGAACGATCAATCCCATCACCTCTTTTACTCGCTTCGTCCTTGCTTGAGTTATTGGACCACCCTCAACTATCAACAGATCTTTCTTCGGGCTTGACGATGAACTTGATCTTGATGCTTGTGGCTCCTGGATCACATCATCCACTCTTTCTTCAAAAGGATTCGTCCTCGAATATGTACCTGCATCAAAGAGAGAAAGATCAGACACATTAAAATTTGTTGAAACATTATAATCACCTGGAAGATCTAATTTTTATGCATTGTCATTGATCTTCTCAAGCGCTTGAAACGGTCCATCTCCCCGTGGCAAAAACTTTGATTTTCTTTGTTCTGGAACCCGCTCTTTCCTGAAATGCACCCAAACACAATTTCCTAGTTCGAATGTAACAATCTTCCTGCCCTTGTTTGCTTGCTCTGTATAGTGCTTACTCTTCTTCTCAATTTGCTCTCGCACCTTTTCATGGAGTGACTTCACCAGCTCGGCCTTCCTCTTCCCATCCAAGCTACCTCATTCATTCACAAGCAAATGTATTAAATCCATAGGTGTTATAGGATTAGAACCATAAACAATTTCAAATGGAGAAACGATGTAGTGGAGTGTGTGGCCCTATTATATGCAAACTCTATGAAAGGTAAGCACTCTTCCCAATTTTTCAAATTCTTATCAACCACAGTGCGCAATAGTTGTGTCATGGTCCTATTCATTACCTTAGTCTGTCCATCGGTTTGTGGGTGATAAGTTGGAGAAAATAGTAATTTTGTGCCTAACTTATTCTACAAGACCCTCCAAAAGTGACTAAGAAATTTGACATCCTTATCTAACACAATACTTTTAGGTATTCCATGTAAGCGCACAATTTCTTTAAAGAACAAGTCTGCAATGTTAGTGTCGTCATCAGTTTTGTGACATGAAATGAAATGTGCCATCTTACTAAACCTATCCACCACTACAAAAATCGAATCCCAACCCTTTTTAGTCCTAGGTAACCTAACACAAAATTCATTGAGATGTCTACCCAAGGTTCACTAGATACTGACAAAGGTGTATAAACTCTATGAGTAAGACCCTAGATTTAGCCTGTTTACAAGTTATGCATGAACTACAAATTCATTCTATATCAACTTTCATTTTAGGCCAATAAAAATGCTCAATTAATATTTCTAAAGTCTTTGCTACCCTAAAGTGACTCATTAGACCTCTACTATGTGCTTTTCTAACCAATAATTCACGCATAAAGCAATTATGAACACATAATTTGTTTTCCCGAAACAAGTAGCCCTCATGCTTAAAGAACTTATCTACAGTCCCCTTATGACATGAATTGTAAATGTTGGAAAATTCAGAATCATTATCATACATGTCCTTAATGTACTCAAAACCAAGCAATTTTGCACTTAAAGTAGCTAAAAGCACATGTCTTCGCGACAATTCATCTGCTATTACATTTTCCTTACCTTGTTTGTAACGAATAACATATGAAAAAGTTTTTATGAATTCCATCCAGCGTGCATGTCATTTGTTTAACTTACCTTGACCTTGCAAATGTTTCAGTGATTCATGATCAGAATGAATTACAAACTCTTTTGGCCACAGCTAATGCTGCTATGTCTCCAAGGCTCGAACAAGTGAATAGAGCTCCTTGTTTTACATAGGATAGTTGAGAGCTACACCACTTAGCTTCTCACTAAAGTAGGCTATAGGTCTCTTATCCTGCATTAAGACTGCTCCAATACCTATTCCTCATGCATCACACTCAATCTCGAAAGTTTTGTCAAAATTAGGAAGTGCTAAATCCGGTGCTTTACACAAACAATCTTTGATGGTGTTGAATGCATGTTATTGTCCTACCCCTCCATTGAAACCCCACAGTTTTCTTGACAATTTCAGTTAGTGGCGTGGTAATTGTGCTGAAGTCCCTAACAAAATGCTTGTAAAAACCTAGCCAATCTATGAACACTTCTAACTTCAATTATATTTTTAGGTGTTGGCCAATCCTTAATAGTCTTTACTTTCTCTTCATCTACCTCTACAAAATTAGCACTAACTACAAAACCTAGAAATACAACCATATCCATGCAAAATGTGCACTTTTTAAAATTGGCATAAAGTTGTTCTTTCCTCAAAACCACAAGCACACACTTCAAATATTCTACATGCTCATTAAGATTCTTGTTATAGATTAAAATGTCATCAAAATAAACTACAACAAATTTTCCAATGAAAGCATGCATAACAAGGTTCATTAACCGCATAAAAGTACTTGGTGGATTTGTGAGTCCAAATGGCATGACTAACCATTCATACAATCCATATTTAGTTTTAAAAGCCGTTTTCCATTAATCATCCTCCCTCATCCAAATTTGATGATACCCACTTTTAAGATCAATTTTACTTAAAAATACATGCACCATGTAGCTCAACTAGCATATCATCTAGCCTAGGAATTGGGTGACGATACTTTACCGTAATGTTGTTGATGGCTCTGCAATCTACCACATTCTTTGAGTCCCATCTTTCTTTGACACCAGCAACACAGGTACTGCACATGGACTCATGCTTTCCTGTACATATCCTTTGTTCATCAATTCCTCAACTTGCCTCTGAAACTCCTTTGTCTCCTCTAGATTACTTTGATAAGCCGATCGATTCAGAATGACAGCGCTAGGTATGAAATCAATTTGATGCTCAATTCCTCTAATGGGTGGTAGCCCACTAGGCACGTCCTCCGGAAACACGTATTCAAATTCCTGCAACAAAGAAATAGCCAAACTAGGAAGGGATGTGTTATGCTTCTCAAAGTTAAGGAGTGATTCCTTGTAAACCAACAGTATCATTTGTTGCCTCTCAACTATTTCCTTTTTCAGTTCACTCCCTCTCACAAAGAAATTTTGTTTCGGCTTTTCTCTCATCTCAGAAGACTCTCTTTCTTTTCTCTCATGTGGTCCCACTTTATTTTCCTCTCTGTTGGCCACCTCACTATTTTCTCTCTTTTTCTCTAACTCCTTCAATCTCACTTCTTCTTCATTTTTCAATTGAATTTGGTCCTCATATACTTGTGCCTGTGTTAATGGCGCAAGAGTGATAGACCTCCCATTTTTCACAAAGCTATACTTATTTTTATACCCCTCAAGCATTGCTTTTCTATCGTACTATCATGGTCTCCCCAACAAGACATGCCCCGCATGCATAGGTACAATATCGCACATTACCTCATCCTGATATCCACCAATGGAAAAATTAATCAACACCCTTTTTGTTACCTTAACTTTCTCACATTCATTTAGCCAGTGTAATTTATAAGGACTAGGATGTTTTAACAGTGTCAAATCTAATTTTTCCACCATGTTAGTGCTAGGCCACATTAGTACAACTACCACCATCTATTATCACACTACATACCTTGTCATTGATGTGACATTGCGTGTGGAATATGTTTTCTTACCGTTGCTCTAAGTCATCCGCCTTGATTTGAGCACTAAGAACTTGTCTCATGACCAACAACCTACTATTAAGTGCATACTCCATTGTATCTTCTTCATCAACATCCTCCAATTCTGGCATGTCTGCATAATCACTCTCACTTTTAGTTTTCACTTTCCCGTTATCCCGCAGAATCATGGTTATCTTGTTTGGGCATTGAGAAGCAATGTGCCTTACTCCCAAGCAACGAAAACAGTTGATGTCTCTATTTCTTGATGACTGTGACTCCCCCTTTGGTGCGGCCTTGCTAGCACTCTCCTCCTTGCCTCTTGGTACCTCAGTTCTTCCTCTTGCAACAGTTCTTTCTCTTTTTTTATTGTCCTACTTCGGTTTTCTAGAAGAATTAGAACCCGAAGATCCCGATTGGTACCTTGCTGTCCCCTTTCACTTCAACTGCCTCTCGACCTTCATTGCCACATGTAATATGTCTTCAATTTCCATATAGTGCTGCAGTTTCACTGTATTTACAATGTCCCTATTCAATCCACGTAGAAATCGAGCCATGGTAGCTTCACTATCCTCCTCCACATTTGCCCTAATCATTAGTGTCTCTATCTCTTTATGGTAATCTTCCACACTCCTGGAGCCTTGATATAAATTTTGTAATCTTTGATGAAGCTCCCGGTAGTAGTAAGTAGGTACAAACCTCTTCCACATTATAGTTTTCAATTCCTCCCATGTATTGATAGGTCGCTCCCCACTTCTCCGCCTCAAAGTCACTACCTAATCCCACCAGGTGATTGCATAGTCCGTGAATTCAAGAACTGAAATTTTCACCTTCTTCTCTCCCGAGTAATTGTGGCAATCAAAGATTAACTCAATTTTCTTCTCCTAGTCCAAGTAGGCCTCCGGATCTCTCCTACCTTTGAATGAAGGAATGGTCATTTTAATGTTACTCAAATTCCCATCCACCTTGTCTCCACCGAGATTCCTACATCTCCTTTCTTGCCTAACTCCTCTATTTCTACCCCTTCCAATATCCACATCCACAATTGCATCTTTCATCCATCCCACCATCAACCTCAAATTCACTAAGCTCCTCCATCAGGTTCCCATCTACCCTGTCTCCATGCATTAAGACCTCCCCTTTGTGTATTGGCAGGCAATGGATTTTGCCTTCCCCCCATACATCCTGCCTATCCATCGGATCCCTCATATCTACACATTCGCTCAATCCTTCGTATCGAGTCCTCTAGCATGGAAACCTAAACATCAATTCTACCTGAACTCGATTCTTCCCTGTCAGACATCCTAAATCTAAGTTATTTTTTTGCGTCACAATTATTCACTTGAAATTTTACTCAATATGGCTTTTTCCCTCGATTGTTCTCACCACTCTGTGTTTTATCACTCGTCGCTTTCACCAAGTCCCCAAAAGAACAATTTTGGAACTCAATAAAAAATTTAATCACGTGGAATTCAAACCGGTTTGAGTGAGATTACAAGACCAAGCAATTTAGAATAATTTGACTGGCAATTTAGATAGATAAGTAAAGAAATTGACTCAAGAACACAAAACAAGAAAGGAAATTACTGACAAAAAATTTAAACTTGGCACAAAATAATAAATTGACTCAAGAAATCGGTAATTCCCAAGATCAACAATAATAATAACAATTTTTTTTAAATTAGGATTGTTTTTGGAATTTTTTTTACTGTACGGATGAATAGTACTATGCAGATGAACAGTCATTTTTTTTACTCTTGGGATAGAAAAATCAAAAACAAAACTGAGGCAACAAATGGAAGTTGATTTGGATGCAAATTGAATCCAAAAACAACTTCTGAGGTTTTTTTTTTATAACATTTTTGGATTAAAAACTCTAAAATACTAACTAACTCGAAGAGCACGAAGAATAGTAAAGAAAAGGAATAACTGACTCAACAAGAATTAAAAGGAGATATAATCTTGGATTGGAACCTGGCTCTAATACCAACTGATGTGAACCCGCGTAGTCAAAACGCTACGGAACCCACGACCAAGATGGAAATCTTTCCAAGAAAGCCAAAGCAAGATTTTGGATTTGAATTCGATAAATCTAGAACCAAGCAACCCGAATTACCGACGATGTATAGACCTCTTGATTATGCAAAATTATGGAATCTCACCCGGTTGATTTGAACGCCACAGGAATTAGATCTTGATAAGTTCAAAAGTTGTTGAATTTGAAAAACAAAGAGAAAGCAATTAAAGCCTTTTAATTCATCAATATGTCAAAGGTACTTTACAATGAAGGAATAAACTTCTATTTATACTAAATCCTAGAATAGAAGTAAAAAAGGAATAAAATACTAATAATTTAGTAGAATCTCGAAAATAACCATCCAATATCATAAGAATTTGACTAGGAATAAAATTCTAACAAAATATGGAAAAAAAAAGAAAAAAAAAGGAAATTTTGTCAACGAAATAACACTATGCGACCGCATAATGTAAACCTATGCGGTCGCATAAATCTCTTGAACTATGACCGCATTGACTCTACCATACTCTATGTGACCGCAAGCCCCATTCTACTATGCGGTTGCATGGTAGACCAGTTTGCCATACTATTTTGGTTACGATTCTGGATATACTCTTCTTGTCAACTTTTAATTATCATCCAGAAAACAAACCTAACACCTACCATGTTGTGTACTACTGTGTAATGGATATGAAATATGTATTTAATTTGAACCAAGCTACATGTGCAGGGAAAATTTCACAGAAGTCATACAAATACCACACAACAGTGCGATGGGTGATTTTTTTTACAATAAAATATTTACATGGGACCCATCCTCATGTGATAGCGTATAAACGTTCTGCCAAATTTTTTCTGTACACAGGAAATAATTCATTTGATTTTGCTACTTGTTACTAATTTCATCTCGGATTTTTTGTCACAGTAGGTTAACTTCGTTTAGTCAACTTGACCGACTTATGACCTTATTTGACAAATTTTAGTAGGAAAAAATTGAATGTGCATAATTATTTTCCATAGAAAGATTATAGACCCTCACATCCGGTGGACCCCACGTGTATTAAAAAATTGCAAAAAATTGATCCACCAACCTTGGTATGTGTGTGCTCTATAAAGGTTCTGTACCATTTTTTTCTGTAAGTCTAGCTTTGCTCATTTTAGTATAGGAATAAAAAAGAATTTCCCCTAGATTTAAGTAGACAGAGAACAATTCTTAAAAGATCGTCAAAGCCCAAAAAAGTGCCCAGTCACCCACAATATGTGAAATTCAAAGTGTCTTCTGTTTTGTGTCCATATGCGCTTCCTAAGTTTTCTTAAGTTTGATTTGATGACATTTACAGACCTAGGTTATAAATTTTGTAGCATGAAGACAAAATTTATGAACCTTGTACAAATATTTCTGTGACGAATCAGAGATACTCATATTGAATGTACCTTAACAGCTAAAGGGATAAAAATTACAATGGAAGGTACTTTAGATGTTAAATTTTAATAAATAATATGAATGAAATACATATTTGTCAAGGTGTACATGATTTAAATTACAAATCTACGACTAAATCCAAATAGAAGACTCAAATATTTTTGACTTTGGTCTTGGATCTCAATTTATCCGGTGGATCTTTAGGATTATTATATTTTTCGTTTAAGGTCAACTTGAAGTTTAGTAAACATAAAGTTTAGAAATCATTAAAAAGTTTGCACGTGCATAGGAAGTGCATTAGTAGCCAAAATGTTCGAATATAGTATAAATCATATATTTAGTATAAAGAAACATAAATTCTCAATAATTGAAATGCATTTGTAGGTGCTGGACCTAAATATTATTTGATGGAATATCAGAGAAGAACTAAAGGTGAATTACGACAACTTTCCTCAATTTTTTTGTTAAAAAAAAAATGTTGCCCACAGACGTATGTATTTATGAATGTATGTATGTAGATATATAGAATTAAAAAAAAATAGTTTATTTCTAGAAGCCATTGAATGCACGAGCCTAGCACATGCAATTTTTGTAAAAATCCTAAAATATTGAATAAATCGTAGGTTAAACCTTTTTTTTTAATGTAAAAGAAACTAAGAATAGATTACCATAATGCACAGACTCTTCCACTGTCTAAAGCTGAATATTGACATTAATTATATAGGTTATATATCTTTGTTATTCTAAGTTTTGTGTTATGAATTTTGACTGCAAGTGATAGTTTCACATAGATGAAATGTCAGTACAATAGATAGGATTGGAAAGGGTGCTTCATGCCATTAATATGAAACCTTTCTGTGCATTCCCCATTTCATAAAGAATCAAGAACCGGACACGATGAAATCATATAACATACCAAAGGGAGAAGCACCTTGAATTGAAAATGGAGTGCCAACATTCTGCTATGCTAGCGGCAGTCCTTAATTATCGAAGCTGATACAGTCTTTTAATAGCAAAATTCAAATCATCTCCAAATACTCACTACACATAAAACTGTCTTTTGCAACGTTCAAGCATGCATTACGGGCTTCGATGTTGCTGTAGAGCTGAAAGATACGACAACGTTCAAAGATAGTTGAGAAAGGCTTTTTTGCAGTGTTCATTGACCGTTGTGAAAGGTTTTTTTGCAACATTCATTGAACGTTGCCGTTAACTTTCTGCAACATTTTTTTACATTTTTCCTCTGCATATTTTTGTAACATTCATTGATCATTGCCTTACAGTTTTCGCAACATTCATTAACCACTGCCTTTATGCTTTTCGCAACATTCATTGACCGTTGTCTGTACACTTTTCACTACATTTATTAACCATTGCCTTTGTTTTTGTCCCATGTTTTTACAGCATTTTTTTTGCAGTTGTCTTTACTTTTATTATTTTTTTTTGAAATATATTTGTCATTGTCATAGATCATTTTATGTTTTTTTATTAATTTATTTTTTACAGCAATTTACGAAATTGACCTAGACAATTAAAGATTTACCATTGCGAAAAAATAATAATTTCATTATAAATTTGAATCCATACACTTAAAATATAGAAAAAACAATTGAAAATAAATCACCAACCGAACTTACAATAGTTTTCTTATTGCACTGGGATATAAGAGAAAGCATTGCAGATCCAAACTCCAAACAAAGAAGATGTTAGTTTGATGCACATTCTTCGAGTAATGTTCTGTAAAATCACATTATGAATTTACGTTCGTTTATTTGCGTGTTATAATTTGAAGTGATTGTCTAAGGTTCCATGATCATAAAGGACGTCACAAATTGTATACTCAATGGATCGGGTATAGTAAGACACAATTTGTGATGTGATCAGAATTATGTCGTTCACAATCGGTTCATAAAGTTGGACGCTTTATGTTGATAAGGTTGTATTGTTCTTATTAAGATTTGTCTAGATCTTGAAATAGGAACAATAATGTTTTTCGATGCACATTGAACGAGACCACGTAGATGACTCATTTGTGACCGTTTGAAATGAGACTCTACTTGATTATTGAACAGGTCACCTAAATCCTGAGTGAGTAATGTACCTTTGATTGCTAGTTCAAGTTCTTTGAGGCACCAATGAGTGAAGTCTTAAGTAGAAGATTGATCTCGGTGCTTTGGGAATCGGGCCGAAACAATTAGAGATCATATACTTACAATATTGGAATCCATTAATCATTGAGATGAGACGATCGTCACTCTAAGGTATTTTCCTAGGCAAATTGAATCTGAACTCAGTAGGTCGACGATGAGATCGTTGGACTTTACATTGTGATTTGATCACAACGAATTTGGCGTATGAAAATGGGGCTTAGAGGGTAATCTATGTTGAAGGGCAAAACGGTCATTTTGCTAGTTTCAACATATTGATGGTCAAATGGGGGTTGACTTGTGGAACGATAATCAGAGGATATTGTTATTGGATCATAATTTGCTTCTATAACTATCACTTGACTCGAGAGTGCAATCTCGAGTTTTTGGTAGAATAAGCTGGGATTAATAGATGTATCTCAATTGGTCAAGAGTTGACCCAATTGAAAACATCTATTGGAGCTTGGGTCATGTGAGTCCAATTAGGTCCCTCTCTTGTCTCCAATAAAAGGTGTGTGATTTAATTGGCCTACTGCAATAAAGTCTAAGAAAATTTGTGCAATTTTCAAACCCTAAACGGTCATTATAAATATGCACATTATTGACATATTTTGGTGTGATTTTAGGGTTAGCCACTTTTCACATTCCCCAAAAAGGAATAACACCTAGTGGAGAACAAGGGAGAAGATCTAAGGGAGGAAGCAATTGGCTAGGCCATTAATAGCTCACTCGAAAAGGTTATCATCTCCCCTTTTTATATATATGAGGATTTTATAATCCAATGATTTCAAGGTCAATCAAATCCTTATTTACATAATTTTAATCTTCAAAGGAAAATTAATTACATATTGTGATAATTAAAGTTCATTAACCAACAAATGGTATCAGAGCCAAGGTTATTGTATGCCTTGAGTAGGATTAATTTTTTTTTTAAATCCTAGTGTAATATACATTTTAGTTGGATGGTGTTAGGTTATTTGATTTTGACATGTTTATGTTTTAAATCTGTTTAAAGTTATTGTTGATACACTCATAATCACTTTTGGCCCTAGAATTCATTTTTACTTCCTATTGTAATTCATTTATTATGGTTATTCTCTAGAAATATTGTAAGCCATAAGGCATTAAGTTTTTTTTTTTTTTTTTTCTCTTCATTTTCGTTTTTATATTTTGAGGAAGAAATGTAAACTTGTTGCTGTAATTTTCATGAAGAAGAAGGAAGAACGAAGAGCAAGAAATAAAATAAAAAACACCAAAAATCGGACACCGGACAGGGCAGTTGTTGCTGTCCGCAAGGCTGCAGCAGGCTGCCGGAGGGCCGGCTCCGGTGGCGGCGCCTTTTGGATCACCGGAAATGTATGTGTTTTTGGTGAAAGCGTGTTTTCTTGTTAGGGTCTGAAAATTAAGGTAATTTGGATTTTTTGGGCCTTTTTTTAAAACTTGGGCCAATGATATTGAATAATGGCCTTGTTGGTTTTAAGTTTTTGGCCTAAAAAATAAATTAACACTATTTTCTTGTCACATGACGTGGACTACAAAGAAGATTGAAGAATTGGGCCGAGATGTGGCCCAATGTAATTCTTTTTATCCATGTTGTAATTTAAATTCTTAGGATAGGCCATTAGTGATTATTATTCATTTAATTATCGCTTTTACCGCTTTATGGATGGATATATGTTTAATTATTATCGCATGTCATGTAGATTAAATGAAACACCACCCGGTGTACTAAAATCATATGCATTTGCATTTAAATATTTTTTTATCACTCTAAATTAATTAGAGGTCGTTGAAAAATATTTTATAATTAGCGTCATTATAATTGTTTATATTTGGCGGACTAATTAAGTGAAAATCCAACGGTACAAAATAATAAGTGGGAGAGGGTTTAGAGGCATGTATAAACCTACGGCCTCCTCCGTCATCCAATTTGTTATTAAAATACGTATGTTTAGTATCGAATTATATCGGTCTCCCTATAGGAAAACTACGTTATTTTAGATTAACTGAAATTGGATTTAGTAATAGAATTTCTTTAAAAATGAAACAATGGGATGATCATCCTATAGACGACATCTTATATATTTCGGATATTTTAAAATTATTGACGGAGGTTATTACACTTATATATGAAAATTTTGGGGGACTTCCTATAGAAGATTTCAACAAAATTATTCATAGGCCAAATAATAATCAATCCTTATTTTCTTGTGGCATGAGATGCCTAGCTCAATAAAATGAGTGGGAGGGTCCCAACCTTGCCAACGACTACATTGACCTCCTATAGAGGACGTGTTAAAAGTTGTAAGGGTTTAAGGCTTTTTGATTACAAATATAGTTTTGGGTCTATATTTGCATATACATATACATGCATCATACAAAGATTATTGCTCATTTTATTAATACGCGAATTGTTAATTTTACAGAAAAGGTCACTTAATCCATTATTAGCAATACTTAACAAAAATCAACTTGTGGGAAAAAACTACGTTGACTGGAAAATGAATCTTAATATTGTTCTTACCGCTGAAAAACACAAATATGTGCTGGATGAAGTTTGTCCCGAAGCCCTTAAAGATGACTACACGGAATCTCAAAAGGCTGCATATGAAAAGTAGCATCATTCTGATGAGATGGCCCGTTGTTACATTTTGGCATCCATGTCAAATGTGTTACAACATAAATATCAGAACATGCAAACTGCTTTTAACATAATGGAAAGCCTTCAAGAGATGTTTGGACATCAAAGCCGACAAGCTAGGTAAGCCTCCATTAGGGCAATTATGAACACACGCATGAAATCGGGAGCGTTTGTAAGGGACCATATGTTAACCATGATTGGTCACTTCAATGCTGTAGAGGTTTTAGGAGCTGACATTGATTTCGAGACACAGATTGACATGGTCCTTGAGACTCTTCCTGAGATGTTCTCACAATTTATAGTTGATTATAATCTACATAAGATGGACATGTCTCTGATGGAATTAATGAAAGAGCTACAAAATGCTGAATCTGTTCTAAAAGCTAGGAGTGGAAGTGCTTTGACTGTTACAGCTGGACCTTCTCATCCTAAGCATTCTGGTGGCAAAGGAGGAAAGAAGAGGAAGAGGCCAATCAAAAAGCCAGATAGCAAGTCAAAGGGGAAGAAAACTACTGCCGATGGGAAACCAAAGGGAAAGTGTTTTATTTGTGGACAAAAGGGTCACTGGAAGAGGAACTGCCCAGATTACATAGCTAAGGAAAGCAAGGTAAAGGCAATAATGCCCTATTCATTGAGTCATGCTTAGTGGTTGATTCTACTAATACCTGGATTGTAGATTTTGGAGCCACTAATCATGTTTGCAATTCTTTGCAGGGGTTCTAGGAAACCAAGCATCTCAGTGAAGGGGAGTACACTCTTAAGGTTGGAATAGGAGCAGTGGTATCTGCCAAAGCTGTTGGCACTTTTACTTTATATTTTGAGAATCATTGGCATTTGCTATTAGATGACTGTTATTATGTTCCTGAACTTACACGGAACTTGGTTTCCGTTGCACTTTTATATCATGTTGGTTATTCGATACTTTTTACTCGTTCTACGGTGGTTATTAAGTTGAATAATTCTGTTATATGTTCGGGTCATATGGTTAATAGTCTTTATGTCTTAAGTCCTTTGATTGGCTCTATACAACACTACTACTGCTAAGAAAAGAAAGAGGTCATCTAGTACTAATGAAACTCTCTCACGGTATCTTAGATTAGGTCATATCAATCTAAATAGGATTCAAAGATTGGTAAAGGATAGTCCTTTAAATGAGTTAGAGGTAGAATCTATACCAATTTGTGAATCTTGTATACAAGGAAAGATGACCAAGAGGCCCTTTAAGGCTAAGGGACTGAGGGCTAAAGAGGTTTTGGAATTAGTACATTCCGATGTTTGTGGACCTATTAGTACTCGGGCTAGAGGAGCATACGAGTATTTCATCACCTTCACAGATGATTACTCATGATTTGGATACATATACCTTATGTCTCACAAATTTGAAAGCTTTGAATAAATTCAAGGAGTTTCGGACGGAAGTTGAGAAACAATTAGGTAAGAGTATCAAGGCCCTTCGATCTGATCGAGGTGGCGAGTATCTATCCCAAGAGTTTAAGGTCTATTTATCGGATAATGGGATATTATCCCAATTGAGTGCACCAAGAACTCCCCAACAGAATGGTGTCTCGGAAAGAAGAAATCGAACTCTTTTAGATATAGCGAGATCAATGATGAGTTATTCCTCATTGCCTATATCCTTTTGGAGATATGCACTACAAACAGCCATTTATATCTTGAATTTGGTACCATCTAAGTCAGTTCTCAAAACACCTCTTGAATTGTGGAATGGACGTAAGCCCAATTTACACCACATTCGGATATGGGGATGTCCAGCACATGTGCTAAAGGGAAAGACGGATAAGATGGAATCAAGATCTGATGTTTGTTTCTTTGTAGGATATCCAAAGGGAATGAGAAGTTACTACTTCTATAATTCTCTTGATAAGAAGGTATTTGTTAGCACAAATGTAACCTTCTTAGAGGATAATTTTATAGAAGAACACAAGTCTACTACTAAGATTCTATTGGAAGAGATGTTAGAACATGGTTCAAACAACTCAGTTCCAGATTTTCGCATAAAATCTAATAGTGATGACTTGGAACCTCCTACTGAACCAATGGCTGCTGATGAAGCAAGTGAGCAAGTGATGCCCACAGGGCCTCATAGGCAAATAGAACCACAGATAGTAGAAAATGAGGCACCCATTGTTGTATCTCCACATGTCCCTACAAATGGGGATAATGAGGATGTTGTTCCTAACCAAGGACAGGATCAAACAGTGGGAAGAGAGGAAGGACCTTTGGTCAGACTGGACAATCAGGCACCTTCAACCATTACTCGTAGTGAGAGGGTTGTGAGACCACCTTCTAGGTACTTGCTCTATGGAGAATCCTATCGAGCGATCTCTATTGAGCAAGAAGAAGATCCCACTTCGTTTAAGGAAGTAATGGAGGATGTAGACTTTGAATCATGGAAATTAGCCATGAACTCAGAAATGGAATCTATGTATTCCAATAAGGTTTGGGATCTTGTAAATGCACCTAATGGGGTAAAGCCTATAGGATGCAAGTGGGTCTATAAAAGGAAAAGAGGTATAGATGGGAAGGTTGAAACCTTCAAAGCAAGGCTAGTGGCCAAGGGTTTTACCAAAAGAGAAGGCATCGACTATGAAGAAATCTTCTCACCGGTTGCCATGCTTAAATCTATTCGAGTCCTTTTATCCATTGTCTCTCATTATGATTATGAGGTTTGGCAAATTGATGTTAAGACAGTATTTTTAAATGGACATCTTGAGGAGACCATTTACATGATGCAACCTGAAGGGTTTGTGAAAGAAGGCCATGAAAGGAAAGTTTGCAAGTTGTAGAGGTCCATTTATGTACTCAAGCAAGCATCCAGATCTTGGAATGTAAGATTTGATCAAACCATCAAGACCTATGGTTTTGAGCAAAATTTGGATGAACCTTGTGTGTAGAAATGAATACAAGGGAAGAAAGTAGTTTTTCTGATTCTTTATATAGATGACATTCTACTCATTGAAAATGATGTAGGGATATTGTCATCTGTAAAGAAATGGTTGTCACAGCAGTTTGATATGAAGGATTTGGGAGAAGTAGTTATGTTTTGGGAATTCGTATCTTGCGAGATAGGAAAAAAAGAAGATTGCATTATCCCAAGCTTCATATATTGACAAAATATTGTCCAGATTTGCAATACAAAATTTCAAAAAGGGACAACTTCCTTTTAGACATGGAATTCATCTATCTAAAGAGCACTGTCCCAAGAATGCAACGGAGATAGATTACATGAGAAAGGTTCCTTATGCTTTGGCTGTTGGAAGTCTCATGTATGTTATGCTTTGCACTAGACCAGATATTTGTTATGTTGTGGGTATTGTTAGTCGTTATCACTCTAATCCAGGACCAGAACATTGGATAGCGGTAAAGCATATAGTCAAGCATCTTCGGAGAATGAGAGATTATATGCTTGTCTACTCAAGACATGATCTAAATCCTATTGGATATACTGATTCCGATTTTCAATCTGATCATGACTTTAGAAAGTCTACATTGGGATCAGTATTTATATTAGGAGGTGGAGCTGTGGTATGGAGAAGTATCAAGCAATCCTGTATTGCTGATTCCACCATGGAGGCAGAATATGTAGCAGCTTGTGAAGCTGCTAAAGAAGCTATATGGTTCAAGAAGTTTCTTTTGGACCTTAACGTGGTAGATTTGGCAATGGGGCCCATTACGCTTTATTGCGATAATAGTGGGGCGGTTGCTAATGCTAAAGAACCGAGGAGTCATCAGCATGGCAAGCATATCGAGAGAAAATATCACCTTGTTAGAGAAATTGTTCATCAAGGAGACGTGACGATTAGTAAGATTGCATCAGCAGAAAATCTTTCGGATCCGTTCACTAAGACTTTACTAGCTAAGGCTTTTGATAGACATCTTAAGAGGATGGGTATTCCTGATATGTCACACATACTCTAAGAAGGGCAAGTGGGAGATTGTTAGTTTGATGCCCATTCTTCGAGTAATGTTCTGTAAAATCACATTATAAATTTACGTTCGTTTATTTGCGTGTTATAATTTGAAGTGACTGTCTAAGGTTCCATGATCATAAAGGACGTCACAAATAGTATACTCGATAGATTGGGTATAGTAAGACACAATTTGTGATGTGATCAAAATTATGTCGTTCACAATCGGTTCATAAAGTTGGACGCTTTATGTTGATAAGATTGTATTGTTCTTATTAAGATTTGTCTAGATTTTGAAATAGGAACAATAATGTGTTTCGATGCACATTGAACGGGACCACGTAGATGACTCATTTGTGATCGTTTGAAATGAGACTCTACTTGATTATCAAACAGGTCACCTAAATCCTGAGTGAGTAATGTACCTTTGATTGCAAGTTCAAGTTCTTTGAGATACCAATGAGTAAAGTCTTAAATAGAAGATTGATCTCGGTACTTTGGGAATCGGGCCGAAACAATTAGAGATCATATACTTACAATATTGGAATCCATTAATCATTGAGATGAGACGATCGTCACTCTAAGGTATTTTTCTAGACAAATTGAATCTGAGCTCAGTAGGTCGATGATGAGATCGTTGGACTTTACATTGTGATTTGATCACAACGAATTTGCCGTATGAAAATAGGACTTAGAGGGTAATGCATGCTGAAGGGCAAAACGGTCATTTTGCCAGTTTAAACATATTGACAGTCAAATGGGAGTTCACTTGTGGAATGATAATTAGAGGATATTGTTATTGGATCATAATTTGCTTATATAACTATCACTCAACTCGAGAGTGCAATCTCGATTTTTTGGTAGAATAAGCTGGGATTAATAGATGTATCTCAATTGTTCAAGAGTTGACCCAATTGAAAACATCTATTGGAGCTTGGGTCATGTGAGTCCAATTATGTCCCTCTCTTGACTCCAATAAAAGGTGTGTGACTTAATTGGCCTACTACAATAAAGTCTAAGGAAATTTGTGCAATTTTCAAACCCTAAAAGGTCATTATAAATATGCACATTATTGGCATATTTTGGTGTGATTTTAGGGTTAGCCACTTTTCACATTCCCCAAAAAGGAATAACACCTAGTGGAGAATAAGGGAGAAGATCTAAGGGAGGAAGCAATTGGCTAGGCCATTAATAGCTCCTTCGAAAAGGTTATCATCTCCCCATTCTATATATTTGAGGATTTTATAATCCAATGATCTCAAGGTCAATCAAATCCTTATTTACATGATTTTAATCTTCAAAGAAAAATTAATTTCCTATTGTGATGATTAAAGTTCATTAACCAACAGAAGATGAATAGAATAATAGATTTTCTCATCAGGAGAAGTATTACACATTCTTGGCTTCTCATCATTAACAAAGTCAGTTATCCAGCCAAGATGCAGTAGATGTTTCCTCACATTCAATATAACGATACTTGAAAGATTCTTTTCCACTTATACATTTTGCAACATGTAACAATGGAATCAGGGCAAACCTCAAGTCCAGGAACCAAGTCAAGCAAGACTGAAACCCACTCCTGTTTCTATCTCTGTTTTGAAGATTCAATCTCCATATAGGACATAGTGGAGCTCATAATACAAGCTACTTCATTGTGATTATTGGAACTAGTTCTAGAAGCTTCAACAGGATTAGGAGATATTATCGGTAGAGTAGGAGGCAAGCAAAATATTTCTTCTTCACGGGTTGGCATTTCTGAGATAGCTTCTAGATTATCCTGATAGATATACTCTTCAAATTGATGATGTCTTTTTCTCATTTTGATCAATTAGCTGCATTCCTTTACTATCAAATTTACAAACGGCTTCAGAGTGTACAATTGAGTGCGAATTACCGAGCAAATATTTTCCAAGGTATTGGTTCAAAACAACATCACGGGCTGGTTCCGAAAATTTCAACAACGGTGGTCCTTTCTCTACTAAGTTCCTAGAAGAATTCAATTACTTAACAGTTATCTTGAAGTTATCAACTAAAGCCAACAACACTGATTCTCTCCAAATATTATGCATAGAAGTCCAATCTTTAAGCTTTTCAAAGCCACACTTCAGCCGCACATCATACCAAATTTGCTTTATGGAAATAGGCAATGACCAATCTGGCCGAACTGCCTTTATCAATTCAAGAATGAAGTTGCTTTCCCAAGGTTCCCATTCATCAGTAACCAGTTAGACCCAAAGTCAATCCTAAACAATTATGCGAAAATAAATTGGATCGAAATACCAAAAATCTTATGGATCGAAATTTTACCTCCTACCATTGATGGTGATTTCTGAAAGCGTCTTCCTTTTCAGGTGATGGCACTTCCAAACTCTAGACACTGCAATTTGATGGTGTTTATTGTATTTTTTTTGAATGTTGAGCTTGGGGACCAAAACCAACGTATATATAGCCAAACCCCCATCAAGTTATGGCTTCAGTCACCACTTCTTTCAATAGTAGAATTAAGGATTTTATTAATTTTAAAACTGAAATCCCATGAATGTTGGACCATTAATTTGGCTGTTGAAGGAATTGGAGGAAGAAAGGGTTTTTGTTACATTCTCCCACTTGGTCCATACATTCATCTCAATATCTCAACTTAATCCATTGATTGTCCTTCTTAAGAAACAAACACATGAATCATGGTGATGAATCCTCTAATAACGAGTATAATCTTCCATTTATCACGATGTATTTAGTTTCTCAAGAATTATTCTTCATATGGTAATAATGCTTAATGAAAAGAACATACGTCTCATTCTTGGTCCTACAAAGATATATATTCTCTCAAATAAAAGCGCGCGTGAATATGAGAAAATATCACAACAAATAAGAGTCTCGCACAATTTTTTTTAAACAATTACATACTAGAACCAAGTTCCATTTTCTCCACATGATCTTTGAATTTTAACGGTGGCATGCCTTTAGTTAAAGGATCAGCGACCATCAATTCAGTGCATACGTGCTCAATGACCACTTTCTTTTCTTTAATACGTTCCCTTAAGGCTAAATTACTTAATGTCTTAACCATAAAGATAACAGTCAAATTGTCGTAGTAAATCCTCAATGGCCTAGAAATGGAATCCATAATTCTGAGCCCATATATGAAACTCTTGATCAATACACCATGCGATGTAGCCTCAAAACAAGAAACGAACTCATCTTCCATAGTGGAAGTATTAATTAAGGCTTGCTTGGCATTCCTCCATGATATAGCTCCACCAGCCATCATAAAGATGTACAACAGGCTTCCGACAGCAGAAGCATATGGAATGTTCTTCATTTGTTCCCTTTCTAGATCATTTTTCGGGCATTGGTTCAAATTGAACCTGTCACCCTTCACAATGAGAGCTGCACTTGGTAAACAATTTTTCATCCGAAATCTCTCTAAAACTTTGTTGATATACGTTTCCTAAGACAGAATCACCATGTAATCTGTCTCTATGAATCTTAATGGCAATGATAAAAGATGCCTCACCCATATCCTTCATACCGAATTGTTTAGAGAGGAATTGTTTCACCTCATACAACAAACCCTTATCATTAATTGCAAGTAAAATATCGTCTACGTACAAAACAAGGAAACAAATTTTACTCCCACTAACCTTTGGTATATATATTGATCCATGGGGTTTTCTACAAATCCAAATGAAGAAATTACTCCATGGAATTTTAAATACCACTAACGGGATGCTTGTTTCAGAACGTATATAGACTTTTTAAGCTTATAGACCAAGTGCTCACCATCATTAGAGGAGAATCCATTAGGTTGTTTCATATAAACCTCTTCCTCTAAATCTCCATTGAGAAATGCTGTCTTCACATCCATTTGTTGCAATTCAAGATCAAATTGGGCTACTAATGCCAAAATAATACATTTCTTAGATACCAGAGAGAAGGTCTCCATGTAATCGATTCCCTCATTTTGAGTAAATCCCATAGTAACAAGCCTCGCCTTGTATCTCTGAATATTGCCTAGCAAGTCTTTCTTAGTCTTAAAGACCCATTTACAGCCAATGGCTTTGGCACGACTAGGCAACTCAACAAGAACCAAGACTCTATTGCTCTTCATAGAACTCATTACTTTCTTCATGGCATTGTACCATAATTTTGACTCTTTACAACTCATGGCCTGTGAAAATGATTCGGGATCATTTTTTGCTTCAATATTGTGGCCAGGTTCTTATAGATACACTTCATAATCACCAGGAATTCCTGACCTTTTGGTTCTAGTAGATCTTCTTAACATTGTACCATTATCTTCTTGAGAAGCTCGTGGTTCAACTATTTATTCAGGAGGTTTTGGTAATTCCTGAATTACCTGATCTACTTGAACATTATCAGTAGCTTGTGAAATTTCAATGGTTGGTCGTTCAACACTTGTTTGTACTTGGGGGGTGCTGTGAACTTTAATTAATTCATCATCTGAGGTGGGAGACCGAGATTCCAAATGATCATCCTCAGGAACTTTGTTCTTGGTTTGATCGCTCCCACTAATCAAGTCATTCTCAAGAAACTTAGCATTTCTTGATTCCACAATCCTAATTCTATGAGATGGACAATAAAATCTATATCCTTTAAACCTTTCGGCATATCCAATGAAATACCCACTAATGGTCCTTGGGTCCAACTTCTTCTCCTGTGGGTTATAGATCCTCACTTCAGACGGACATCCCCAAACGTGTGTATATCACAGACTTGGTTTCCAACCTTTCAATAATTCAAATGTTGTCTTTGGGATAGCCTTTGTTGGGACTCGATTTAATATATACACCGCCGTCTTAAGTACTTCAGTCCACAAGGATTTAGGAAGATTGGAGCTACTAAGCATGTTCTGCACCATATCCAATAATGTCCTGTTTCTTCTTTCTGCTACACCATTCTAGTCTGGTGAACCAGGCATGGTGTATTGGGCAACTATCCCTTGCTCTTGAAGAAACTTAGCGAACAGACCAGGTGCTTGTTCATCCTCTGTGTATTTACCGTAATATTCTCCATCTCTATTTGATCTTACAATCTTAGCTTCTCATATTGTTTCTCTACTTCAGCTTTAAAGGTTTTAAAAGCATCCAATTCTTTGTTTTTCTTATGAAGCAAGTAGAGATACATATATCATGAATAAACATCAATAAAAGTGATGAAGTATTTCTAACCATGTGAGTCCATGTTTGGACTACATATATCAGTATGTATGATTTCTAATATGTCCGAACTCTTGTTGGTACCTTTGTTGGACTTGTTGGTCTGCTTTCCCTTAATGCAGTCCACACATGTATCAAAATCAATGAAATCTAAAGTATTAAGTGTCCCATCATTCACTAATCTTTTGATTCTATCTATAGAGATATGTCCTAATCTCTGATGCTACAACATAGAGAAGTCTTCATTAATATTACACCATTTAGCGCTAGTACGAAAGTGCATTGAGCTATTAGTGATATTGCTTGTAAATTAATACAATAAAAACCATCAAACAAAGTACCATTCCCAACACAATCAGAATTATATAATAAACTGAATGACGTGTTTGAAAAATTAAAGGAATATCCCAGGGGTACAAGTTTAAAAAAAGAAATCAAGTTTCGTGAAAAACTTGGAACGTAAAAGGTCCTATCTAATTTCAAAGCAAAGCTACTACTTAAAGTTACAATGCATGTTCCTATAGCCTCGACACGTGAGCTCATCTTGTTTTCGAATAAGATATTTTGCTCACTTCCAACTGGCTTTCTTAGGTTTCGCATACCCTGCAAAGAGTTTGCAATATGGATTGTAGATCCAGAGTCAATCCATTAGGTGTTAACTTTTACATTAACCATATTGATTCATAACAAACAAATGAGGTTGAATTACCTTTACCCTCAAGCCATTTTTTGAATTTGGCACAATCTTTCTTCATGTGTCCCTTCTTTTTACAGAAGTAATACTTGGCCTTTTTCTTAATATTAGCTTGGGGTGGGATTTTACCTTTCCCTTTCTGATTGGTTTGAGATTTTCCCTTCCTACGGGTTGTAGTCAACATTGAACTTTTACCTTGTTCCATTATTAGTCTTCCTTATTCTTGAACGCACATAGTCATTAATTCATTAATTGACCATTTATCCTTATGTGTATTGTATGAAATTTTGAAAAGTCCATACCCTTGTGGGAGACTATTCAAGATGTAATGCACAAGGAGGGATTCAGACATCTCAACCTCGAGTTTCTTAAGTTGAGCAGAAATGTCTCTCATTTGCATGATGTGCTCGCTCACACCTTTCACACTAGTGAGCTTTAAGAATGAAAACTTCATTATAAGGGTGCTTGCCAATGCCTTATCTGAAGTGAGGAATTGATCGTCAATGGCCTTTCTCAAGTTCTGGACCTTGTCATGCTAATCGACAGAACCACGTATATCAGCAAAAATTTTAGTCTTTATGAATATCACACTGAAGTCATTAGATCGCTCCCATTTTTCATAAAGCGCAATGTCTTCTGCAGTGCTCGCATCAGTAATTTTAGGTGTTTCGTCTTTCCTAATAATATAATCAATATCTATCCACCCTAATTGGAGAAGAATTCTCTCCTTCCATACTTTATAGTTGTCACCCTTAAATTCGGGAATATCACAATGAATATCAGAGAAATTGGCAGGTTGTGAAGCTGCATAATATTAAAAATTGCTTATGTTAACTTGAGGCTTAATTGAATAGATTGCATGTTTTAGTAGTGTAATTCATGCTGAAATTGAATATAATGACATAAAAATTGTCTGTGGGCTATATTTTTAATTCAATCATATCAAATTATTCCTTATAATAAAATTATCAAATTATGCACATAATTCATATAAAATCAATTCGATATTCTATCACAAGGTAAACTTTATAATAAAACTATCAAATTATGTACTTATTCATACTTCCTATGGGCATATTATGAAATAATTTGATATTTTATTCTAATTAATCATACAAATATAACAAAATTCCTGTGGAATAAATTCATTATATTAAGTATAATTAATTACAATCTAATGTCGTTAATCCTTGTGTGATCCTCATCTTAATATATAATTTTACTTAATTAAAGATGTTGTGGCTAATCCTTAAATAAATAAAATTATACGGATCACTCGACATTATCATTTTATGCATAAACAATCAACTTAATATGATAATAAGTCTAATTGCATAAAATATTCTCATAATCGTTACATATTGCATAAAAATAAATTAAAATTAATGATTTTCAATTGGGCTAAGAATTAATGGCCCACTTAAAAGGATATCTTCTTCAATTCCTTTTGTATACGTAAAGCACATATTTCAAACAGAGAAACAGAGATGCCTTTAACCCGATTTTGAACCTCTCCAAAATTCAACTTTTTCAATATCAAAACCCTAAATTTAAAACACGTAGAGGCTAGAAGGATGATTTCATGAAGGAATCCGAATTTATTTTCATGAAAATTAAATCGAGCAGAAATCAAATTTATCCAGATTGTTTCATAAACATCAAGGTAGAGGTTAGAATTGGCTATGATACCAAATGTTAGACCCAAAGTCGATCCTAAGAAATTATGCGAAAATAAATTTGATCGAAATACCAAAAATCTTATGGATCGAAATTTTACCTCCAGCCATTGATGGTGATTTGTGAAAGCTTCTTCCTTTTCAGGTAATGACACTTCCAAACTCTAGACATTGCAATTTAATGGTGTATATTGTGTTTTTTCGAGTGTTGAGCTTGGGGACCAAAACCAACGTATATATAGCCAAACTCCCATCAAGTTATGGCTTTAGTTACCACTTCTTTCAATGGTAGAATTAAGGATTTTATTAATGTTGAAGCTGAAACCCCATGAATGTTGGACCATTAATTTAGCTGTTGAAGGAATTGGAAGAAGAAAGGTTTTCTGTTACATAACCTCCTCTCAATCTCGAATTAACCTCAACATGTGAATCTAAGCAACAATTTTGTCACCCATATCAAGAAAGAAAATTCTCCACTACTCATGACTGTCCTCACAAGTATCAATCGAACCACAAAAGCTCAAATCCTTTTTTCTACAAATTGTAAAAGTAAAAATGGAACAATGAATAAAAAAAATTCACAAAAGCAATGAATTATCAAGCATACAAGACAATTCATAACAAATATATACATAAATATGACACCTTACTAAAAAATGTATATCAAATATAGAGTTCCAAAACAATTTCTAAATCAAGAACCTCAAATAACAACCAGTAAAACTTTGACAAAAAATTAGATAGAGTAGCAAAATTCAAATCGTACTCAAAATCGAGAGTTTCAATTGGGCAAACATTGGCGCCAACATAGTAATCTGATATCAAGTAGTAGCGTCACCGCGTCGTGGCTACGAGAGGAAGCTTAGAATTAGAGTGAGGGTTGCTTTAGTTTGCTTTTCGAATTACATTTGAGGGGAAAGGTTTTAACCTCAGTAGGTGTATGAGCTATGGTAATGGGTCTAGCATTAAAAAAAATCCAACATAACAAAAGGCCTACGAATTTTTAAAAAATTGGCCCAACAACTACAATTAAGTGGGTTAGATCGGGTCCAAATAACGACAACGTTCAATGTACGTTGCTAAAAGATTAATGAAAATGTGCAACAAACGTTTAAGAAAATTAAAAATTAATGGCAACATTCATATGTGCATTGTTAAAACACTTAACAGGCACTGTGCAATGCACATTATTGAAACACTAATGGTGACGTTCAAATGCGCATTGCTAAAACATCTAATGGCAATGTGCATTGCCTTTTGGTAAAACTAATTAACGACAATATGCATTACACGTTGCTAAAACATTAACAACAATGCACATTGCAGGTTGCGAAAAAAAATTCAATGACAACGGACCCCGAATATTGTAAAAGGGTGTATTAACAACATTGATAAAAAAAAAACCGTTGTCAAAACTCAATTTAGTGAATCATTAGCAAACATAAACTTGCTAAATATTGCAATAGATCCCTTTCAACAATGCAATTACTGAATGTTGCTTTACATGTTGCAAAAGGTATTTTTTTCTTTTAGTGACATCAAGGGATCTCTTAGAGAATGTAAGTCAGCAAAAAGTTTTTATTAATGAGTTAGTTGTAAGAGAACATGCTAAAGTGTTATGAACGTGACATAGTTTACTTGCTAATCGCACACACAATATATGGGAAAGTCACAAAAATTGTTGAACAGATAATGTCAACATGCCCACGAAAAGGAATTAATTGCATATTATCCCATTGTGCTAAACAAATATAAAGATGATGCATCTAATTCAAAACCCTAAAATTGCTGCCCAATAGAGATGTTGGAATTTTGTCACCCAACTGAAAATAGTATGTAGAAAATCGAAACACAAACAACCAAAAATAGTAGTGAGCAACGCAAGAAACAGTCACCCAGTTCGGCAAAAGCCTACTCTAGAGGGCTCAGAGGTAAGAGTCCGTCACTATGTGCAAGAACCTCCCAAGAGAGAGTTTAAGTTTAGAGTACAACAATCAGATCTCCTTCTCAACCAATAGATCATCTATCTATAAAAGATGTTGCCATATGAAACCTAATCAACCAAGATACAACCAAAAAGTATAGCAATGTTCTTATACCATTTGAATACTGACTGAAAGATGCCCAAAAACTACCTAAAAGGAACATTAGATACAAGTCAAGTACAATTTGAAATCACCACAGACCACAGGCCACATATCAAAGAACAAGATCTGAATTTATAGCCAATAAAGGAAAGCACAACAGATCTGAAGAAGAGAGATCAAAATTTCTGTGAGGGAAAGAAAATTGCCAGAGAGCAGAGAGAAAGCCAAGTGAATAATGGAATGAATTTGATGCTCTATCAACTGGCCAACAAAGGGTTAAAAAAAATGGATTTAAGCCACAGCCGTTGATCTTGATCAACGGTCCAAATCATCTACCAAAAAACACAGATCCGAGTGATAGTAAATCAGCTACCAGTGGACGTGCGCCAAGTGGACAGCCACTTAAAAAAACGTTTTCCCATCTGTAAAATGGGTTTTGGATTTAGAAAACACAATTATACAATAGAAATCATAAGAGAGCAGTAACAAATAAATTGAAATTCACAGAAGCTATCGAGCAACAGGGCTGTAAAAAGGAATTAATGGCACATCATACCATTGTGCGTCTCAAATATCACAACGATCTAATTGATTCAAAACTATGAAATTTCTACACAATAGAGAAATCATAAAATTGAGTTAACATATAAATCAACTATAGAATTTATAAGTGTTGTAATATCCATTCACAAACAGGCTGATTTCACCTAGTAAAGAAAAAGAAAATATAAATAGTAAGGTTACCAAAATCCCCGAAAATAAATACTAGGTGTCTAACATCAAGGATTAGTCTAAGAATAGCCTCCTCTTTTCGAAACAAAGGGTCTGAAGTGGATCTTTGTGTTATGAAGTATGGATACACTTTTCTTGCCACCTTTTCAATATCATCTAGAATACAATACTGCATCAATGCACAGCTTCTTCCAACTATCTAAAGTGGAATATTGTCATTACTAATAATTTTTATTTTATTTTATTTTTATCCGTGTGACTCAAGTTTTGAGATGTGAACTTTGATTAGAAGTGATTGTTTCAAATAGATGAAATGTCAGTACAATAGATAGGATTTGAGAGGGGACTTCAAGCCATTCTTATAAAACCTTTAGGAGCGTTCCTCACTCCAAAAAGAATAGAATTAGTATAAAATCAATAACTAAAAGGACCAGACGATGCAGCGGCATCAAGCGAATGTCATACAATCTTTTTAGTTGCAGAATCCAAATCATCGACAAATACTTCAAGGGATTTCTCTAGAGACTACAAATCGACAGTATTTTTTTACTAATGAACTAGTCGTAGGAACACAAGCTAAAATATTATGAAATTGACCTGGTTCACTTGCTAATGGCTCTCTCAGTCACACAATAAAAAACCACCAATAATATAAGTACGCTTGGGAAATTTGAGAAATTATTGAGCATATTTTATTGACATACCTCTAAACATTGTCCGTATCAAATATTAGAATGATGCAACTTAATTCAAAAATTTAAATTTCTGCCCAACACAGAAAATCGTACTATTGAGTTAAAAAATAAATGGAAAATTTGTAGAAGTTATTGAGCATATATTATGAGCAGAGTTTTAAAAATAAATTAAATGCATATCATGCTGTTAAATAATTGACCTCCAATGGTGGATTTTCTGGGCTCAGTTTAACCAATCTCTATCTTATTAAACACACCCAACAAAGGCTCCAACCCAAACAATCTCGATTCTTACTTCGGTTTCTCAAATCAATATGTTCACAAAGAACACAATATGGTGGCTGCAATGAATCACCAAGAATAGAGGAAGACAAATTCGGTTTAAGGCTCAAGAGGGAAAACTAGAGAAAAATGTCGGCTCCTCTTTTCAATTGCAAAACACACACGGCTCCTTCACAAATGAGAGCAATATATAGGTTTAGGGTTAATAATATAATGGGCTCATGGACCAACTAATGGTTAAAGGGGGGGGGGGGAGGGGGGAACACAAATTGAGCCATCCAAGAAGTAAATGGGCCGTGAGCAACATTAACTATATTAAGTTACTTTAAACGACCCTCAAGTTGTTTATCGGGTTGAGCCAATTAATCAAGTGTGTTAATAAATATTTCAATCATCGGCCGAAGTTTATGAAATCTAATCCGACTATCCGACACTGTTTAACATCATTGCCCAGGATTATTGGGTATCAAAAACCCAACAATCTCTACCTTGATGCCCAATAATCTGCAAATAAACAAAACACAAAGTTTAAACTTGCACAATCAAGGTAATCCAATAAAATTGGTATCTCAGACCTTACCTTGTGTTTCGAACCGAAACACATACGATACTTGCTCCATGTACTCACCAGGACTAAGGTCAAAAACACCCAAATAGAAACAAGTATTCACAGTGAACAAACAATCATGCGATGAAGATATATATAGGATAACATACACAAATCTTTTCAAAATCATGTTCACACAGAACCACAAATTAACACCTAGTTAATCAGCACACGGTCAAACACATATACAACAAATGCATAAATGACCCCATGAAAGATCTCACTATACTTATCCTATCACATTCCGTGTTACTCCCACCTCGAGAACACATATCTCCTCTCACCGCCCATCATGCTCACTAAACCAATCACCTAACTCACGTCTAACTGGCAAGTCATAATAGATCCTAAGCTCTCGGGATAATCCTCTATTACCACATCACTTCTCCTAACCTACATGGATAATGGGACTCCACCTTACAGAAGTGATAGAAGTGTCTCTCTCACACTCCACCTGTATAGGGTCTCTTTCACAGATAAATGATTCTACACATTTGATCACATCTCCACTCATGATCCAAATGTCACACTTCACATCCCCACGTACAAATCACCATGTACCCCCAGGCATCTATACTCCACCTTACCAAAAGACATCCAACTCACTGTTAATGCATCTCAAACTCACTATGGCAAATCAACACCTTTCGGTGACCACAAAGGTTAATCCACTCACCAATGCTTCCAAAAATTCACAAAGAAAATAGTGAAGGTGGCACTCTCAAAGAGAAATCGAAGAAAGAGTCGGTTACTTCACAACACTCATAAAGGAGGCTCACAAAGATAAAGAAGGTAACTCTAACATGGCTGCCTCACATAATTTCACAAACCACACAGGCTCACAAAGATAAAGAAGAGAAACGGCTGCCCAACTTTCTTGTCACTACCACACTCTCACACCATTCACAGAGCAAACAAAGTACGCCACAAAACTTAACCCACTATGCATGTAAACATATTACACAAAGTAATAAGTCACTCTAACTCGTGCAATTACACACATCAAACATATTGAAAGTGTAACATCAACATTACAACAGAATTAAGTGACCACATACATGCAGAAAGGATTACACACAGATGCAATGCAAGAACCAGGTTTATTCTATCAATAAACCTCACTAGGATCACTACTCGACCCTAAAGCCACATTCACCTTGTCTCTATCCTCATCTTCCCTTTTATTATCATCCTAGGACAATCTCTTTCAATGATGCTCCCAAATTTTACCACAGTTAAAATATATGTTATTTTTCGCACTTACCTTAGACCTACATTTGCCACCAATGCCAAATAATAACCACAAGTAAAGTATGAATATAATTTACATAGAATAGTCCAGTAAACTTTCCTAAGGCCACATGCAATTCTAATAATGTAGAAAAATTGACAACAAATTCACAAAGAATTTAAGACAATTAATTAACAAATAATTTCTAGATCTAGCAACAGGCAATGGTTACCCCTTCATGGTAACCCCAAACCTAATGTCACCTCACACGATGACCTCTAATGCAAAAATGAATAATTAACCTACACATTTATTTTAACTGCAATAATAAAAAGCAAAGAATACGATACCAAGCGGACCACGTTTGAAGGTCCGTAAATATCGAGAGGCGCGAATTCACCACTTTAGGACTATCACTATTCATCCTAAAGTCAACAGCAACCACAGCAACACGGAAACAGCATTGGGCACCCGAATGTGCAAGGGCAAAATCGTCCAATTTTCACTATATTGCTCCAAACTGAAATCTGAAAACACTTCAGGTTCCATCTCATCATGGGGAAGATTCTGTCTGAAGATCACTTCGTCGGAATCCTCCAGACGCGCCCTCACGCGCGGCGTTGGATTCCCCACACGCGCCGGCGGCGCTTCAACCTTTCTGAACCGTCTCCACCTGCACAGTCCAATGGTGGTGTCCGTTTCTCCAAACTGTTTTTGGTTTTATCAGAATACGCCAAAACAGATCCCGGCAGAAAATTTAAAAAACCAAATAGTTTCTGCCTCTGATTTTCACTTTCAGCCCGTTTTTAGCCCCAAAAATCACAGATTTATCAATATCACAAGCTCTGATACCAAATGTTGAATAATCGACCTCCAATGGTGGATTTTTTTGGCTCAGTTTAACCAATCTCTATCTTATTAAACACACCCAACAAAGGCTCCAACTCAAACAATCACGATTCTTACTTCGATTGCTCAAGTCAATGTGTTCACAAAGAACACAATATGGTGGCTACAATGAATCACCAAGAATAGAGGAAGATAAATTCGATTTAAGGCTCAAGAGAGAAAACGAGAGAAAAATGTCGGCTCCTCTTTTCAATTGCAAAACACACACGGCTCCTTCACAAATGAGAGCAATATATAGGTTTAGGGTTAATAATATAATGGGCTCATGGACCAACTAATGGTTGGGGGGAGGGACACAAATTGAGCCATCCAAGAAGTAAATGGGCCGTGAGCAACATTAACTATATTAAGTTGCTTCAAATGACCCTCAAGTTGTTTATCAGGTTGAGCCAATTAATCGAGTGTGTTAATAAATATTTCAATCATCGACCGAAGCCTATGAAATCTAATCCGACTATCCAACACTGTTTAACATCATTGCCCGGGATTATTGGGTATGAAAAACCCAACACATGCCGTTGTGCATATCAAATTTCACATTGACGCGGCTAAATCAAAATAGTGAAATTTATACCCAACAGATGAATAATACAAGAGAACTAACAAATAAATTGACGCTTACACTCTTCGTCATGTGCAATTGCTCCAATTTCAACCACAACGCAGTTGAGGTTTTCTCCTTTAAAATGTATAGTAGAATGTGATTTGAAAGATGTAGATAAATTTGAGAAAAGGGCTTTTTGATACTTACGTTGTTTCTCCTCCAACAACCGATTTAAGGGCATCTTATCAAATCTCAACAAGGCATCGCCCAAATTCATTTGGGGGAGCATTGCTTGCATCTTCACCTATCACAATAAGAATCTTGTATTACAAGCGAAATATCATATTTCAAGGTTTCCATCCCAAAAAAAAAAAAAAATAATCAAAACTGGCGAAGAACAACTAACTGGACTCTGATACCACTTGTTAACAAATTAACAAGATGTATGCATTGAATGGTACCAGTTATTAAGAGTAAGCGACACGTATGACACAATTTGAAGTAACGATCACAACTCAAGAAATTGGCAAGAAATTTTGAATAATGGAGAGAGAGAGAGTACAAAATATTGGGTTTCTAACTTAATTCTAACTCATACAAAATCATTTCATGGAGTATATATAGGACCCAAAAGAATATGTTTTAGATGAAAGATTGCCAAAAACCATATCAAAAGAAGGAAACAAAATTTTCTCTAGATATATATGCCGCTTGAGAGGTAGCAACGCGTCAGACGTGCGATGCTCGAGCAATAGTCGAGTGGTGAGCGAGCAGCAATGACTACGCCCAAGTGATGTGTGTATGGCACTCAGGTGTCTTGTTTCGTGTCCATCTTGATTCCAAATAGTATGGAGCCTAGACACCTGGATTAGAATTCCAAGCGCCCAATTGCTGCCCCGGAACTCCCCATACCCATTTAACACTTCTTTCAACCAATTCAAGAACATCCAATGGAATTTGGGTTACAAAATAATAGTCATATATCTTTGTGACTCAAGTTTTGTGGTGGAATTTTGAATGGAAGTGATTGTTTTAAATAAATAGTACTTTCATAGATAGGATTGGAAAGGATTCTTCATGGTATTAATATGAAACCTTCCTGTGCATTCCCATTAAAAAGAATAAAAAATTTATTAAATCATCAACGAAAGAACCAGACAGTGAAATCATGACATACCAAAGGGAGAAGCACCTTGAATTGAAAATGAGCTCCAACATTCGGGGTAACTTCAGCTTCGCTAGCAGCAGTTCTCACTCGAAGTTGATACAATCTTTTGATTGCAGAATCCAAATCATCTCCAGATAATGTAGGGGATTTCTCTGCAGACTACAAATCAACAAAAGTTTTTGTTAATGAATTAGTCGTAGGAGCACAAGCTAAAGCGTTATGAGCATGAAATGTTCATTTGCTAATAGCACACAATAAATGGGAAAGTCATAGAAATTATTGAGAACATAATGTCAACAGACCCATAAAAAGGAATTAATAACACATCATATCATTGTGCTTAACAAATATGACGATGATGCAACTCATTCAAAACACAGAAATTGCTGAAAAAGGAATTAATCGCACATCATACTACTGTGCGTCTCAAATATCACAATTATGAAACCGATTTAATTCAGTGACAATTCTGCATAATAGAGAAATCATACGATGTGCTATAATCTCCTTTCACAAACAGGCTGACTTCACCTAATAAAGAAAAATAATAGAAATACTAGATTACCAAAATCCCCGAAAATAAATATTAAAACTAGAGATCTAAAAATAATTAATTGAATATCATACCATTGTGCATATCAAATTTCACATTGATGCAACTACATTGAAATTTCTACCCAACAGAGAAATAATACTAGAGATCTAACTAATAAACTGACTATTGGATTCTAGTAATAATTAAGTCCCCGATAAGATGATGTGTTATAATATCTGTTCACGACAAAGGCTGACTTAACCCAATAACGACAAATATTATAAATACTGGGTTACCAAAATCTCGAAAAATAAATACTAGGTTACCAAAATCTCCGAAAATAAAAACTAGGTGGCCAATATCAATGATTAGTTCAAGAATAGCCTTCTCTTATCAAAAAGAAGGGTCTGAAGAAGATCTTTTGGTCATGGGTATAAATACACTCTTTCGCCACCTTTTCAATATCATCCAGAAAAAAATCGGTTTATGCCTGGCATATTGTGGACTACTGTGTAATGGATATGAGATGTGTATTAAATTATGCTATTCGTTAATAATTTATTCTCAGATTTACTGAGCCAACTTGACCAACTTATTATTTGACCAATTTTAATTTAGGAATAAAAAGGAGTCCCACCTAAATTCAAGTAAACTAAGAATAATATTCGAAAGATTGTCAAATTGCCCAAAAAGTGCTCAGTCAATAAAAATATGAGAGCTTCAAAGTATTTTCTATTTTGTGTCCATATGCACTTCCTGAGTTTGATTTTGATGACATTCTCCAGGGGCATTTAAGATACAGTTTGGTTGGAGGCATTGTATGTCAAGAAGAGAATCCTTGGATTGAGAAGCAGTGGAGTTGAGTTCAGCTCTAGTACAGCAGAATCTTGTTCCTCACTTAGGTATAACAATGTCGGATCTGAGGCTGTAAGTGTTATGCCCTATATCCAATCGATTTAGGTTGTAAACGCTTTTAATATGTTTAATGCATTTGATTTCGGCGAGATCTATTATTTATTTAAATTAATTTTGTGATAAATAATATTAAATAATAGAATCCGAAAATCCAATTTTTAGGTAATCTGTTAATCACAAGGAGTTGCGATTGTGAGATACAAATTATATATAATTGGATCTTGAATAAACCATGGTCATAAGTAATAACGAGATACGGATATCGTTAATACAGTTAGACCATCACGTGTGACATTTCTTACTGACATTTCTTACTTGTGAAGTAAGTAGCTGATCTCACGCACTAAAGTGTGGTGACACTTAAATGAACACGTGGATGTTTTGTTATAGAACAAAACATTGGATACCTGCTAAGAGATTCCACATCGATAACTATCTGAGTGTCAGTAGTTAATCTCTAACGTTCGGTAGTGGAATTGGTCCTTTGACTTGAGATCGTCATGGTATCTTATATGAGGACAGTCATATTTTGGCGGTGTTGGATGTTGCTCTGAAAAGGGCAACTAATACGACATCGTTCGGGTACATCAAAAATCGTATGAAGGTTTTGATTGATCAATAAAGGATTCGTCACTCTTAGATAGTAGGAGATTATGATCTGCGTTTCATTCAATTAAGTCGATGATGAAATCCTTGGCCAAGGTGTACTCATAAGTCGAAAAGGAGTTTTCGATTTATATTGACTTAATAGTGGAGTGAAAGATATGATTGATGATCGACATTGACACAATTCCATATCTCGTAATTGATCGAATCATATTGACGAAGGGATTATAGTTTCACGGTAAACGAACGAATTTGGTTTTGTCATACCACGTGACATTTCCCGTCACATGTATTGCCCTGACACATTGCTAGATGTCAATCAGGGACAGGGAGTGTGAATTGACGATAAATTAAAAGGGTGTTTTAATTTATCAATTTTGATTAGATCAAAATAATATTTCATATCGTTAGGCATCGTGGTCGGGATCCTAATGGGTCACACACAAAAGAGAATTGGAAGATTGCAAATTGCCAATTGGTTAATTTAACAATCGTCGGATAAATTAATTAATTGGATTTGTTATTTATATTTCCGAATTAATTAATTGGATTAATTAAATATTGGTCCGGACCGGGTCGAGTCCGTTTGGGTTTATATAAATACATAGCTAGGGTTTGAGGTCCATAAGGTTTTCATTATTCTTGCTGGCACAAGAGAAAACCCTAGAGACTGCAATCATATTCTCTGTGTGGATCACCGTTGGAGGCTGAACAATTGGACAGCTGTGGTGGCGAATCAAAGTTGTGGAAC
>NC_036249.1:17152832-17182226 GCF_002742605.1 Olea europaea var. sylvestris | reverse complement strand
AAATTTTTTTAGGGTATGGTGGAGACGGGGGCCTCTGTTGCAAATAATGTAATGAGGGGCCCTTGGTTGCAATTACGAAAATGGGGTCAATTTGCAATTTTAAAATCAGGGACCTGTTCTGTAAATTTTGAGTTTGGAAGGGTCTGCCGTTAATTTCCAATTTGGGTAAAATTTGTAAATTTTCAAAAGGTTTTGATTTTGAATTTTGAATTGTTTTAAAAATGAGTTTTAAATTGGGTTTGACCCATACCCTAATTTTGACCCAGAATTAAAATTTATTTAAAATTTGACGACTTTTATATTTTTGTTAAAATTAGATTTTAACTTAAATATTTAGTTTGACCCATAATTGAATTTTATTTTGTTAGGGAATTTTGTCCTAAATTAAAATATTAATTCAATTTTATTAGAGTTGAACTCTAATATTACATTAATTAAAATTTGTTTTGAATTAGCACCACTTCCCAATGCAAATTAGAGCTTAGAGTATGACTCTAATTTTATAATTAATTAAAATTGAATTTTGATTAAATTACTTCGCCCAATAGTTATGGAATTAGAGTTGGACTCTAATTCGGGATTTAGTTAAAATTTGATTTTAATTTAATAGGCCCGTCGATTAAATTAATTAATTAGTATGATTAATTAATTGTTTAATTATCTCGATCCCAAAATTTTGAATTAATTTAGACGACTATAATTGCTAGATTTATGAGACATTGCATATAATATTAGATATTATACACAGGAAACATTTATGTGATGAATGTTTATGGATGATTATGGACTCGACCATATGGATGTGTTAAATGGTTGATTTACTTCTTATTGTTATTATTATGGGCCTGCGAGCTCTTTATTATATTGGATCTGCGAGTCCATTATTATTGTTATTATTATGGGCCTGCGAGTCCGATTTCTTTTAGGCCTGCGTGTCCACTAGTATAGGATACATGTTGCAAGTTCGGCTAATTGGAGGCGCAAGAAGAGGTGGACTCCATGGAGATGGTGTATTGGTATTGGTCCAATGCTGTATCCCTTAGGAATTGACCAACTAGTTTTCTTTTTGGCTCGGGAAAACTAGATAGAACAAGTCCATAATCATCCATACTATTACTTATATATATATATATTAATTACTTGATGAGACCATTGCACATTAAATCCCTCGTTAAAAATATTAAGTTAGTATTATTTGCCTTCCATCATTATAGTGAAAAACGAGAATCCTAAATCGACCTTAACTTGTTGAGCATACTCAAGGTTAGTCTATTAGGGATATGTTGACACTATGAAATATTTGATATTTTCTGAATGATGGGTTTGACTTAACTAAAATTTATCTTTTGTTGAGTACACTCAAGGAGATAAGTTTTAGAGGCATGTTGAGCTAACACATAAGATGTGTGAAGACAAAAGAGTTGTCAGCTTAATGATCTTGGAGTTGTATGGAGATACAATTGATAATAATATCTACCCAAATGTTTTATTAGGATTTGTTGAGTACACTTAAGATCTCGATACAACGAATGGGATCCCAGCCCACTGCGAATCAAGTGTGGATTCAAATAATTTATGTATGAGGGTCATGAATTTATTTTAAACAGTGGGAGCACGTTTAATTAAAGTCCATATTGAATTTATGCACATGCATTGTAATACATATTAATTCTATGTTTTTTGTTATTTACAGTTTTTTGAATCATGAGTAATCATATGAATTTGAGAGGCATACTGGATGCCAACAAACTGACCGGACCAAATTTTCTCGATTGGCACCGCAATTTGAGAATCGTTCTCAAGCATGAGAAAATTGGATATGTCCTTGAGCAATCTTTTCCAGTGGTGCCTACTGAAAATTCCACTCAGGAAGAGGTGACTGCTTACAATAAACACAGTGATGACGATAACACTGCAGCATGTGTGATGCTTGCAGCTATGTCACCTGAGTTGCAGAAGCAACATGAGGGTATGGATGCTTACACTATGATTTTTCATCTCAAGGAGTTATATGATGGACAATCTCGTGTGGAGAGGTATGAGACCTCTAAACAACTATACCGATGCAAAATGGCAGAGGGATCATCAGTCAGTGCTCATGTGCTGAAGATGACTGGTTTCATTGAAAAATTGAGTTCACTGGGTTTTATCATAGATCATGAACTAAGTATTGACTTGGTTCTACAATCTCTGCCAGATAGTTATTCACGGTTCATTATGAACTTTAATATGAATAAGATCGAATGTACACTCCCTGAGTTGCTTAATATGCTTAAAACTGTGGAGTCCAATGTCAAGGCTAGCACTGGGCATATCTTAGCTATTCATTCCTCCAAGGGAACTAAGAAGAAAATCAAAGGAAGTTTTAAGAAAACATCTAAAAAGGCTAAGGGCAATAACGAAGCAGTCAAAGCAGGCAAGGACAATACCAAATCTGATGACCCATGCTATCACTGTGGAGTGAAAAGTCATTGGAAGAGGAACTGCAAGGCTTACCTCGCAAGCTTGAAGGGAAAGAAGTCTTCTGAAGCTTCTACTTTAGGTAATTTTGTTATCGAGGTTAATATGTCTACTTCATTAGCTTCTTGAGTATTAGATACCGGATGTGGATCTCATATTTGTATAAATATGTAGGGACTAAAGAGAAGTAGACCACTGCAGAAAAGAGAAGTTGACCTACGAGTGGGAAATGGAGCAAGAGTTGCTGTATTAGCTGTAGGGACATACTTCTTACCACTGCCTTCAGGCTTAGTATTAGAATTAGAAAATTGTTATTTTGTTCCCGCCATTACTAAAAACATTATTTCTATTTCGTGTTTAGACATGAATGGTTTTTCAATTAATGTTAAGAACAATCGTTGTTCGTTTTATAAAGATGAGATCTTTTATGGTTGTGGTGTGTTGTAAAATGGAATTTATATTCTTGATACTGAGTCGTCTATTAAGAATATAGAAAATAAAAGGCATAAAAGTGATAATCTAAATAATACATACCTTTGGCATTTCAGATTGGGTCATATTAACGACAAATGCATTTCCAAGTTACATAAAGATGGATACTTAGGGTCAACTGATTTTGAATCATTTGACAGATGTGAGTCGTGCCTGTTAGGCAAAATGATCAAGTTTCCTTTTACTGGAAAAGGAGAAAGAACCACAGAACTATTGGGACTAATACATACTGATGTATGTGGACCCATGTCAATAACTGTCAGAGGTGGTTTCTCTTACTATATCACATTCACTGATGATCATTCTAGATATGGTTATGTGTATCTGATGAAATTCAAGCATGAAGCACTTGAAAAGTTCAAGGAATTCAAACTTGAAGTAGAGAAACAAACTGGTAAAAATATACTCACCCTGAGATCAGATCGAGGTGGAGAATATTTAAAGGGAGAATTTTTAGATTATCTTAAAGAGAATGGGATTCTCTCGCAATGGACTCTGCCATATACACCGCAACATAATGGTGTATCTGAACGGAGAAACCGTACTTTGTTAGGCATGGTGCAATCTATGATGAGCTATGCAAACATCCCAAAATCATTTTGGGGTCATGCACTAATTGCTGCATGCTACACACTTAATCGTGTCCCATCTAAATCGGTCGACAAAACTCCATACGAGCTATGGAGAGGAAAAAGACCAAACTTATCTCATATGAAAGTTTAGGGCTGTGACGCTTATGTAAAGCAAAATGAATCAGATAAGCTTGAGGCTAAATCTGACAAATGTGTATTTGTGGGATATCCAAAAGAGACAATTGGATATCAATTTTATAATCCCGTTGAGAAGAAGGTGTTCATCTCAAGGCATGCCATATTCCTAAAGAGAGTTTATTCTAGGAGAGAGTAGTGGGAGCAAACTAGAACTTGAAGAAGTTCAAGAATCCACAGATACTGTTGACCAATTAGATGAACTTGAGTCTGATCCTACACCTGTTGATGGACAGACTCTTGATCAGGATGTAGAGAACCCTGAGGACACTCCAGCTCAGCGTAAATCAAGTAAGATCATTCGACCTCCCAGAAAAGTACGAATTCACGATTACTAATCAAGTATTATTAGTCGAGGATGATGAACCTACAAATTACGCAGAAGCAAAGTCAAGTGTTGATTTGAAGAGATGGCAAGATGCCATGGAATCCGAAATGGACTCAATGTATGAGAACAAGATTTAGACCTTGGTCAACCTTCCAGGTGGGATAAAACCGATAGGTTGTAAATGGGTTTACAAGAAAAATGTCGATATGGATGGAAACGTCCATACATACAAAGCAATGCTAGTAGCGAAGGGTTACACACAAAGACAATGTATTAACTTTGATGAAATCTTTTTACCTGTAGCTATGCTAAAGTCCATTCGGACTTTGCTTGCAATAGCTCCATACCATGATTATGAGATATGGCAAATGGATGTCAAAACTACTTTCCTTAATGGAAACTTACAAGAGGAGGTGTACATGACACAGCCTGAAAGTTTTGAATCTAAAGGAGCCAACAAAATAGGTAAGCTAAATCGATCCATTTATGGATTAAAGCAAGCCTCTAGGAGCTGGAATCTTCGTTTTGATGAAACAATCAAAAGGTTTGATTTTATCAAAAATAAAGATGAACTGTGTGTTTATAAGAAAACAAGTGGGTGTGTCGTCGTATTCCTGATATTATATGTCGATGACATATTATTAATGGGAAACGACATCCCAATGTTTTAATCGGTAAAATTATGGTTGTCAAAGAATTTCTCCATGAAAGATATGGGAAAAGCAGCATATATCTTGGGAATCAAGATCTATAGAGATAGATCTAAAAAATTACTAGGCTTATCCCAATCTTCGTACATAGATAAAATCTTGAGAAGATTTAATATGGAAGAGTCTAAAAGAGGATTATGTCCCATGTCGCATGGGATTTACCTCTCAAAAGATATGTGTCATAAAACATATGATGAAAGGAGTCTCATGGATAAGATTCCTTATGCTTCGGCGATAGGATCTATCATGTATGCGATGCTATGTACAAGACCAGATGTTTCATATGCTCTAAATGTTACGAGCAAGTTTGAAGCGAACCCTGGCGAGAAATACTGGATAGCGGTTAAGAACATTCTTAATTACTTGAGAAGGACTAAAGACGTGTTCTTGATCTATGGAGGAAATGAACTGAAAATTCATGGGTATACTGATGCTAGTTTTCAAACTGACAAAGATGATAGCAAGTCTCAGTCAGGATATATGTTTACTCTCAACAATGGAGCGGTTAGTTGGAAAAGTTCCAAACAGGAGACAACCGTTGATTCAACAACAGAAGCCGAGTACATAGCTGCTTCTGAAGCAGCAAAGGAAGCTGTGTGGATCAAGAAGTTCATTAATGAACTTGGAGTCGTTCCTAGTATTGTTGATCCCATACCTTTGTATTGTGATAACAATGGAGCCATCGCGCAAGCGAAGGAACCGAAGACTCATCAACGATCCAAACATGTGCTAAGGCGATATCATCTCATCAGGGAGATTATACAAAGGAATGACGTAATGATAGAGCGAATTCCCACAGATGATAATATTGCAGATCAACTGACAAAGCCGTTGTCACAACAGAAACATAATCGTCATGTGGATGATTATGGTCTTAGGTACATGAGTGATTGGATCTAGTGCAAGTGGGAGTTTGTAAGTGTTATGCCCTAGATCCAATCGATTTAGGTTGTAAACGCTTTTAATATGTTTAATGCATTTGATTTCGGCGAGATCTATTATTTATTTAAATTAATTTTGTGATAAATAATATTAAATAATAGAATCCGAAGATCCAATTTTAGGCAATCTGTTAATCACAAGGAGTTGTGATCGTGATATACAAATTACATATAATTGGATCTTGAATAAACCATGGTTGTAAGGAATAACGAGATACGGATATCGTTATACAGTTAGACCATCACATGTGGCATTTCTTACTTGTGAAGTAAGTAGCTGATCTCACGAGCTAAAGTGTGGTGACACTTAAATGAACACGTGGATGTTTTGTTATAGAACAAAACATTGGAGACCCGCTAAGAGATTCCACATGGATAACTATCTGAGTGTCAGTGGTTAATCTCTAATATTTAGTTGTGGAATTGGTCCTTTGACTTGAGATCGTCATGGTATCTTATATGAGGACAGTCATATTTTGGCGGTGTTGGATGTTGCTCTGAAAAGGGCCGCTAATACGACATCGTTCGGATACGTCAAGAATCGTATGAAGGTTGTGATTGATCAATAAAGGATTCGTCACTCTTAGATAGTAGGAGATTATGATCTGCATTTCATTCAATTAAGTCGATGATGAAATCCTTGGCCAAGGTGTACTCATAAGTCGAAAAGGAGTTTTCGATTTATATTGACTTAATAGTGGAGTGAAAGATATGATCGATGATCAACATTGACACAATTCCATATCTCGTAATTGATCGGATCATATTGACGAAGGGATTATAGTTTCACGGTAAACGAACGAATTTGATTTTGTCATACCACGTGACATTTCCCGTCACATGTATTGCCCTGACACATTGCTAGATGTCTATCAGGAACGGCGAATGTGAATTGACGATAAATTAAAAGGGTGTTTTAATTTATCAATTTTGATTAGATCAAAATAATATTTCACGTCGTTAGACATCGTGGTCGGGAACCTAATGAGTCACACACAAAAGAGAATTGGAAGATTGCAAATTGCCAATTGGTTAATTTAACAATCGTTGGATAAATTAATTAATTGGATTTGTTATTTATATTTCCGAATTAATTAATTGGATTAATTAATTCACGTACCGGGTTTAATTAATTGGATTAATTAAATATTGGACTGGACCGGGCCGAGTCCGTTTGGGTTTATATAAATACATAGCTAGGGTTTGAGGTCCATAAGGTTTTCATTATTCTTGCTGGCACAAGAGGAAAATCCTAGCAGTTGCAGTCTGTTCTCTGCGTGGATTTCATTGGAGGCTGGACAATTAGATAGCTGTGGGAGGCAGATTCAAGTTGTTGGAGAGGAATAACGCGAAGGAGTTTGCAAATTAAAAGAAAAGGTATATTTCTTATCACAGTTTTTATCTAAATACAAAGTTGAATCCTGAATGGGAATTGAAATTTGTTAAATTCCGCTGTGCATGTTTAAGTAAATTCCCAACAGAGGCAACATCATCTGAATCTTTGGAATGGTTTTCAATGTGATTTGGCACCAAGAGACTGTCCCACGTGAAGCTATAATAGAGGAAACCGACCTTGGTGACCAATTTTGTGGCATGACACAGCAAATGTCCACTAACTTAAAGCATGAAGACAAAATTGATGAAATGTCAGAATAGTAGATAGGATTAGAAATGGTGGTTCATGCCATTAACATGAAACCTTTCAGTGCATTCCCAACTCCCAAAGAATAAAATTATATAAAATCATTAAACAAAAGAATCGGACATGGTAAAATTATATGACAGAGCGAGAGAGAGAGCACCTTAAGTTGAAAACAGAGTGTAAACATTCCGAGTAATTTCAGCTTTGCTAGCAGCAGTACTCAAATGAAGCTCGTACAGTCTTTTAATTGTAGAATCCAAACCATCACCAGATACTTCATGGGATTTCTCTATAGACTACAAATCAACAGCACTTTTGTTTACTGAATTTGTCATAGGAACACAAGCTAAAGTGCTATGAACATGACATAATTCACTTGCTAATAGTATTCACACACACACACAAAAAAAAAAAAACCACTAAATATTATACTTAATGGAAAATTCATTGAAATTATTGAGTATATATAAGTAAGACATTTAAAAAAGAAATTAGTCACATATCATAAGGTTGTGCGTATCAAATATCACAATGATGCAACTGATTCAAAACAATGAGATTTTTGTCCAATAGAGAAATCATATACAAGAGAACACTGGCCGATTCACCTGATAATATGATAAGTGTTGGAAGTGGATGGGATAACTTATGAAGAACCACTCGAAATTGGAAGTCAACTGGTAAATTTCTATCAGAATCTATGTCGAGAGCAGTTTGAGTGGAGGCCAGAGTTGGAAAGATTGGATTTTTCTGCTATCACGGAGGATGATGCCAATTGGTTAGAGCGACCTTTTGAGGAGGATGAAATCAAGGAGGTAGTGTTTAGCATGAACGAGAATAAGGCCCCTGGACCGTACGGTTTCTCGTTCTCATTTTACAAAGTTGTTGGGAGGTGGTGTGTTCGGAAATTTTGGATGTGTTTACATAATTTTTTTGAACGTGGCAGGTTCCAGAAAAGTTCTAATGCTACATTTGTTGTGCTGATTCCTAAGAAATCGGGAGCAACCGACATTAAGGACTTTCGCCCTATTAGCCTAGTCTGTGGGGTGTATAAGATTATTGTGAAAGTCCTGGCGAACAGATTAAAGGAGGTGCTCGAAAAAGTAGTGTCTAAGTTTCAGAATGCTTTCGTAAAAGGTCGCCAGATTTTGGACTTTGTGCTTATAGCGAATGAATGCATTGATTCAAGATTGCGTTTGGGAATTCTCGAGATGCTATGTAAGCTCGATATTCAGAAGGCATATGATCATGTGAACTGGGGTTCCTTTTGTATATGCTTAGGCGGTGCAGCTTCGGGGATAAGTGGTGTAAATGGATTCAGTTCTATATCTCTACTGTTTCATTCTCAGTTATGATCAACGGAATGCCGGAGGGTTATTTTCGGAGTAGTAGAGGATTGCGGCAAAGAGATCCACTATTTCCATTGCTATTTGTTATTGTGATAGAGGCTTTCAGTATGATGTTTGAAAGAGCTGTGGTAGAGGGTTTGGTAAGGGGCTTTATGGTTGGCCAATTGTAAGTGTAATACCTTAATATTAAAAAAAAAGAAAAAAAGAAAAGAAAAGAAAAGTCAAACAAAAAAAAGGAACCAAAAAAAAAAAAAATGAGGCAGTGGATTGATTTATATCAATCCACCCAAGTTAAAAACATATCCAATTACACACACAACACACACACAAATGAAACAAAACAGAGAAGAAACGAGAAAGAGAAAAAGAAAGGGAAAAGAAAGGGAAAAAAAAAAGGAGAAGAGGAAGAAAAAATAGGAAAGTTCACCTATGCTGTTAGAAAATAAGTGGTCTACATTATTAGACTTGAATTTCTCAATTTTGAAAGGTAAGTAAAAAGTTACTTATTATCAAGTTATGTTTGATTTTATAGTTGTTAGATTATTAGATTAACTTCAATTTTATTGAAGGGGTTAAGTATAATAAACTATGAAATTGAGTAAGATGAAAGAAAAACTAGTTTTAGTGATTAAAGAGATTATAGAAATCGCTCAAACGTGAAATAATTAAGTTTGGATATCGCCTATTTAATTATTGAAATTATTGAAATAATTAATTGTTTATTTAAAAATTATATCGTATTTCAAGCGACGATACTGACATCAGATCGGCTTACGAATCGGGTTGATTTTGTGAACATTGTACTGTGAGTGGAAAAATATAAATATTTTTAAAGTATTTATAAATTAAGTATATTGTCAAAGTATGTGCAATTATGTGTTCAAGTTATATGATTATTAAGGAAATCTCTTTTATTATGATATATGTGGAATATCAAAGATTATTTATGACATATTTTTGACTTGGTATGTATGATATGTGATATTGAGATTTGTTTGGCATATGAGATATGATATTGAGATCGGCCAGAAAAGTACCCATGATTATATACTTCTTTTAGTTCATATAGGGGACTTGGCCGTGTTCTATCCTACACAGAGGGTCTTGACTTGACATTGGTCTTGATCATGTACATATAGTTCATAGAGGGGCTTTGGCAGTGTTCTAGAATTGATTATGAGAGGTCTTTTAGACCAACTTTCGTTCATGGAGGGGGCCAAAGGCCCGTGGCGAAAGTTCTTAGCTCGAGGGGCGGATTATATATTTCAGTCAGATGGTACATTTTTGGTTGATTTTTCAGTACGTTTGATGTAATTAGATTATAGCATGGTTATCAGCTGATGTTCATATTATGATTTTAAGATGATATTTTATGACCTTATGTGAATATTTCACTTCTGGTTATCATCACATGATGTTATCTTGTGAATTATTAAATGATATGAACTCGATTTTCGATAGAAATGTAAAATTGAAAAGATATAATTATTTTCGAACTACTCCACTCACTGAGTTATCAACTCATATATTTTCCCACGATTTTTCCTACAGGTGGAAATTGATCCTTACTAGCTGGAAGAGCCTAATGATTTCGGAATAAGAGCCACACGACATGTTGAGTATTATAACTCATATTGATGAAGCACAAAGTAAATATTTTTGGCCCATTGCATTATATTTTATATAAGCATTTGATTTGTTTGCATTTTTTTGAAATAACTCATAGTCAGCGTTGGTGATAGATTTGACATCTAGTCAGCATCTATCATCGGCGCATGTCACGTTTCGGGTCCATTAGGGTGATTCGGGACGGGTCATGTCAGCAGGTGTCTCATTTGCTATTTGCAGATGACACGTTGATCTTATGTGATGCGGATGATGAACGAGTTAGGAACCTGCGTCGTTTGCTCCTATGTTTTGAAGCGGTGTCTGGATTAAAAATCAGTTTAGAGAAATCTGAGGTTATTCCAGTAAGGGAGGTCACTAACGTGGAGGAGTTGGCTGGCATATTGGGATGTAGGATTGCACAATTGCCCATGTCATATTTAGGGATCTCGCTATGGGCACGGTTTAAAAGTACACATATTTGAAATGATATTATAGAAAGAATGGAGAGGAGGTTAGCAGGGTGGAAGCGTATGTATCTTTCTAAGGAAGGCCGACTTACTCTTATTAAATCCACTCTCTCAAATCTCCCCACTTACTTTTTGTCATTGTTTCCTATTCCGATTGCAATGACAAATAGATTAGAGAGACTTCAAAGAGAATTCTTGTGGGCAAGGTTAGGGGAGGAGAGGAAAATGCATTTGGTTAATTGGGGTACTATTTGTTTGCCTATGAGGATGGGGGGCTTGGAGTGAGGAGCCTTGTTTTGTTTAATAAGGCTTTATTGGACAAGTGGTTGTGGCAATTTGGGATGGAGAGGGAGAGCTTTTGGAGAGAAATCATTAGGGCAAAGTATGGTGTGATAGAGGGGGGTTGGTGTACGGTTGAGGATTGTGGCTCCTATGGGGTGAGCTTGGGGAGGTATATCCGACGGGGATGGAGTGATTTTAGGGACAAACTGAATTTTGTGGTGGGAAATGACACTGATATTAGATTTTAGGATGATAGTTGGAGTGGCGATCAACCGTTAAAGGAGGTATTTCCTTCATTGTACCGCATTGCGTTAGAGCTTGCTGCTATGGTGGGTGATGTATTAGACATTCATAATGGGGGCTATAGTTGGAATATTACTTTTGGGAGGGGTTTACAGGATTGGGAATTGGAAGATTATTCGTTGTTTTTGACCGCTCTGCATGAGGTACAAATTCGGGTAGGAAAGGGTGATTGTAGCAGGTGGAGGTTGGCTCGAGATGATATTTTTTTCAGTCCGCTCATACTTTCAATCCCTTTTGGGATTTGTGGAGAGTTCATTACCTTGGAAGATGGAGTGGCAAAGTAAATTGCCTCCACAGGTAGCATTTCTCTTGTGGACAGTTATGAGGGGGCAGGTGTCAACGGTGGATAATATTCGACGAAAAGGATTTTATGTAACCGAGTGGTGCTATATGTGCAAGAAGGATGTAGAGACGATTGATCATTTATTCATTCATTGTGATGGTATACGTTGGCTTTGGAACAATATTCTGGCTTCTCAATCATTGGATTGGGTGCTACCTAGGCGTATAGAAGGCGTGGTGCGGGCATGGAGGAGAAAACTTCGCGATAAGGATAGCAAACTTCTTTGGAATCTTATCCCGGGATGCATTGTATGGTGCATATGGAGAGAATGGAACGATTGATGTTTCGAAGACCAAACAAAGACAATAGAGCAGATAAGAGAATTATTTTACTTAACTTTGTATACTTGGTTTAATGCAGTGGCTAAAAATCCTGTCGTAGGGTTGCCTAATTTCATGTTGTTTCTTTCATGCTTAAAGTGATTATATACCTCCCGTGTACTCTCTTTTAAGGAATAAAATTCTTTGATTACCTATAAAAAAAAAAAAGTGTGATAATATCCCTTTAGAACACTGGCCGATTCACCTAATAAAGACAGAATACAAATACTAGGTTACAGATATCCCTGAAAATAAATATTAGGTGGCCAATAGCATGGATTAGTTCAAGAATAGAATCCTCTTATCGAAAATAAGGGTCTGAAGAAGATCTTTTGGTTATATATGGATATGGATACACTCTTTATTGACACCTTTTTATTATCATCCAGGACACAAACAGATTTATGCCTTGTATATTCCGCACAACTGTGTAATGAATATGGGATGTAATCAAAACAGCAGACTATCATCAACAAGAACACGGGAAAACAGATGAAACAGAAATGTATGAGAGCACGAGGAGAAAATAGCACCTTTTTTTCACAAGACTTCATTTCATACACTATTGGGGCATATAAACTATTTATACAGAGTCAGAGACTCCTAAAACACACTACAAATTACATTTTAGCCTCTCTGGTTTTACAAATAACATTGACTTTTCTAATAAAAACGCAATAACACTCTCACCCTTAATGTGTTTTTCTTCAACCCCTAATGCTTCTCTCAGCTGTTGGAATTTTCCTCTTGGCAACGCTTTGGTGAATATATCAGCTACCAGCACTTTGGATAAGCAGAACGTCAACTTCACTTCTTGTTCTTCAATTGCATCTCTAATAAAGTGATGATTGATTGCTATATGTCTAATAGTTCTGCTGTGAAAAATCTGATTCTTTGCAATTGCTATTGCTGATTTGTTATCAAAAATATATCTGTAGCTTCTCCCTGCTTTTCGTCAATATCTTCAAGAATTCTTCTCAGCCAAAGTGCTTGAGATTTGGCAATTGCAATTGGAACATATTTAGCTTCTGCTGATGATTGAGCAACAGATTATTGCTTCTTTGAACACCAAGAAAATGTACCTAATCCAATAGAAAATGCATAACCAGATGTGCTTTTCTTATCATCTACACAACCTCCAAAATCACTATCATAAAAACCAGTTAACTTTACTTGAGAATTTCTGGAATATTGAATTCCATAACTCATTATGCCTTGAATGTATCTGAGCACTCTTTTTGCAGCTGCAAAGTGCATCACTTGGAGAATGCATAAATCTTGAAAGCATGCTTACTGAAAACATAATATCAGGTCTTGTAGCAGTGACATAAAGTAAATTTCCAATCAGAATTCTATAGAAGCAGCATCCAACTTTCTCCTTCCATCTTCTTTCATTTATTTCTCATTGATCACAAGAGGTGTATCTATTGGTTTACAACCAAACATTATGAACTTTTTCAGAATTTCTAGTATATCTTTTCTGTGAAATAAATAAATTGACTACCGAAATTTTAGTAATTATAACTTTCCCTGATAATATGGTAAGTGTAATAATATCCCTTCATAGCAGAGGCCATCTTCAGCTAACAAAGACAAAAAGGAAATATATAACTACTAGGTGGCTAATATTTCAAAAATAGCCAACTCTTATCAAAAAGAAGGGTCCGAAGAAGTTCTTATGGTTACGATTCTGGATACACTCTTCTAGTCACTTTTTAATTATCATCCAGAAAATAAACCCAATTTATGCCTACCATATTGTGTACTATTAAATAATGGATATGAAATATGTATTTAATTTTGCTACTTGTTACTAATTTCATCTTGGATTTTTGATCACAGCAGGTTGACTTTGTTGAGTCAACTCGACCAACTTATGACATTATCTGACAATTTTTAGTATAGGAATGAAAAGGAGTCTCGCCTAGATTTAAATAGACTAAGAAGAATTCTTAAAAGATGGTAAAGCCCAGAAAAGTGTCCAGCCGCCCACAATATGTGAACTTCAAAGTATCTTCTGTTTTGTGTCCATATGCTCTTCCTAAGTTTGATTTTGATGACAATCTCTAGGGGCATTTACAGACCTAGTTATCAATTTTGTAACATGATAAAACAAATAGTTACTAATTTAAAGCATGAAGAGAAAATTGATGAACCTCGTAGAAATATTTATGTGATGAATCAGAGATGCTCATATTGAATGTACCTTACCAGCTAAAGGGATAAAAATGACCTCGGATGGTACTTTAGATGGTAAATTTTAATAAATATTATGAACAAAATACATATTTGTCAAGATGTACATGATTTGAATTACAAATCTACGACTAAATCCAAATAGAAGACTCAAATATTTTTATTTTGGTCTTGAATCTCAATTTATCCAGTGTATCTTTAGGATTATTGTATTTTTCCTTTAAGGTCAACTTGAAGTTTAGTGAACGTAAAGTTTAAAAGTCACTAAAAAGTTTGCACGTGCATAGGAAGTGCATTGGTATCCAAAATGTTCGAATATAGTATAAATCATATTTTTAGTATAAAGAAACATAAATTCCCTATAATTGAAATGCATTTGTAGGTGCTCTACCTAAACATTATCTGATAGAATATCAGAGAAGAACTAAAGGTGAATTACAACAACTTTCCTCAATTTTTTATTTTTATTTTTATTTTTTTTTGTTAAAAATATATATATTTACACAGTGCACCCCGGCACGTGCATATATATATATATATATATATATATATATATATGCGTGCGTGTGTGTGTAGATAAATATATAATTAAAAAATATTTTATTTCTAGACGCTATTGAATGCATGAGCCTAGCACGTGCAATTTTTGTAAAAATCCAAAAATATTGAATAAATCACAAGTTAAATCTTTATTTAATGTAAAAGAAACTAAGAATAGATTACTGCAATGCACAGCCTCTATCACTGTCTAAAGCTGAATATTGACATTAATTATATAGGTTATATATCTATGGGACTCTAAGTTTTGTGATGTGAATTTTGACTGGAGGTGATTGTTTCAAATAGATGAAATGTCAGAACAATAGATAGGATTGGAAAGGGTGCTTCATGCCATTAATTTGAAACCTTTCTGTTCATTCCCCATTGCACAAAAAATCAAGAACCGGACAAGGTGAAATCATATGACATACCAAAGGGAGAAGTACCTTGAATTGAAAATGGAGTGCCAACATTCTGCTATGCTAGCAGCAGTCCTTAATTATCAAAGCTGATAGTCTTTTAATTGCAGAATCCATATCATCTGAAACTCACTACAAGAGAAATTGTACTTTGCAACGGTCAAAAAATATTATGAAAGACCTTTTGCAACGTTCGGGCGTGCATTGCGGGCTTCGATATTGTCATAAAGTTGAAGGGTACGACAATGTTCAAAGAATGTTGATAAAGGCTTTTTTGCAATGTTCATTGACCGTTGTGAAAGATTTTCTGGCAAAATTCATTGAATGTTGCTGTCAACTTGCAACTTTTTTACATGTTTCCTTTGCATGTTTTTGCAACATTTGCAGACCATTGCCTTTACAGTTTTCGCAACATTCATTGACGGTTGCCTTTATGCCTTTCGCAACATTCATTGACCGTTGTTTTTACACTTTTCACAATGTTTTTATTGACCGTTGGCTTTTCTTTCTTTTTTTGTCTCATGTTTATACATCATTTTTTGCATGTTGTCTTTACTTTTATTCTTTTTTTTTTAAATATTTTTTTGTCATTGTCGTAGATCATTTTACGTTCTTTTATTAATTCAACATTTTTTTCTATTTTTTACAGCAATTTACGTAATTGACATAGCAAAATTAAATATTTACACCTTGTGAAGCACTTTTGGATTGCCAAAAAAATAATAATTTCATTATGAATTTGAATCCATACACTTAGAATATAGAACAAACTATTGAAAACCAATCACTAGTTGAACTTACAATATTTTTCTTATTGTGCTGGAAGATAAAACAAAGCCTTTCAGATTGAAGCTCCAAACAAAGCACATAAATAGAATAATAGATTATCCCATCAGGAGAAGTATAACAAATTCATCGCTTCCCATCATTTACAAAGTCGATTTTCCAGCCAAGATGCAGTTGATGTTTCCTCGCATTCGACATAATGGTACTTGAAGGACTCTTGCTCCACTTATACATTTTGTAACACGTAACAATGGCATCAGGGCAAACGTCAGGTTTGGGAACCAAGTCAGGCACAATTGAAACTGACGTTAGGCAAAATAGTGATTATCCTACAAGCTAGCTTCAACAGCTGATGCACAAAGAGAATACGAAAGAAAACACTTTAGAACATAGAGAAATTCTCTGAAATTAACTTAGTTTTATTATCAATGCAGAATCTCGAAAATTAACCTACAAGTCGGGTTAAATAGCTGCAAAAATACGAAATTATTGAAAAATTATCAATAATGGCAAAATCCTAACAATCACACCAAAATAAAATATGAAATAAAAGAAGTAAGTTGCCAAAAAATTGGCTTAATCCGGATTCTCTAACATCTAGAAAAAAGGAAATGAAATATTACCATAAATAGTAAAAAAATACCTAAAATTTGAAGTTCGGAAAGGAAAACAGCAAATTTTGGGCTTAAAATTGACACCCACCAAGCATAGCTGGTGACCACAACTTGCACGCTAAAGAAAGCTTTCCGGATTGGGGTCATAATAGCGATTCTAATAACTGTAGCCAAAATTATGGTCAAATTACCAAAACACGTGTCAAAATTGCCCCAATGAAGGAAAGATTGCATTTATTTTCCCTCCTTGCGCCGATCCTCCATTTATGGTATCTCAGCGCAATTAACGAGCTATCTGACAGATTAGCATCACTCTACTCGGATCCTCCTGCATCAGAAATCCACTCCCATTTCTCTCTTTGTTTTGAAGATTTTATCTCTATATGGGACGTAGGTCTCATAATACAAGTTACTTCATTGTGATTATTGGAACTAGTTCTAGAAGCTTCAACAGGATTAGGAGATAATATTGGTAGAGCAAGAGGCAAGCAAAATATTTCTTCTTCATGGGTTAGCACTTCTGAGATAGATTCCAGATTATCCTGATAGATACGCTCTTCAAATTGATGATGGCTTTTCTCATTTTGATCAACTTACTGCATTCCTTTACTATCAAATTTACTGAGCAAATATTTTCCAGGGTGCTGGTTCGTAACAACATCAAGGGCTGGTTTTGGAAATTCCAGCAATAGTGGTCCTTCCTCTACTAAGTCCCCAGAAGAATTCAATTCTTTAATAGTTATCTTGAAGTTATCAACTAAAACCCGCAACACCAATTCTCTAAAAACATTATGCACAGAAGAAGTCCAATCTTTAAGCTTCTCAAAGCCTCTCTTCAGCCGCACATCATACCAAATTTGCTTTATGGAAACAGGCAATGACCAATCTGGCCCAACTGCCTATATCAATTCAAGAAAAAACCAGCTTTCCCGAGGTTTCCATTCATCAGTAACCTTATCCTAATCTTGAGTCAACCTCAACATATGAATCCCAGTAACAATTTCATCCCCATATCAGGAAAAGAAAGTTCTCCGCTGCTCATGACTATCCTCACAATCAAAAATTACAACAAAGGTCGACTTTACCTAATAACGACAAAAATATAAATACTGTGCTACCAAAATCCCCAAAACTAAATACTAGGTTACCAAATCCCCAACAATAAATACTAGTTGGCTAATATCAAGGATTAGTTCAAGGATAGTCTTCTCTTATAGAAAAGAAGTGTCTGAAGAAGATCTTTTAGTTACGGGCAATACATTTGCCACCTTTTCAATATCATCCATAAAACAAACCTTCTTCTTGATGTAACCCTCCTTCTTATAGTAGTTACAGACTTTATTACCAGAGTTAGGTTTTGAATTACCCCTCTCATAACCACTGTAAACAACAAGGTCTTCTCCATGAGCCTTAGATCCAATGAAATGCTTCATCTTTTCTTTTGAAAACAAAGTATCATATACTTCTTCAACGTTGAGAGTATCATAACTACATAATATCATGTCTCTAAAGGACATATACGATGCTCAAATCCTCTTCATTGTACTTAACCTCTAAGGTATCCAAATCAGCGACGATTTCTTTAATGACAGTAGGTGATTTTCTAGATATATACTTCTGTCATACTATGAGAATACAAATGCTGCTTCAAGTACAATTTGTCAGTTACACTCTTAGTCATGTGCAATTGCTTCAATTTCAACCATAACACAATTGAGGTTTTCTCTTTCAAAACGTCCCGAAGAATGTGATTCGAAAGATGTAGATGAATTTGAGAAAGGGTTATCGATCCTTGCGTTATTTTTCCTTCAACAACCAATTTAGTGACATGTTATCAAATCTCAACGAGGCATCGTCCAAATTCATTTAAGTGAGCATTTCTTGCATCTTTACCTGTCACAACTGGAATCTTGTATTACGATCCAAAAGCGAAACATCATACTTCAACATTGTTGTCCCAAAAAAATAAAGAAATCAAACACTGGAGAAGAACAACGAACTTGACTCTAATACCCCTTATTAGCAAATTAACAAGAACTATGTATGCATTGAATGATACCACTTGTTAAATGTAAGCGACACATGACACAATTTGAAGTAACGATCACAACACAAAAAATTGGCAGAATGAAGAATTTACGAGTAATGGAGATAGAGTACAAAATATTGTGTTTCTAACTTAATTCTAATTCATACAAAGTTATATGAAAGCTAATAACTTCGTGGAGTATATATAGGACCCAAAAGAATATGTTTTAGATGAAAGACGATCAAAAAACGTATCAAAAGAAGGAAACAAAAATTTCTCTAGATGTATATGCTGCCCTTGGGGCAACCTCGTGTCAGGCGTGCGACACTCAAGCGATAATCGAGTGGTAAGCGAGCGGCAATGACAGCTCTCAGGCATCGTGTATGACACTCAAGTATCTCGTTTTGGGTCCATCTTGATTCCAAACACCTTGTATGGTGCCTAGACTCCTGGATTAGGCATCCAATCGCCCAATTGCTACCCCAAAACTTCCGATACCCTTTAACACCTCTTTCAACCAATTCACAAACATCCGACGGAATTTGGGTCACTAAATAACAGTTATATATATCTTTGTGACTCAATTTTTTTGGTGTGAATTTTGAATGGAAGTGATTGTTTCAAATAGATTGTACTTTCATAGATAAGATTGGAAAGAGTGCTTCATGGCATTAATATGAAACCTTCCTGTGCATTCCCCATTCCAAAAAGAATAAAAAATTATTAAATCATTAAACAAAAGAACTAGACACGGTGAAATCATATGACGTGCCAAAGGGAGAAGCACCTTCAATTGAAAATGAGTTCCAACATTCTGGATAACTTCAGCTTCGCTAGCAGCAGTACTTAAGCGAAGCTAATACAATCTTTTGATTGCAGAATCCAAATCATCTCCAGATAATGTAAGGGATTTCTCTACAGACAGCAAATCAATAGAAGTTTTTGTTAATGAATTAGTTGTAGGAGCACAAGCCAAAGTGTTATGAACATGAAATATTCACTTGCTAATAGCACACAATAAATGGGAAAGTCACAGAAATTACTGAGAACATAATGTCAACAGACCCATGAAAAGGAACCAATAGCACGTCATATCATTGTGCTTAACAAATATGACGCTGAGGCAACTCATTCAAAACACAGAAATTGCTGCCCAGTAGAGAAATCATAAGAGAGAACTAACAAATAAATGGAAATTCGCAGAGGTTATTGAGCAACAGAGCTCTAAAAATGAATTAATCATACATCGTACTATCGTATGTCTCAAATGTGACAATGATGAAACTAATTCAAAACAGTGAAAATTCTGCAGAATAGAGAAATCATACGATGTGCTATAATATCCCTTCACAAAAAGGCTGACTTCACCTAATAAAGAAAAATAATAAAAATCCCTGAAAATAAATATTAAGGTCACTGAAATCCCCGAAATTGAATACTTGGTGGATTATATCAAGGATTAGTTCTAGCCTTCTGTTAACGAAACTAAGGGTCTGAAGAGAATCATTGGTTACGGGTATGGATACACTCTTCTTGCCACCTTTTCAATATAATCCAGAATACATTACAGCAACAATTCACAGCTTCTTTCTACTGTCAAAAGATGAATATTGTAATTACTAATATAATTTTTTTTACTCAAGTTTCGAGATGTGAATTTTGATTAGAAGTGATTGTTCCAAATAGATGAAATGTCAGTACAGTAGCTAGGATTTGAAAGGAGGCATCCTCACCCCCAAAAGAATAAAATTAGCATAAAATCAATAAACAAAAGAACCAGAAACGCGGAAATCATATGGCAGAGCCAAATGGAGAAGCACATTTAGTTCAATGGAGTGCTAATGCAGCAGTATCAAGCGAAGCTCATACAATTTTTTTAGTTGTAGAATCCAAATCATTGACAGATACTAAAAGGGATTTCTCTAGGGACTGAAATCAACAGCATTTTTTATTAATGAATTAGTAGTAGAAGCACAAGCTAAAGTGTTAAGAAATTGACATGTTTCATTTGCTAATAGTACTCACACACACGCAATCAAAAACCACCAAATAATTCGGAAATTTGCAGAAATTATTGAGCATATTTTATCGACATACCTCTAAGAAGGAACTAATCGCATATCATACCATTGTCCATATCAAATATCAGAATTATGCAACTTATTTAAGAAGGTGAAATTTCAGTCCAATCGAGAAATCATATAGGCGAATTAACAACGGGAAATTTGCAGAAGCTATTGAGCATATATTATGAACAGAGTTCTAAAAAGAAATTAATTGAATATCATACCATTGTACATATCAAATTTCACATTGATGCAACTACATTGAAATTTCTATCCAATAGAGAAATAATACTAGAGATCTGACCAATAAGTTGACTATTGAATTTGAGTAATAATTAAGCTCCCACGGCCATGTGTTATAATATCTGTTCACGACAAAGGCTGACTTCACCTAATAACGACAAAAATTATAAATAATGGGTTACCAAAATCTTGGAAAATAAATACTAGGTTACCAAAATCCCCGAAGATAAGAACTAGGTGGCCAATATCGAGGATTAGTTCAAGAATAGCCTTCTCTTCTCCAAAAAAAAAAAAAAAAAAAAAAAAAAAGGGGGTCTGGAGAAGATCTTTTGATCATGGGTATAAATACACTCTTCTCACCACCTTTTCAATATCATCCAGAAAAAAACCTGCTTTATGCCTGGCATATTGCGGACTACTGTGTAATGGATATGAGATGTGTATTAAATTATGCTATTCGTTAATAATTTATTCTCATATTTACTGAGTCAACTCGACCAACTTATTATTTGACCAATTTTGATTTAGGAATAAAAAGGAGTCCCACCTAAATTCAAATAAACTAAGAATAATATTCGAAAGCTTGTCAAATTGCCCACTCAATAACTATATGCGAGCTTCAAAGTATCTTTTATTTTGTGTCCATATGCACTTCCTAAGTTTGATTTTGATGACATTCTCTTGGGGCATTTAATATACAGTTTGGTTGAAGGCATTGTAAGTCAAGAAGAGAATCCTTGGATTGAGAAAGCAGTGGAATTGAGTTCAGCTCTTGTACAGCAGAATCTTGTTCGTCACTTAGGTGTAACAATGTCTGATCCGAGGCAACATCATCAGAATCTTTGGAATGGTTTTCAAGGTAGTTTGGCACCAAGAGATTGTCCGATGTGAAGCTATAATAAACAGACCTAGGTGGTCAATTTTGTGGCATGATACAGCAAATGGCTACTAACTTAAAGCATGAAGAAAAAATTGATGAAATGTTATAATAGTAGATAGGATTAAAAATGGTGGTTCATGCCATTAAAATAAAACCTTTCAGTGCATTCCCGACTCCCAAAAGATTAACATTAGTATAAATCATTAAACAAAAGAACCAGACACGGCGAAATCATTTGACAGAGCCAAAGGGAGAAGCACCTTAAGTTGAAAATGGAGTGCAAACATTCCTAGTAATTTCAGCTTTGCTAGCAGCAGTACTCAAATGAAGCTCGTACAGTCTTTTAATTGCAGAATCCAAATCATCTCTAGATACTTCAAGGGATTTCTCTAGAGACTACAAATCAACAGCACTTTTGTTTACTGAATTAGTCATAGGAATACAAGCTAAAGCAATTCACTTGCTAATAGCACTCACACTTCCACACACAAAAATAAAAAAAGGGCCAGATATTATAATTAATGGGAAATTTGCTGAAATTATTGAGTATATATAAGTAAGACTTCTAAAATGAAAATTAGTCACATATCATAACATTATGTGTATCAAATATCACAATGATGCAACTGATTCAAAATAACGAAAATTTTGCCCAATAGAGAAATCATACAAGAGAACTAACAAATTAATTTATTATCAGAATTTTAGTAATAATAATGCTTCCTGATAATATGATAAATGTTTTAATATTCCTTTAGAACACTGGCTGATTCACCTAGTAAAGATAGAATACAAATACCATGTTACCATAATCCCAGAAAATAAATATCAGGTGGCCAATAGCGTGGATTAGTTCAAGAATAGACTCCTCTTATCGAAAAGAAGGGTTTGAAAAAAATCTTTTGGTTATATATGGATATGGATACACTCTTTATTGACACCTTTTAATTATCAATACAGAACATAAATCGATTTATGGCATGTATATTCCTGTCAACACAGTTGAATTTTTTTGTTTTGATTGCCCCTCGAAGCGAGAGTTGCTTCCATTAAATAGCATGAATTTTTCTGATTAAAAGGCTGGTCATTAGCCATTACAATAATCACTCCTATCATTTACAATAATCACACCTAACTAAGAAAGGGAAAAGAGAGATTACAGACTAATTACATCTATCATACATAATTAGACTATATTTCCTACTAACATCCATCTCAAATTGATGATGGTCAATCAAAAAGTATCAATTTGCTGACAACAAATTGATGACGGTGTCGGGTCATGGACTATTTAAAAATATCAGCTATCTGAAGAGCAGTAGAAATATGAAGAAAAGTAATTACATGAGTATTTAAGGCCTCTCAAATATAATGACAATCCACTTCAATATGCTTAGTTCGTTCATGGTAAACTAGATTAGCAGCACTCTGAGTGACACTCGTGTTATTAGCTTGGAGTGGAGTAGGAGCCATTTTAGGAAAATCAAGTTCAGCCAGAAGGCCACGAAGCTAGATAATCTCGAAACAAGCAACAAACATCGCTCGATATTTAGATTTAGTAGGTGATTTAGATACACGATTTTGTTTCTTATTTTTCCAATAGATCAAAGAATTGCCAAGAAACATTGCCATCACGTTTGACAACTTGGTTTCAGTTAAGGTCAAGATAGGTAAAATTAAACTAACTCAATCTCTGTTGGACAATATTCGGAACTCTAAATTCCACTTTATTACTTGTTACGAACCATACACTTGCGATTTTTTGAATCTATATATATTTTTTCGTGAACACCTACCATAATTGCTTATTTCATTGTTTGAGAAAGAGTTCTTAGAAAATGTTATATATTATGTTTATATAGTTATACCAATCTCTATTCTTTTCAATTATACTCTCTAAAGATATACCTAGTTCTCGATACATATTTGTTCAATTTCATGTAACTTGCAAAATCAAAGCAAATTTAATCGAAAGATACATTACGAAATTTAAAAAACATTTTCTTGTTAACATTATTTCAGCATTTTTTGACTAAAGAATAAACTAAAAATTTGAAAATGGCGAAGAAATGGTTACGAAAAAATTGATATATTGGAGAAGTGTACTGGTTTTGACTGTGCATTGGCGCTGCAACATTTGTGAAGTCAGTTATAATTTTGTCGATATTATAAATTCTCCGTGCATTCCCCACTCCAAAAAGAATAAAACTAGCATAAAAATCGTAAGACAAAAAAGCCAGGCACCGTGAAATCATATGAAAGAGCCAAAAGAGAATTGCCTTTAGTTGAAAATGAAGTGCCAAAAATCTGTGTAACTTTAGCTTTGGTAGCACTCAATGTGAAACTTGTACAGTCTTTTAGTTGCAGAATCCAGACCGTCGCCACATACTTCAAGGGATTTCTCTATAGATAGCAAATCAATAACATTTTTTATTAATGAGTTGGTCATAAGAACACAAGCAAATTGTTATGAATGTGACATGGTTTGCTTTTTAATAGCACTCAAATATTCACATACACAACCAAAAACCAGCAAATAATACAAGCACAAAAGGGAAATTCGCAGATGTGAAGAGCATATATTATCAACAAACCTCTAAAATGAAATAAATTGCATATCATGCCATTGTTCGTATCAAATATCACAATGATGCACTTTATTCAAAAGAGTGAAATTTCTGTGCAAAATAGATATCATACAAGAGAACTAACAAATAAATGGGAAATTATTGAGCATATATTATCAATAGAGCTCTAAAAAGGAATTAGTCGCATATCACACCTTTGTGCATGTCAAATATCACAATGATGCAACTGATTCAAAAAGGTGAAATTTTTGCACTACAAGAAAAATGATATTTAACAACTAATATTTCAATGACCAACTTATACATTTTTGTCGTAGAAATTGGATGACGAAGAATCGAAATTTAAATTAGTTGGAAATATCCTACAATGACCAAAAAGATGGTTGTTAAATCTATTTTTTCAATGAAAAAATCAAAATTGGTCATTTTAAGAGGACGCCAAATAAAATATTGCCGCCAAAATATCTGTTCATATTCAACGTCAACAAAATTGGTTATTAACAAACACAAATAATATAGTAAATATTCGACGACTATATTGTTTGGTAGTTAATATAGTAAAAAAGCAACTAATTTTATCTCATCGTTGAAACAAAAAGAAAACTCAACATTTAACGATGATTTATTTAGTGGTCGTAACAGGTGACATTTAACGACAATTATGTTTTAGTCGTTAGAGGTTTGACAACCTGGTTACAACTTTAGCTTGGCGCCAAAATAGCTTTCAACATTCAATGACTAATAAGACATAGTCGTTGAAGGTGACATTCGACGACCGATTAAGTGTTGTCGTTGAAAGTTTGTGATAAAAGTAAATAATGCATGATTTTATTCCCTTTTAACTTATTCGCTTTCATCCTTATCACATTTCCTTAATTCAAATATATATTTTGCCGACAAAAATATTTGACATATTTATAGGCTAATAATTTACAAAATATTTTCCAATTACTATTTCAATACTTCTAATTTTAATCCCCACAAAATATTTTTTTGATTTTAATTAGAAGATAAGTAAAAAGAAAAAGAGAAACTACAATTTTTTTTGGGGTTAACAACTTCCAACAATGGAAAACCCTCCTACACCCACGTTTCAACTTTCTCTTTCCCTCCAAAATTTTTCCCCCAAATTTTTATTTCCTCTCAAAACCTAATTCCACTTCTTCAATTGAGGAAGAAAGATTCAGCATAAATTTGCCTATCTATTTGAATTTCCAACAAACAAACTTGAAGGAAGTTAAGCGAATTTTCAGGGAAACTCGGCTTGAATAGATCCGGAAATGAGAATTGTCATATAAATTCGTACAAGTAATTTTCATCTCAGAATTTGGCTTTCATTCCAAGACCTGAAAATAGTGTTGATTTATTTATGAGTGAATTCCTCTGCAATTTCCCCATTTGAATTACTGTAATTTTTGACTGCATGAGTGAGTATTTGGTTTGTTTTGCCCCCATTTGGTTTAATTTAATTCGTTATTTGGCTTTTCAGCTCAAGATTTTTGTTTCTTGAACCAAATACATTTAATAAGATGGTCCTCATCAGTGATCTTATAAGCATAATTTTGGAACGCCCTTTATTTGTGGTTGTCATGATCTGGAGAGGCTTTAAGGAGAGTGAGAGAAGGGGCGGTGATGATACGCACTCGAGGTGATCTGAAGGGATCTGGGAATGTAGTTAAGATGGTTCGTAGTGTGAGGATATTGATAGGCGAGATTAGACAATTGAATAGCATGGACGAGGATGAGGTGTCTATGTTTTCTAAGCAGATTAAAGCGCCTTATGATATCGTGGCACAGACTAAGCAAATGGGGAGGCTGCCGGTGGTGCATTTCGTTGCTGGAGGTAATTAATTATGTCACATCTTTAATAACTTTTAAATTCACGTATGCCTATTAACTTTACAAATGTGTTTTTCTTTATTTAGGTGTAGCATGAGTTCTCTTCCAATGCGTGAAGAGGGTAGCCCAACGATCAGGGACGAATCTAGGCTTCGAGTTCAGCTAGGGCGGACCGTAAACGTTGAACATTTATTGTCAACGATGAACGCTCGTGATAGCGAGACACGGTCATTTATTAATATTTAATTAAATAATATTCAAAAAAACTGTATGGACTGGAATTAAAAGAATTAGATACACCACTAAAATTAGAATAAATAGATATGGATTTTCGTTTCGGTTAAAAATATCGTTTAATAATCTGCAAAAATGCCCCAATTATTTTCAATTAGAATTGATTAAAAAACAAAGCACACATGGTTGAATTGAGCCTAACATCTTCTCAATTGATTTTTTTTTTCACTTATCCTAAATTCCTAAGCATAAATTCTCAAATGACAAATCAAAACTCATAAATGATTTATAACTCATAACTCAATGACTCGTACAACATAAATTATTTATCCCAACCACAGATTCACAATTCTCATTTTAATGCCAAATTGCTAATGAACTCATCGGACATAAATCATTATTCATAAGTCATAAATAAAAATTAACACCAAAACCAAATTTTGAAAACAATAATTTTTAGAACTAGAACTATTTTTTACACCAAAATAATATTGTTTTCCAAAGTCTTAAAAGAATAAAGAGCAATTCTTAGATTGTCCAAATTTGAATTTTATAAAATAAATTGATTAAACATAGTGATAAAAGTATCTATATTATGAAGTAATAATTTGAGTGAATAAATTTTTTAAAGAAATTATTTCAAAAACGAAAACTATAGTTGTTTAGTTATTATTTATTGTAACAAAAAATTAAACAAAAAACTGGATGGATATAGAATTGAACCCCATACCTCTTACATACAAAGAACAACCCCCGTACCATGTGAGCTGCCCCAGTTTTAGTGAAGGCTGGTACAATCTTTTGTTAATATTTAATTATTCTGTTTAAAAATTAAATGGCCTACTGCCAGCCAACGGAATCGAACCTGTGTATTGTCAATGTAAAGGCTAGGATGCTGCCACACAAGCTGCATGCCCGTTTTGATAAATGTTTGGCACAAAACCATATATATATATATATATATATATATATATATATAACACAAACCTTCACTAGATTTTTTCTCTGCGGATCCAGCACGGGCAGCCGTGCCGGTTCGCCAGGTGCTGAATCCGCCCCTGCCAACGATGCAGTCCGAAAATCCTGTTTCAGGTACTCTTGTGGAATTTTTTTTATTATTTTACATTATGATTCATCAAGTTAGCTTCATCTGATTTTTTTTCCTTATTATGTTTTGGTGTTAATACTAGAGTAAGCATTATATTATGTGAAAATGATAATATTTTATTGTAGAACCTCTTCGTGAACGACGAGGATGAGGTCCTACGCGCGAAAAACGAAGTGAACATGTTGTGCTTACTACTAAACATAAATTGCAAGTAGAATTTAACAAAAATGGAGAAGCCATTGGAGAAAATGCATGTGCTTGGGCTAATGAAATTGGATTTATTGTTCATTCAATGGCACCTCTAGCAATCAAAAAGTGGAAAAAGATTGGCGATGCTTCTAAGACTCCACTTTTGGATCGTCTGCATGTACTTCTCCTTCACTTTATATGTCTCTCTTTATTAAGTATATGTGCGAGTTTCTCTCTAATAATTTTTTTAAAGGAAAAATTCGAGTTTGAATTGAACCAGCCAATTAAAGATGCTATTGACTGTTCAATGAACAAGAAGTGGAAGGAGTATCGTTGTAGATTGCATAAAAAATTTGAAGGCATGGGTGGCAATGGAGATATTAGACTTGCAAAAACAAACAAGCTTGCATCTACAAGAGGAGTGACAAATAAATTGACTAAGTAATTGTAATGCGCCCTAATAATATGGTAAGTGTTATAATATCCCTTCATAGCGGAGGCCATCTTCACCTAATAAAGACAAAAAAGAAATATATAAATACTAGGTGGTTAATATTTCAAGAATAGCCACCTCGTATATCGAAAAGAAAGGTCAGAAGAAGTTCTTTTGGTTACGGTTTATAAACTCTTCTTGTCACCTTTTAATATCATCCAGAAAACAAACCCGACGCCTGCCATATTGTGTACTAATATGTAATGAATATGAAATATGTATTTGATTTTGCTACTTGTTACTAATTTCATCTCGGATTTTTGGTCACAGCAGGTTGACTTTGTTGAGTCAGCTCCACTGACTTATGACCTTATCTGACAAGTTTTAGTATAGGAATAAAAGGAATATTCCCTAGATGAAGTAGACTAAGAACAAATCTTAAAAGATGGTCAAAGCCAATAAAAGTGCATATGTGAACTTAAAAGTATCTTTTGTTTGTGTCCATATGCTCTTCCTAAGTTTGATTTTGATGACAATCTCTAGGGCATTTACAGACCTAGGTTATCAATTTTGTAGCATGACAAAACAAATGGTTACTAAATTAAAGCATGAAGACAAAATTGATGAACCTCGTAGAAATATTTATGTGATGAATCAGAGATGCTCATATTGAATGTACCTTACCAGCAAAAGGGATAAAAATTACCACGTATGGTACATTAGATGGTAATTTTTTAATAAATAATATGAATGAAATATATATTTGTCAAGTTGTACATGATTTGAATTACAAATCTACGACAAAATCCAAATAGAAGACTCAAATATTTTTATTTTGGTCTTGGATCTCAATTTATCCAGTGGATGTTTAGGGTTATTGTATTTTTCCTTTAAGGTCAACCTGAAGTTCAGTGAACATAAAGTTTAAAAAGCACTAAAAAGTTTGCACGTGCATAAGAAGTGCATCGGTAGCCAAAATGTTCTAATATAGTATAAATCATATTTCTAGTATAAAGAAACATAAATTCTCAATAATTGAAATGCATTTGTAGGTGCTGGGCCTAAATATTATTTGATGGAATATCAAAGAACTAAAGGAGAATTACTACAACTTTCCTCAATTTCTTTTGTTAAAAAATATATATGTATTTTACATAGTGCGCGCACACACAAATATATATATATATATATATATATATATATATATATATATATATA
>NC_036249.1:17114198-17152822 GCF_002742605.1 Olea europaea var. sylvestris | reverse complement strand
TATATATATATATATGTGTGTGTGTGTGTGTGTGTGTGTGTGTGTGTAGAAATAAAAATATTTTATTTCTAGAAGCTATTGAATGCACGAGACTAGCATGTGCAATTTTTGTAAAAATTCCAAAAATATTAATAAATCTCAGGTTAAACCTTTGTTTTGATGTAAAAGAAGCTAAGAATAGATCATTACAATGCACAGCCTCTTCCACTGTCTAAGGCTGAATATTGACATTAATTATATAGGTTCTATATCTACATGACTCTAAGTTTTGTGATGTGAATTTTGACTGGAATTGATTGTTTCAAATAGATAAAATGCCGGTACAATAGATAGGATTGGAAAGGGTACTTTATGCCATTAATATGAAACCTTTATGTGCATTCCCCATTCCATAAAGAATCAAGAACTGGACAAGGTGAAATCATATGACATACCAAAGGGAGAAGCACCTTGAATTGAAAATGGAGTGCCAACATTCTGCTATGCTAGTAGTTGTTAAGGGATATAATCCCACATCGAATAAAGATGAAAACATAGATCGACTTATAAAGATTTGGGCTACTCTTCCTAATAAGGTTGACCTTTTAAGATGGAATCCTAAGTCTTAACATATTATCAGAGCCCATTAAGGTCTAATGAGCGATTCGATCCCATTGAGACTAAAAAAAATGAGCAAACGGATTTCAAGATTGGTCTACTCAAAAGAGCCACCATCTTGTAGAAGCATGTTAAAGGATATAATCTCACATCGAATAAAGGTGAAAATAGAGACCGACTTATAAAGATTTGGGCTACTCCTCCTAATAAGGTTGACATTTTAAGATGGAACTTCAAGTCTTAATAGTAGCAGTCTTTAATTATCGAAGATGACACAATCTTTTAATTGTAGAATCCAAATCATCTCCAGATATTGACTACACCAAAAACGATCGTTTACAATGACCAAAACATATTGTGAAAGGCCTTTTGCAACGTTTGATTGTGTGTTGCAGGCTTCGATGTTGCCATAGAATTGAAAGATACGACAACATTCAAAGACTGTAGCAAAATACTTTTTTGCAACGTTCATTGACTGTTGTGAAAGTTTTTTTTACAAAGTTCATTGAGCGTTACAGTTAATTTTTTGCAACGTTTTTTTTAAATATTTCCTTTGCATGTTTTCGCAACATTCGCTAATCGTTGCCTTTATAAATTTTGCAACATTTATTGACTGTTGCCTTAATGCTTTTCGCAACATTCACTGATCATTGCCTTTACACTTTTTGTAACATTCATTGACCCTTGTCTTTATTTTTGTCTCGTGTTTTTACAGTATTTTTTGCACGTTGTCTTTACTTTTATGTTTTTTTTTGAAATATTTTTGTTGTTGTCTTAGATCATTTTACATTTTTTTTATTAATTTAACATTTTTTTTCTTTTTTTTTATAGCAATTTATGAAATTGACCTAGCAAAATTAAAATTTTACACCTTGAGAAAGTTTTTTGGGTTGCGAAAAAATAATAATTTCATTACGAATTTGAATCCTTACACTTAAAATATCAAACAAACTAATGAAAACAAATCACCAGTTGAACTTACAATATTTTCTTTGTTGGGAGATAAAAGAAAGCCTTTTAGATCGAAGCTCCAAATAAGGTAGGCGAATAGAATAATAGATTATCCCATCAGGAGAAGTATAACACATTCTTGGCTTCCCATCATTACCAAAGCCAACTTTCCGGCCAAGACGCAGGAGATGTTTCATCACATTCAACATAATGGTACTTGAAGGATTCTTGCTCCACTTATACATTTCGCAACATGTAACAATGGCATCAGGGCAAACCTCAGGTCCAAGAACCAAGTCAAGCACAACTGAAATCGACTTCCATTTTTATCTCTGTTTGGAAAATTTGACCTCCATATGAGACATAGTGGAGCTCATAATACAAGCTACTTCATTGTGATTATTGGAACAAGTTCTAGAAGCTTCAACAGGATTAGGAGATAATATTGGCAGAACAGGAGGCAAGCAAAATATTTCTTCTTCACGGGTTAGCACTTCTGAGTTAGATTCCAGATTATCCTGATAGATACCCTCTTCAAATTGGTGACCGCTTTTCTCATTTTGGTCAATTGGTTGTAATTCTTACTATCAAATGTACAATTGGCTAAAGAGGATATAATTGAGTGCCAATTACGAAGCAAATATTCTTCAAGGTGCTGGTTCAGAACAACATCAAGGGGTGGTTCTGGAAATTCTGGCAACAGTGGTCCTTCCTCTATTAAGTTCCCAAGAAGAATTCAATTATTTAATAGTGTTGGGAAAACAACACTCCCAAGATTGCCCAAGAAAGATAACTTGCAATGTGAAAAAATCCCAAACCACTTCAAAGATAAGAAATTGGGAAGAAATGATTTTTCATTATATATGAAGAACAATGGATTTGGATTACTTGAACAAGTTTCAAGTTAATCCCCAAGAAAGAAAAAATAGCTTTGAATTTATACCCAAGAAGAACAACCTCTTGCTTGTTAAATTCTATCCAAGCTCTCTCTATTTTTTCTCTCAAAAATCAGGTGTTAATGAAGGGGGGAAAAATTAGCAATATATATAGAACAAAATCGGGCACCTAGGCGCCAATTTTCTGCCCCCCGGTTCGGTGAAGCAGAAACTGGGCGCCTAGGTGCCCACTCATGGCGCCTAGGCACCCTTCCTTGCTTCTCCCTATCTCACAATTCTCCACCTCGTATATTATTTGATAGACCTCAAGTTTTGGACGAACACAAGAAGAAGCAGCAAGCGCCAAACTTAGCTGCACCATTCAAACCATGGTTGCCTACGTACCCAAAACTCGGGATCAAGCCTCCGTAGTTCATCTCCACCTTCATATACTCTTCACCTCATTTCAACCCCGCTCTGAAGGGCCATGCCCACTCGAGCATATCAACACGAACTAATGTGAAGCAAGTCCAAGCAATGCTGAAACTTGCTACCCGTTACCACTTTGGTTAACATGTCTGCTGGGTTCTCATTTGTGTGTACCTTCAAGAAAGAAATATTACCTTCCTCTATGACATCACGCACAAAATGATACCTGACGTCAATATGCTTGGTTCGAGCATGATGAGCCTGATTCTTAGCCAAGTGAATCGCACTCTGGCTATCACACCACAAGTCAACACAATCCTGCTCAACCCCCAAATCATCTAGAAGACCCCACAACAACAATGCTTCCTTCACTCCCTCTGCCATGGCCATATACTCGGCCTCTGTAGTAGAAAGAGCTACTGTAGCCTGTAACATCAATTGCCAGCTAACTGGGGCACCATGTATGCAAAACACATATCCAGTAGTAGATCGTCATCTATCTAGATCACCTGCATAATTTCAAGTCCGCAAACCCACTTATATGACATGCATTTCCATCAAAACATAAACCCGTATCTGCGATACCTTTTAAGTACCTCAGGATCCACTTCACAACTTCCCAGTGTGCCTTTCCCGGATTCGTCATGAATCTACTAACCACACTAACCGCCTGTGAAATATCTGGGCGTGTACACACCATGGCATAGATCAAACTGTCAACTGCACTAGCATAAGGTACACGATCCATGCGTACCTTTTCTTCCGATGTAGTAGGAGATTGTTTACTAGAAAGCCTGAAATGTGGAGCCAATAGAGTCACCACCGACTTTGCACCTTGTAACCCGAACCTAGCAATAACCCGCTCAATGTAGCATTTCTGACTCAAGAACATTCGCCGGTTCGTCCTCTCTCTTCTAATCTCCATACCCAGTATTTTCCTGGCAGCCCCCATATCCTTCATGTCAAACTCTTTACCAAGTTGAGATTTCAACCTATCTATCTCTACCTTGCTTTTCGAAGTGATGAGCATGTCATCCACATACAAAAGAAGATAGATATAGTTACCTCCCCAAAGTTTTCGAATATAAATACAACAGTCATACTCACTTCTGGAGAAACCATGCTTTAGCATAAAGGAGTCAAATCGCTTGTACCACTGCCGAGGAGATTGTTTCAATCCATATAGTGATTTTCTCAAGCGACATACCTGACGTTCCTTATCCTCAACCTTGTAGCCCTCACATTGATGCATATAGATTTCCTCATCCAAGTCCCCGTGCAAGAAGACGATTTTGACATCGAGTTGTTCCAGCTTAAGATCATGATGAGCAACAATACTCAATAGCACTCGAATGGAAGTATGCTTGACCATCGGAGAAAAGATCTCATTGTAGTCAACTCCCTCTCTTTGTGCAAACCCCTTAGCCACTAACCTTGCTTTGAATCTTGTACCATCGAGCTTGGTAGGATCTTCTTTCTTTTTGTACGACCACTTGCAACCAATAGCTTTCTTACCTATGGTCAATGGGACAACCTCCCATGTTTGGTTCTTGTTAAGTGATTCCATCTCTTTTTCCATTGCTGCCAACCAACTTTCACTATTGTTGTTTAAAATAGCTTCCTTGAAAGTGGCAAGCTCATCATCCTCCACCGAGAGTGCATACTCAACCAAATTTGTCTGCCCATAGTACCTCAAAGGCTTGTCTAACCCCAACTTTAGAACTTGCTTGTAAGTACGGTGTGGCCTAGAGGAAGCCAAGTTATCTGCAAGCTGTTGTTGTTGCTGTGCCTGTACATTCTCTTGTTGAACCGCCTCTTGTTCAAGCTCATCACCACTTTCATCTTAAGTGTCTGCATGATGCTCCTCTTGAACATGCCTAGAACCAGGTTGATCTCTAGGTTCTATGTCAGCAACTTGAGACTTTGTAGTCTCAACATCATCACCACCGGGCACTGTAGCTTTCAACGAAGCTATCATGGAGTTCTCATCAAAAGTAACATTTCTGCTGATTATGAACTTAGAATCCTCTACACACCATAGGCAATAGCCTTTTACACCTGCCGCATACTCCAAGAATATAGCCTTCTTGGCCCTCGCATCAAGCTTTCCCTCATTGACGTGGTAGTAGGCTGTGCATCCGAATATTCTGAGTTTCTCATAATCTGCACGTTCTCTTATTGATACCCTGTAAGGCACATCTCCATCTAACTTTGAATGTGGAGATCGGTTCACTATGTAGCAAGCATTTGCAACCGACTCTGCCCACCATTCTCTGCCCAAACCAACGTAGGATCGCATACACATCGATTTCTCTCGAAATGTGCAACTCAGTCTTTTTGTGACCCCATTCTGTTGCTGTGTATTCCTAACTGTTTAGTGTCTTGCAATGCCTTCCTTACCACAGAACTCCTTGAAAGCACCATCTGTATACTCAGTACAGTTATCAAATCGCAGTGTCTTCAATTTCTTTCCTGTTCTGTTTTCAACCATTGCTTTCCACTTCTTGAAAGTGTTGAATACCTCATTCTTATGCTTCAAAAAATAAATCCAAGCATATCTAGAATAATCATCAACAAATTTGACAAAATACCTGGAACCGCCTTTGGAAGTGACAGAAGCCGGACCCCATACATCCGTCTGCACATAGTCTAGAATACCTCTGCTTCTATGTTTGCTTGGCTGGAACTGAACTCGGTGTGATTTACCGTACACACAATGCTCTTAAAAATCCATGCAAGGCTTCTTCAAGTTCTTTAGCAAACCTTTCTTGACTAGCAGATCTAGCCCCTTTTCAGACATATGCCCAAGCCTCCTATGCCATAGCCGAGTGTACTCACATGGGTCTCCACCACTTCCACTTGTTCCAACCGCTACATCTTCTGTAACTGTAGTACCCTGAAGAGCATAGAGATTGCCTTCACGAATACCCTTCATCACAATCAAAGAACTACGAACAACCTTCTTTACTTCATTCCATGTTACAATCTTGCAACCATCGGAGTCTAAAGCACCAACAGAGATAAGGTTCATCCGCAAATCAGGAACATGTCTAATATCCATCAATGTTCTAACCACTCCATCTTACATCTTGATTCTAATTGAACCAAGTTCCACCGTTTTACAGGAATGGTTATTACCCATCAACACGGTTCCACCATCAGTGCTTCTATAGGTAGTAAACCACTTCCTATTTGAACACATATGGTAAGAGCATCCAGAGTCAAGAATCCACTTATCGGAGATTTCTTCATCACAAGAGATGGTGTAGCACTCAACGCTTTTCCCTCCTTTCGAGGCATAGCTAACCTCCTGCTTGACTTGCACCTTCCCGTTGTTGTTGTTCTTATTGTTCTTCTTCCAACTCCTTTTATTAGTACAATTTGCCTTGAAATGCCCAAGCTCGCCACATTTGAAACAAGGCCTTTCCGCAAGAGGTCTAGAACTCGATCTAAATTTTTCTCCCTTGCCCTTTGGTCGCACATTGCTTGTACCTCTTACAAACAATCCTTGAGCTTGCTCCTTGTTACCAATGGTAGACATGCCACTAGTTGCAGTCTTTCGAAGATCATCCGCTAGAAGTGACGTTCTAGTGTCCTCCATCACAAGTTTATCACCCACAAGCATCAATGTTTGCACTAGGTTTCTCGTAAGACTTTGGCAATGAAAGAAGTAGTAGAAGTGCTTGATCCTCATCATCTACTTTCACATCAATGTCCTTCAAGTTCGATATGCACCTATCAAACTTGTTGACGTACTCCCGGATTGGTGTACCTTCATCCATCTTGCAAGTATACAATTTGGACTTCAAATAGATCCGATTAGTTAGAGTCTTCGTCATGAAGTTCGTCTCCAACTTTGTCCACACCTCCGCCGCCATTTCCTCACCATCAACCAAGAAAGCAATATCTCTTTCAGGGCATAAAATGATAGACGCTCTTGCCTCGAGATCGAGCTCTTCCCAATCCTCGTCAGACATATCTATGTGCTTCTTCTCCTTTCCCGCCAATGCCTTGTGCAACTTTTGAGAAATTAACAAATTTTTCATTTGCATTCTCCAATATGAAAAGTCATTCTTCCCATTGAATTTCTCTATCTCATACTTCCCAATCTTCACCGTTCCTCTAGTAGACATGATTTATCTACCTGTTTACCGGAAATAAACCAATAAAGTTCATTTGGAAATTTTCACAAACACCTTGTGTGCACAACAAAGTTCAAGCCACCCACCAAAAATTGGAGCTTAACCACCCTGATTTAAGAAAAAGCTCTGATACCAAAATGTTGGGAAAACAACACTCCCAAGATTGCCCATGAAAGATAACTTGCAATGTGAAAAATCCCAAACCACTTCAAAGATAAGAAATTGGGGAAGAAATGATTTTTCAATATATATGAAGAACAATGGATTTGGATTACTTGAACAAGCCTCAAGTTAATCCCCAAGAAAGAAAAAATAGCTTTGAATTTATACCCAAGAAGAACAACCTCTTACTTGTTAAATTCTATCCAAGCTCTCTCTATTTTTTCTCTCAAAAATCGGGTGTTAATGAAGGGGGAAAAATCAGCAATATATATAGAACAGAATCGGGCGCCTAGGCACCCATGAGTGGCGCCTAGGCGCCCTCCCTTGCTTCTCCCTATCTCACAAATAGTTATCTTGAAGTTATCAACTAAAACCTGCAACACCAGTTCTTTCAAAATATTATGCTCGGAAGAAGTCCAATCGTTAAGCTTCTCATAGCCACACCTTAGCCGCACATCATACCAAATTTGCTTTATTGAAATAGGCAATGACCAATCTAGCCCAACTAACTCTATCGATTCAACAAAGAACCAGCTTCCTTGAGGTTTCCATTCATCAGTAACTTCATTCCAATCTTGAGTTAACCTCAACATGTGAATCCCAACAACAATTTCGTCACCCATGTCAGGAAAGAAAATGCTCCGCTACTCATGACTATCCTCACAATCAAAAATCACACCTTCCTACCAGGCATCTTCATAAAACAAGTCAACACATTGCCCATACCGTAAACGCTAGGTCCCATGGCAATTTAACAGGAAAGAAGAATGTGAAGAAAAGAAAAAATAAAAATGAATCCACAAATCAAAAATTACCCCATTTATTATTTATCACAAATCACAAATTCACAAATTTTCATAAATGATAAATCATCACAATTCACTTACTAAATCATTAATCAAATGATCAATACATATTAAGTATCACTTCAAGGCTAAGTTCTAAACTAAAATGGCATCAAAATGAACTAAAAAAAAAAAATCGAAAAGAGGCTCACAGTCAGCAATGGCAACCTGATGGCAGTGGCAATCTGCCGAGCGTCAGCAACAAGAAGTCACTGGCATCAATTGAACCACAAAAAGTAGAAATCCTTTTTTCTACAAATTTTATATGTAAAATGTGGAACAATGAATAAAAAAAATTCACAAACGGGATGAATTATCCATCATAGAAGAAAATTTATAACAAATATATACATAAATACGACACCCTACAGAAAAATGTATATCAAATATAGAGTTCCAAAACAAATTCCGAATCAAGAACCTCAAATGGCGGCCAGAAAAACTTTGACAAAAAATTAGAAAGAGTAGCAAAATTCAAATCGTACTCGAAATCGAGATTTTTAATTGGGCAAAATTGGCACCCACATAGTAATCTAAGTTCAAATAGTGGGGTTGCTGCGTCGAGGCTGTGGGAGGGAGCTCAGAATCAGAGTTGTAATATCCCTTCACAAACAGGCTGACTTTACCTACTTAAGAAAAGAAAATATAAATACTAAGGTACCAAAATCCCCGAAAATAAATACAAAGGTTACCAAAATCCCTGAAAATAAATACTTGGTGTCTAACATCAAGGATTAGTCCAAGAATAGCCTTCTCTTATTGAAACAAAGGGTCTGAAGTGGATCTTTGTGTTATGGGGTATGGAAAATCTTTTCTTGCCTCGTTTTCAATATCACCCAGAATACATTACTGCATCAATGCACAGCTTCTTCCAACTATCTAAAGTGGAATATTGTCATTACTAATATAATTTTTTATCTTTGTGACTCAAGTTTTGAGATGTGAATTTTGATTAGAAGTGGTTGTTCCAAATAGATGAAATGGGATTTGAAAGGGGGCTTCAAGCCATTATTATAAAACCTTTAGGAGTGTTCCTCACTCCCAAAAGAGTAGAATTAGTATAAAATCAATAACTAAAAGGAACAGACAATGCAGCAGTATCAAGCGAAGGTCATACAGTTCTTTAGTGGCAGAATCCAAATCATCGACAGATACTACAAGGGATTTCTCTAGAGACTGCAAATAGACATAATTTTTTAGTAATGAATTAATAGTAGGAGCACAAGCTAAAATGTTATGAAATTGACATGTTTCGCTTGCTAATAGCTCTCTTACTCACACAATAAAAACCACCAATAATATAAGTATACGTGGGAAATTTGCATAAATTATGGAGCATATTTTATCGAAATACCTCTAAAAAAGAATTAAATGTATATCATAGCATTGTCCGTTTCAAAAATTAGAATGATGCAACTTACTCAAAAGATGCAACTTACTCAAAAGGTGAAATTTCTGCCCAACACAGAAATCATACTAGCGAGTTAACAAATAAATGGGAAATTTGCAGATGTTATTGAGCATATATTATGAGCAGAGCTCTAAAAATAAATTAATTGTATATCATACAATTGTGCATATCAGATTTCACAATGATGTAGCAAAATCAAAACAGTGAAATTTATACCCAACAGAGAAATAATACAAGAGAACTAACCAATAAATTGACTATCAAATTTTTAGAAATAACTAGGCTCCCTGGTAATATGATGTCTTATAATATCCAATCACAACAAAGGCCAACTTTACCTAATAACAACAAAAAATATAAACACTGTGTTACCAAAATCCCCAAAAATAAATACTAAGTTACCAAATTCCCAAAACTAAATACTAGGTGGCCAATATCGAGGATTAGTTCAAGGATAGCCTCCTCTTATAGAAAAGAAAGGGTCTAAAGAAGATCTTTTATTTACGGGTCTAAAAACATTTGCCACATTTTCAATATCATCCATAAATCAAACCTTCTTCTTGATGTACCCCTTCTTCTTATAGTAGTTACAAACTCTATTACCAGTGTTAGGTTTCAAACTACCCCCCTCATAACCACCGTGAAAAACAAGGACTTCTTCATAAGCCTCACATCCAACGAAATGCTTCATCTTTTCCTTTGAGAAAAAAATATCATATACTTCTTCAATGGCGAGAGTATCATGACTACATAATATCACGTCTCTAAACGACATATATGAAGCGGACAATGAACACAATAAAATTAATCTCATATCATTTTCATCATACTTAACCTCCAAGGTATCCAAATCAGCAATGATTTCTTTAATGACAGCAGGTGATTTTGTAGAGATGTACTGTCATACTGTGAGAATACAAACGCTGATTCAGGTACAATTTGTCAATTACACTCTTAGTCATGTGCAATTGCTCCAATTTCAACCATAACGCTGTTGAGGTTTTCTCCTTTAAAATGTCTAGAAGAATGTGATTTGAAAGATTTAGATGAATTTGAGAAAAGGGCTTTTCGATCCTTATGTTGTTTCTCCTCCAACAGCCAATTTAAGGACATCTTATCAAATCTCAACAAGGCATCGCCCAAATTCATTGGAGGGAGCATTGCTTGCATCTTCATCTGTCATAACGAGAATCTTGTATTATAAGCGACATATCATATTTCAAGGTTGCCGTCCCGAAAATGAAATTAAAACTGGCGAAGAACAGCGAACTGGACTCTGATACCACTTATCAGCAAATTAACAAGAACTATGTATGCATTGAACGATACCACTTATTAAGAGTAAGAGACACATATGACACAATTTGAACGATCACAACACAAGAAATTGGCAGAAGAATGAAGAATTTATGAATAATGGAGAGACAAAGTACAAAATATTGAGTTTGTAACTTAATTTTAACTCATACAAAGCCATATGAGAGCCAATAATTTCATGGAGTATATCTAGGACCCAAAAGAATATGTTTTAGATGAAAGATTGTGAAAAACCGTGTCAAAAGAAGGAAACAAAATTTTCTCTAAATATATACGCTGCTCGAGCGGCAGCCTCGCATCAGACATGCAGTGCTCGAGCAATAGTTGAGCGGTAAGTGAGTAGCAACGACTACGCCCAAGCACTGTGTGTATGGCACTAAGGTGTCTCATTTTTGGGTCCATCTTGATTCCAAACAGTATGGAGCCTAGACACCTGGATTAGGCATCCAAGTGCCCAATTGCTACCCCAAAACTTCCCATACCCCTTTAACACTTCTTTCAACCAATTCACGAAATATATCTTTGTGACTCAAGTTTTGTGGCGTGAATTTTGAATGGAAGTAATTGTTTCAAATAAATATTACTTTCATAGATAGGATTGGAAAGGGTGCTTCATGGTGTTAACCTTCCTGTGCATTCCCATTCAATAAGAATAAAAAATTTATAAATCATTAAACGAAAGAACCAGACACGGTGAAATCATATGACATACCAAAGGGAGAAGCACCTTGAATTTAAAATGAGTTCCAACATTCTGGATGACTTCAGCTTCGCTAGCAGCAGTACTTGAGCAAAGTTGATACAGTGTTTTGATTGCAGAATCCAAATCATCTCCAGATACTGTAGGGATTTCTCTATAGACTGCACATCAACAGAAGTTTTTGTTAATGAATTAGTTGTAGGAGAACAAGCTAAAGTGTTCTGAGCATGAAATGTTCACTTGCTAATACCACACAATAAGTGGGAAAGTCACAGAACTTATTGAGAACATAATATCAACAGACCCATAGAAAGGAATTAATAACCCATTATATTATTGTGCATAACAAATATGACGATGATGCAGCTCATTCAAAACACAGAAATTGCTGAAAAAGGAATTAATCGCACATCATACTATTGTGCCTCTCAAATATCACAATGTTGAAACTGATTTAATTCAGTGAAAGTTCTGTACAATAGAGAAATCATATGATGTGCTATAATATCCTTTCCCAAACAGGTTAATTACTAGTAGAAGCACAAGCTAAAGTGTTTTTGAAATTGACACACAATCAAAAACCACCAAATAATTGGAAAATTTGCAAAAATTATTGAGCAGATTTTATCGACATACCTCTAAGAAGGAATTAATCACATATCATACCCTTGTCCATATCAGATATCAAAATGATGCAACTTTTTTAAAAAAGTGAAATTTCTGTCCAATAGAGAAATCATACAAGCGAATTAACAATGGGAAACTTGCGGAAGTAGTTGAGCATATATTATGAACATAGCTCTAAAAGGAAATTAATTGAATATCATACCATTGTGCATATCAAATTTCACATTGATGCAACTAAATCAAAACATTGAAATTTCTACCCAACAGAGAAATAATACTAGAGATCTAACCAATTAACTGACTGTTGAATTTTGGTAATAATTAAGCTCTCACGTGTTATAATATCTGTTCGCAACAAAGGCTGACTTCACCTAATAACGACAAAAATTATAAATACAGAGTTACCAACATCTCAGAAAATAAATACTAGGTTACAAATAGGAGCAGCATCCACCTTTCTCCTTCCATCCTCTTTCATCTGTTTTTCATTGACCACAAGAGGTGTATCTATTGGTTTATAACCAAACATCATGAACTTTTTAAGAATTTTTTAGTATATCTTTTCTGTGAAATAAATAAATCGACTACTGAAATTTTAGTAATTATAACACTCAAAATATAAAGGATAATATGGTAAGTGTTCTAATATCTCTTCATAGCAGAGGTCGTTTTCACCAAATAAAGACAAAAAAGACATATATAAATACTAGGTGGCTAATATAAAGGATTATTTCAATAATAGCCACCTCTTGTCGAAAAGAAGGGTCTGAAGAAATTCTTGTGGTTATGATTCTGGATACACTCATCTTGTCACCTTTTAATTATCATCCAGAAAACAAACCCAATTTATGCTGCCATATTGTGTACTACTGTGTAATGGATATGAAATATGTGTTTGATTCTGCTACTTGTTACTAATTTCATCCTGGATTTTTAGTCACAGCAGGTTGACTTTGTTGAGTCAACTCTACCAACTTATGACATTATCTGACAAATTTTAGTATAGGAATAAAAAAAAAAAGTCTCGCCTAGATTAAGAACAATTCTTAAAAGATGGTCAAAGCCCAAAAAAGTGTCCAGTCACCCACAATATGTGAACTTCAAAGTATCTTCTGTTTTGTGTCCATATGCTCTTCCTAAGTTTGATTTTGATGACAATCTCTAGGGGCATTTACAGACATAGTTTATCAATTTTGTAGCAAGACAAAACAAATGGTTACTAATTTAAAGCATGAAGGCAAAATTGATGAAGGCAAAATTGATGAACCTCGCAGAACTATTTCTGTAATGACTCAGAGATGCTCATATTGAATGTACCTGTAGCTGAAGGGATAAAAATTACCACGGATGGTACTTTAGATGTTAAATTTTAATAGATAATATGATTGAAATACATATTTATCATGATGTACATGATTTGAATAACAAATCTACGACTAAATCCAAATAGAAGACTCAAATATTTCTATTTTTGTCTTGGATCTCAATTTATCCTATGGATCTTTAGGATTATTGTATTTTTCCTTTAAGGTCAATTTGAAGTGTAGTGAACATAAAGTTTAAAAATCACTAAAAAGTTTGCACGTGCATAGGAAGTGCATTGGTAGCCAAAATGATCGAATATAGTAAAAATCAAAATTTTAGTATAAAGAAACATAAATTCCCAATAATTGAAATGCATTTGTAGGTGCTCGACCTAAACATTATTTGATAGAATATCAGAGAAGAACTAAAGGTGAATTACAACAACTTTCCTCAATTTATTAGTATTATTATTATTTTTGTTAAAAAATATATATTTACACAGCACACCCCCGGGCACACACGCACATATATGTATGTATGTATGTAGATATATAGAATTCAAAAATATTTTATTTCTAGAAGCTATTGAATGCATGAGCCCAGCACGTGCAATTTTTGTAAAAATTCAAAAAAATATTAAATAAATCGCAAGTTAAACCCTTATTTTAATGTAAAAGAAACTAAGAATAGATTAACTACAATGCACAGCCTCTTCCACTGTTTAAAGCTGAATATCGAAATTAATTATATAGGTTATATATCTATGTGACTCTAAGTTTTGTGATATGAATTTTGACTGGAGGTGATTGTTTCAAATAGATGAAATGTCGGTACAATAGATAGGATTAAAAAGGATGCTTCACGCCATTAATTTGAAACCTTTCTGTGCATTCCCCATTTCATAACGAATCAAGAACCGGACAAGGTGAAATAATATGACATACCAAAGGGAGAAGCACCTTGAATTGAAAATGGAGTGCCAACATACTGCTATGCTAGCAACAGTCATTAATTATTGAAGCTGATACAGTCTTTTAATTGTAGAATCCAAATCATCTCCAGACACTCACTACACGAAAAATTGTCGTTTGCAAAGGTCATTTTGCAATGTTAGGACGTGCGTTGCAGGCTTCGATGTTGCCATAAAGCCAAAGGATATGGTAATGTTCAAAGACCATTGATAAATGCTTTTTTGCAAAGTTCATTGACCGTTGTGAAAGGGTTTTTGGCAAAATTCATTGAACATTGCTGTTAACTTTTTGCAATGTTTTTCACATGTTTCCTTTGCATGTTTTTACAATATTTGCTGAACGTTGCCTTTACAGTTTTCGCAACATTCATTGACCATTGTTTTTATGCTTTTAGCAACATTCACTAACCGTTGTTTTTACACTTTTCGCAACGTTCATTGACCGTTGCCTTTGTTTTTGTCTCATGTTTCTACAGCATTTTTTGCACGTTGTCTTTACTTTTATTCCTTTTTTTTTTTTTTTTTTTATTTTTTTTTTTTTTCTTTTTGTTGATTTTTTTTTCTTTTTTTTTTTTTTTATTTAAATCAATTGAGACTCTATTGTGTATGTTTCTGAAATTCAATTTGATGGCTTTGACACAATTAATATGATTACATTTTTTCTATCTTTTACAGCAATTTACGTAATTGGCCTAGCAAACATAAAGATTTACACCTTGTGAAAGACTTTTGGATTGCGAAAAAATAATAATTTTATTATGAATTTAAATCCATACACTTAAAATATAGAACAAACTATAGAAAACAAATCACCAGCTGAACTTACAATACTTTTCTTATCTCACTGGGAGATAAAAAAGGTCTTTCAGATCCAATCTCCAAACAAAGCACACGAATAGAATAATAGATTATCCCATCAGGAGAATTATAACGCATTCTTGGGTTTCCATCATTAACAAAGTCAATTTTCCAGCCAAGATGCAGTAGATGTTTCCTCGCATTCAACATAAAGGTACTTGAAGGACTCTTGTTCCTCTTATACATTTCGTAACATGTAACAATGGCATCAGGGCAAACCTCAGGTCCAGGAACCAAGTCGGGCACAATTGAAACCCACTCCCATTTCTGTCTCTGTTTTGAAGATTTGATCTCCATATGGGACATAGTGGAGCTTATAATACAAGCTGTTTCATTGTGATTATTAGAACCAGTTCTAGAAGTTTCAACAAGATTAGGAGATAATATTGGTAGAGTAGGAGGCACGCAAAATATTTCTTCTTCACGGGTTAGCACTTCTGAGATAAATTCCAGATTATCCTGATAGATACACTCTTCAAATTGATGATGGCTATTCTCGTTTTGATCAATTGGCTACATTCCTTTACTATCAAATTTACAAATGGCTTCAGAGGGTACAATTGAACGTGAATTACTGAGCAAATATTTTCCAAGGTGCTGGTTCAGAACAACATCAAGGGCTAGTCCTTGAAATTCCGGCAATAGTGGTCCTTCCTCTACTAAGTCTCCATAAGAATTCAATTCTTTAATAGTTATCTTGAAGTTATCAACTAAAACCTGCAACACTAATTCTCTAAAAACATTATGCACAGAAGAAGTCCAATCTTTAAGCTTCTCAAAGCCTCTCTTCAGCCACACATACCAAATTTACTTTATGGAAACAGGCAATTACCAATCTGGCCTAACTGCCTCTATCAATTCAAGAAAGAACCAGCTTTCCTGAGGTTCCCATTCATCAGTAACCTCACCCCAATATCGAGTTAACCTCAGAAGAAGTCCAATCTTTAAGCTTCTCAAAGCCTCTCTTCAGCCACACATACCAAATTTACTTTATGGAAACAGGCAATTACCAATCTGGCCTAACTGCCTCTATCAATTCAAGAAAGAACCAGCTTTCCCGAGGTTCCCATTCATCAGTAACCTCACCCCAATATCGAGTTAACCTCAACATATGAATCCCAGTAACAATTTCATCACTCATGTCAGGAATAGAAAATTCTCCGCTGCTTATGACTATCCTCACAATCAAAAATCACAACAAAGGCCGACTTTACCTAATAACGACAAAAAATATAAATACTGTGCTACCAAAGTCCCCAAAAATAAATACTAGGTTACCAAATCCCCAAAAATAAATACTAGGTGGCCAATATCAAGGATTAGTTCAAGGATAGCCTTCTCTTGTAGAAAAGATGGGTCTGGAGAAGATCTTTTAGTTACAGGCAATAATTTGCCGCCTTTTCAATATCATCCATAAAACAAACCTTCTTCTTGATGTACCCCTTCTTCTCTTAGTAGTTACAAACTTTATTACCAAGGTTAGATTTCGAATTACTCCTCTCATAACCACCGTAAACAAAAAGGTCTTCTCCATAAGCCCCAGATCCAACGAAATGCTTCATCTTTTTCTTTGAGAACAAAGTATCATATACTTCTTCAACGGTAAGAGTATCACGAATACATAATATCATGTCTCTAAACGACATATATGAAGCCCAAATCCTCTTCATGGTACTTAATCTCCAAGGTATCCAAATTAACGATGATTTCTTTAGTAACGGTAGGTGATTTTCTAGAGATGTACTCCTATCATACTGTGAGAATAAAAATGCTGCTTCAGATACAATTTGCCAGTTACACTCTTAGTCATGTATAATTGCTCCAATTTCAACCATAACGCAGCTGAGGTTCTCTCCTTTACAACGTCTAGAAGAATGTGATTCAAAAGATTTAGACGAATTTAATAAAGGGCTTTTCGATCCTTAAGGTGTTTCTCCTCCAACAACTAATTTAAGGGCATCTTATCAAATCTCAACAAGACGCCGTCCAAATTCTTCTGAGGGAGCATTGCTTGCATCTCACCTGTCACAACGTGAATCTTGTATTACGATCCAAAAGCAAAATATTATACTTCAAGGTTGTTGTCCCAAAAAGAAAACAAAACTGGAGAAGAACAACGAACTTGACTCTGATAGCACTTGTTAGCAAATTAACAAGAATTATGTATGCATTGAATGATACCACTTATTAATAGTAAGCGACACATATGACACATTTTGAAGTGACGATCACAACACAAGAAATTAGCTGAAGAATGAAGAATTTATAAATAATGGAGAGAGTACAAAATATTGTGTTTCTAACTTAATTCTAATACAAAGTCATATGAAAGCCAATAATTTCGTGGAGTATATATAGGACTAGAAAGAATATGTTTTAAATGAAAAATGATCAAAAACAGTATAAAAGAAGGAAACAAAATTTTCTTCTGACATATATGCTGCTCGAGCGGCAGCCTTGCGTCAGGCGTGCGGCACTCGAGCGATAGTCGAGCAGTAAGTGAGCAGCAACAATAACGCTCAGGCACTGGTGTATGGCACTTAGGTGTCTCGTTTTAGGTCCATCTCGATTCCAAACACCTTGCATGGTGCCTAGACACCTGAATTAGGCATCCAAGCACCCAATTGCTGCCCCAAAACTTCTCATACCCCTTTAAAACCTCTTTCAACCAATTCACGAACCTTGAACGGAATTTGGGTCACAAAATAATAGTTATATATCTTTGTGACTCGAGTTTTGTGATGTGAATTTTGAATGGAAGTGATTGTTTCAAATAGATTGCACTTTCATAGATAGGATTGGAAAAGGGTGCTTTCTAGCATTAATGTGAAACCTTCATGTGCATTCCCCAATCCAAAAAGAATAAAAAATTTATTAAATCATTAAACAAAATAGTCAGACAGGGTGAAATCATATGACATACCAAAGGGAGAATCACCTTGAATTGAAAATGAGTACCAACATTCTGGCTAACTTCAGCTTCGCTTGTACTAAAGTGAAGCTGATACAGTCTTTTGATAGCAGAATCCAAATCATCTCCAGATATTGTAAGGGATTTCTCTACATACTGCAAATCAACAGAAGATTTTATTAATGAATTTGTTGTAGGAGCACAACCTAAAGTGCTATGAAAATGAAATATTCACTTGCTAATAGCACATAATAAAATGGGAAAGTCACAGATAATATTGAGAACATAATGTCAACAGACCCATAAAAACGAATTAATAGTGCATCATATCATTGTGCTAACAAATATGACGATGATGTTGCTCGTTCAAAACACAGAAATTGCTACCTAGTAGGGAAATCAAAAGAGAGAACTAACAAATATATGGAAATTCGCAGAAGCTAATGAGCAACAGAACTCTAAAAAGGAATTAGTTGCACATCATACTATTGTGCATCTCAAAAATCACAATGATGAAACTGATTCAAAACAGTGAAAATTCTGCACAATAGAGAAATGACACAATGTGTTATAATATCCCTTCACGAACAGCCTGACTTCTCCTAATAAAGGAAAATAATAGAAATCCCCGAAAATAAATATTAATGTTACTGAAATCCCTGAAGATGAATACCAGGTGGATTATATCAAGGATTAGTTCAAGAATAGCCTTCTCTTAACGAAACTAAGGGTCTGAAGAGAATCTTTGGTTACAGGTATGGATACACTCTTCTTGCCACCTTTTCAATATAATCCAGAATACATTACTGCAACAATTCACAGCTTCTTCCTACTGTCTAAAGCTGAATATTGTCATTACTAATATAATTTATTATTATTATTATTATTATTATTATTATTATTATTATTATTATTATTATTATTATTATATCTTCGTTACTCAAGTTTTGAGATGTGAATTTTGACTAGAAGTGATTGTTCCAAAATAGATGAACTGTCATTACAGTAGATAGGATTTGAAAGGGGTCTTCATGCTGTTAATATGAAAACTTTTGGAACGTTCCTCACCCCCGAAAGAATAAAATTTGTATAAAATCAATAAACAAAAGAACCAGACATGGTGAAATCATATGGCAGAGCCAAAGGGAGAAGTACCTTGAGTTCAACGGAGTGCTAATGTAGCAGTATCAAGCGAAGCTCATACTAAAAATATGTAATTGTACAACATGTACATAATACTTATTACAAATCTACGACTAAATCTTAATAGCAGACTCAAATATTTCTATTTTGGTCTTGGATCTCAATTTCTGTGGATCTTTATGATTACTGTACTTTTTGTTTATGATCGACTTGAAGTTAAGCAGTAGACATAATGTTTAAGAAACAAAAAGTTGGCACGTGCATAGAAAGTTCGTTGGTTGCCAAAATGTTTTAATATGGACTATATAGTAACTGTTCAATCTTATTTATAGTATAAAGAAACATTTACTGTCATTAATTATATATTGTGTCTCACGTTTTGAGATGTGAAACTTGAATAAAAATGAGTGTTTCAAATAGATGAAATGTCAGAATAGTAGATAGGATAGAAATGGTGGTTCACGCCATTAATATGAAACGTTTCGGTGCACTCCTGACTCCCAAAAGAATAAAATTAGTCTAAAATCATTAAACAAAATAACCAGACATGGTGAAATAATATGACAGAGCCAAAGGGAGAAGCACCTTTAGTTGAAAATGGAGTGCAAACATTCCAAGTAATGTCAGCTTTGCTAGCAGCAGATCCATATCATCGCCAGATTCTTCAAGGGATTTCTCTAGAGACTGCAAAATCGACGGCACTTTACTGAATTAGTCATAGGAACACAAACCAAAGTGCTATGAACATGACATGGTTCACTTGCTAATAGCACTCGCGCACGCACACACACATACAAAATCAAAAACCACTAAGATGGTCAAAGCCCAAAAAAGTGCCCAGTCACGCATAATATGTGAACTTCAAAGTATCTTCTGTTTTCTGTCCATATGCTCTTCCTAAGTTTGATTTTGATGACAATCTCAAGGGTCATTTACAGATGATTACTAATTTAAAGCACAGAGAAAAAATTGAGGAACCTCACAGAAATATTTCTGTGATGAATCAGAGATGCTCATATTGAGTGTATCTTACCAGCTAAAGGGATGAAAATTACTATGGATGGTAATTTAGATGTTAATTTATAATATAATATGAATGAAATACATATTTGTCAAGATGTACATGATTTGAATTACAAATCCACGATTAAATCCAAATAGAAGACTCAAATATTTTTCTTTTGGCCTTGGATCTCAATATATCCAGTGGATCTTTAGGATTATTGTATTTTTCCATTAAGGTCAACTTGAAGTTTAGTGAACATAAAATTTAAAAATCACTAAAAGGTTTGCACGTGCATAGGAAGTGCAATGCTTGCCAAAATGTTTGAGTATGGTATAAATCATATTTTGAGTATAAAGAAACATCAATCCTCTATAATTGAAATGCATTTGTAGGTGCTGGACCTAAACATTATTTGATGGAATATCATAGAAGAACTAAATGTGAATTACAACTTTCCTCAATTTATTATTATTATTATTTTTTTTTGTTAAAAAAATATATTTACACAGCGCAACCCGTGTGTGTTATATATAGAATTAAAAAATATTTTATTTCTAGAAGCTATTGAATGCATGAGCCTAGCATGCGCAATTTTTGTAAAAATTCCTAAAATATTGAATAAATCAGAGCTTAAAACTTTATTTTAATGTAAAAGAAGCTAAGAATAGATTACTACAACGCACAGCCTCTTCCACTGTCTAAAACTGAATATTAACATTAATTATAGAGGTTATATATCTATGTGACTAAAGTTTTGTGATGTGAATTTTGACTAGAAGTGATTGTTTCAAATAGATGAAATGTCAGTACAATTGATAGGATTGGAAAGGGTGCTTCATGACATTAATATGAAACCTTTCTGTGCATTCCCCATTCCATAAAGAATAAAAAATTTATTAACACCTTGTTTGAGCCCCATTCTTAGGAAAAAATGCATTCATCTAGAGTGTTTTGACATTATTTCAATCACACATTCTTTAATAAAATAATATTACACGCGAATTCAAAAAAATTTCTTATTTTTTAACCACACATTTTTTATCAATATATTATTAAAAAATTCATTTTCCCCCCAAAATAGGGCTCAAACAAGGGCTAAATCATTAAACAAAAGAACCGGAAATCATATGACATACCAAAGGGAGAAGTATCTTGAATTGTTAATGAATTAGTTGTAGGAGCACAAAATGTTTACTTGCTAATAGCACACAATAAATGGGAAAGTCACATAAATTATTGAGAACATAATGTCAACAGACCCATAAAAAGGAATTAATAGTTCATCATATCATTGTGCTTAACAAATATGACGATGATGCAACTCTTTCAAAACACAAAAATTGTGCTCAGTAGAGAAATCATGAGAGAGAACTAACAAATAAATGGAAATTCGCAGAAGCTACTGAGTAACAGAGCTCTAAAATGGAATTAAGGGCACATCATACTATTGTGCGTCTCAAATATCACAATAATGAAACTGATTCAAAACAGTGAAAATTCTGCACAATAGAGAAATCATATGATGTGTTATAATATCCCTTCACAAACAGGCTGACTTCACCTAATACAGAAAAATAATAGAAATCCTCGAAAATAAATATTAAGGTCACTGAAATCCCTGAAAATAAATACTAGCTGGATTGTATCAAGGATTAGTTCTAGAATAGCCTTCTGTTTTCGAAACGAAGGGTCTGAAGAGGCGATCTTTGGTTATGGGTTTGGGGATGCACTCTTCTTGCCACCTTTTCAATGTAATCTAGAATGCACTAGTGCAACAATTCACAGCTTCTTCCTACTGTCTAAAGCTGAATGTTGCCATTACTAATATAAACTCTTTTTTTATTTTTATTTTTTATCTTTGTCACTTGAGTTTTTAGATGTGAATTTTGACTAGAAGTGATTGTTTCAAAATAGATGAAATGTCAATACAGTAGATAGGATTTGAAAAGGGGCTTCATGCCATTAATATGAAACCTTTTGGAACGTTCCTGACCCCCGAAAGAATAAAATTAGAATAAAATCAATAAATAGAAGAACTAGACACGATGAAATCATATGATAAGAGCTGAAGGGAGAAGCACCTTGAATTCAACGGAGTGAAGCTCATACAAATTTTTTTAGTTGAAGTGTTATGAAATTGACGTGGTTCATTGCTAATAGTACTCACACACACACACACAATCAAAAACCACCAAATAATTGGGAAATTTTCAGAAATTATTGAGCATATTTTATCGACATACCTCTAAGAAGGAACTAATCGGATATCATACATTGTCCATATCAAATATCAGAATGATGCAACTTATTTAAAAAAGTGAAGTTTCTGTCCAATAGAGAAATCATACAAGCAAATTAACGAATAAATGGGAAATTAGCAAAAGTTATTAAGCATATATTATGAACATAGCTCTAAAAAGAAATTAATTTCAATATCATATCATTCTGCGCATAAAATTTCACAATGACGCAACTAAATCAAAACAGTAAAATTTCTACCCAATAGAGAAACAATACAAGAGAAACCAATAAATTCACCATCAAATTTTTAGTAATAATTAAGCTCCCTGATAATATGATGTGTTATAATATCCTCTAATACCTTAATTTAGTTTTTTTTTTTAAAAAGATATAATAAATGGGCAGGCTGTGGATATATATAATATATATATATATCCACCAAACTTAAGTTAATCCATTACCCAACTAAAAAAAATCCATTTCATTTACACATAGAGAGAAGCCGAGAGTTGGGAGAAAAGAAAGAGAAAAGAGGAAAGAAAGAAAGAAAAAAAAAAAGGAAGAAGAAGAGAAAAAAAATAATAGGAAATTTCGACAAGGTGGTTTAAAAATAAGTGATTTCTAGTATTAAGTTTGAATTCCTCAATTTTGAAAGGTAAGTAAAAAGTTAATTATTGTCAAGTTATGTTTAATTTTATAGTTGTTAGATTTTTAGACTATATTCAATTTTATTGAAGGGGTTAAGTGTAATAAACTATGAAATTGAGTAAAGTGTAAGAAAAACTAGTTTTAGTGATTAACGAGACTGTAGAAATCGCTTAAACTTGAAATGATTAAGTTTGGGTATCGCCTATTTAATTATTGAAATTATTTAAAATAATTAATTGTTTATTTAAAAATTATATCGTATTTCAAGCAACGATACTGACATCGGAACAACTTATCAACTGGATTGATGGAAAAATATAAATATTTATAAAGTATTTATAAATTAAGTATATTGTTAAAGTATGTGCAATTATATGCAATTATGCGTTCAAATTACATGATTATTATGGAAATCTCTTTTATTATGATACATATGGAATTTCAAGGATTATTTATTGTACATTTGTGACTTGGTATATGAGACATGTGATATTGAGATTTATTTGATATGTGAGACGTGATATTGAGATCGACTAGAAAAATACCCCTAATTATGCACTTCTTCAAGTTCACAGAGGGGCCTTGGCCGTGTTCTATACTACACTGAGGGGTCGACTGGGGATGAAGTGGTTGTGATTGTGTATATATAGTTCACTGAGGGGCATTGGCCTTGTTCTAAAATTGATTATATCAGAGGTCTTAAGACCCGTTTTCATTCACTGGCCCGTTGGCGAAAGTTCTTAGCTTGAGGGGCGGATTACAGATTTTAGTCAGAGGGTACATTTTTGGTGGATTTTCCAGTACATTTGATGTGATGAGATTATAGCATGATTACCGGCTTATGTTTATATCATGACTTGAGATGATATTTTACCACGTTATGTGAATGTCTCACATTTTGGCTATAATTATATGATGTTATCTTGCGAGTTAACAATGATATGCACTCGATTTTCGATAAAAATTTAAAAATGAAAAAGCATAATTATTTTCGAACTTCTGTACTCACTGAGCTATCAACTCATATATTTTTCCGTAATTTTCCAACAGGTGGAAATTGATTCTTTTTAGCTGGAAAAGCCTAATGATTTTTGAATGAGAGCCACACGACCTGTTGAGTGTTATAACTCATTTTGATGAAGCACAAAGTAAATAATTTGAGCTCATCGCATTATGTTTTACATAAGCATTTGATTTTGTTTCATTTTTTGAAATAACTCATAATCAGCCTTGGTGATAGATTTGTCATCAAGTTAGCATCTATCATCGACGCACATCACGTTTCGGGTCCACTGGGGTGATTCGGGCGGGTCGTGTCAAAGTGGTATTAAAGCATGTTTTTGAAAATTTTTATGGTTCATGCATGTTCAGTGGATATGATCACATGTCATGGTGGTAGAAATCATAGGCTCTCTAACTCAAATGTATGGAGGTAAAAATGATAGAAAGATATTTTTAACACATCCAGAAAAGTCTAGTATGTAAGTATGATAGTTGCAATGATCTGATGGTTGGAAATGTTATTATTTGTTGGGTTGGAACTATGTGTATATGTAACCTATTAAAATTTGAATAGATTTTGATGATTTTGCGGGGCATTCGAAGTTATAGATTTTACAACTAGCATGGATTTTAATTATTTTGAAGCCAAATGGTCATTAGTGTTATCAAAATATTGTGATGATTTGTGGCCACTTATATGGGATGATAATAGAAATCATAATGGTGTATATTTATGCTGTATGATAAGAAATTGTCGAAGACAAAATGATAATTTTTAATTGATAGATGACAATGTATTATTGTGTATCTTAGGCATTTATGAGTTGTTTGATTATAATGGATGTGAGAAAAATATGGTTGAACTTTATTATGATTACCTATTATAGGGTAATTTGTGCTTAAGAAAAAAGAATTAAATGGATATGTATGTATGTTTATGTGATTTGAGAAAAAAAAAAAGGCGAGTAGAGAATGATAGAGTTGAAATTTACTTAGATTAGAAAATTAACATATGAAATCTTGGTTATTGATGTGTGAAAGGTTCACATGATAAATATGAAGGTTATTATTTTGTCATCTTAAGGAAAATTAATATAATTAAATATTTTAGGTCCTACGATATGACGATAAATTCCAATGTTACATGATCATAACATGATATGGTGAATAGCATGTAAATGAATATAATGGTTGTCCTATAGCAAATACGGTGATGACAGATTTGGGTTATTAAGTTAATTAATTTTGTTAAGGCCATTTGTTGAATTATCGTGTCATATTCCATATAATTTGGAAGCGTTGAGTTAGATTTTGAAATTAAGATGAATTTAATGAATTTTTAGTGATGTAATTTTTGGGTGATTCTTAATTGTATTTTTGGATTTCACGTATAAAGTATTCCCTTTTTATTTAGATCTATCTGCTATGGAATGTATGGATGATATGTCGAATAGTTTGAAGTTTAGGGTGATCATTGAATGTAAATTTTATTCAATTGTGGGACAGTATCTTTGGGTTATAATCTTAATTAAAGGTCTTTATCTGATATACAAGAAGGATTATGCATTGATGATAGATCAATGATCTATTTATGGAATAAGAGTATAGATTTTCATGGATTAAATGTTATTATGTCCCTGCATTGAAGGAAAGAACAAAATTTGTATGTGTATAGAAATGTCAAAATTTTTGTTATCAAGAAATATTGAAAAAAAATAATTGCTCTTATATTTAAAGATGATGAGTGATTGATTCACGATAATGATTCATGTTATGCTTTAGAAAGTGTTTTATGAGTGGAATGATAAATTATGGATTATTTTGTAGATTGTTAAAGAGATATGATTAAATCATGATATGTGGTTGGTTATATTGGGATTGACATTTAGGAATTGTGGCGTTATCACATGGTGGGAAGATCAAAACTTACTGACCACATGAGGTTAAGGTATATTTGTATTCGAAAGGGAGCCGAACTTGAAGCTACATATATATTATCGTTAGGTGATAAAATGAAAAGCTAAAAATATCACATATTGATCAATAGGATGATATTTAAGGTATCAGTTCAACATGTATTCCATATGCTCGAGGGTTAGTAATAGACGTCAGATTTAACTAATGCCATAAGATTATTCGTGGAGTTGAAAGAGAAAGGAAATCTTACTTATGAGGAAGAACGTGTTCTCATATTGAACAGAATGGATCATGTCACTATTTCTTTGGTTAAAGTCTTATGAAGGAATCGTGTTATGGAAGAAGCAACATAGAAAAGTGAAGAGCAGATGCATTCTCAGTATCCACGACTAGTCTTTACTTAGTCAATTGAATTTCAAGGATGAAATTCTTTTGAGGGGATAAGTTTTGTAATACCTTAATTTAGTCTTTTTTTTTTTTTTAAAAAAAAGGAAAAAGGAAAAGTCAACATTGTCTACCAAAAAAAAAAAAAGGATATAATAAATAGGCAGGCGGTGGATATATATAAAATATATACATCTACCAAACTTAAGTTAATCCATTACCCAACTAAAGCAAATCCATTTCATTTACACATAGAGAGAAGCCGAGAGCTGGGAGAAGAGAAAATATATATATATATATATATAGGAAATTTCGACTAGATGGTTTAACAATAAGTGATTTCTAGTATTAAGCTTGAATTCCTCAATTCTGAAAGGTAAGTAAAAAGTTACTTATTGTCAAGTTATGTTTAATTTTATAGTTGTTAAATTTTTAGACTAAACTCAATTTTATTGAAGGGGTTAAGTATAATAAACTATGAAATTGAGTAAAGTGAAAGAAAAATTAGTTTTAGTGATTAAAGAGACTGTAGAAATCGCTTAAACGTGAAATAATTAAGTTTGGGTATCGCCTATTTAATTATTGAAATTATTTAAAATAATTAATTTTTATTTAAAAACTATATTGTATTTCAGGTGACGATACTGACATCAAAACAGCTTACCAACCGGATTGATTTTGCGAATATAGTACTGTGAGTGGAAAAATATAAATATTTTTAAAATATTTATAAATTAAGTATATTGTTAAAGTATGTACAATTATATACAATTATATGTTCGAATTACATGATTATTATGGAAATCTCTTTTATTATGATACATGTAGAATTTCAAGAATTATTTATTGTACATTTGTGACTTGGTACATGAGACATGTGATATTGAAATTTGTTTGGTATGTGAGACGTAATATTGAGATCGACCAGAAAAGTATCCATGATTATGTACTTCTTCTAGTTCCCAGAGGGACCTTGGCCGTGTTCTATACTACACTGAGGGTTCGACTGGGGATGAAGGGGCCGTGACCGTGTATATATAGTTCACTGAGGGGCCTTGGCCGTGTTCTAGAATGGATTACCAGAGGTTCTAAACCCGCTTTCGTTCACTAGCCCATGGCGAAAGTTCTTAGTCTGAAGGGCGGATTACAGATTTTAGTCAAAGGATATATTTTTGGTGAATTTTTCAGTACATTTGACGTGATGAGATTATAGCATGATTACCAGCTTATATTTATATCACGACTTGAGATGATATTTTACAACGTTACGTGAATGTCTCACGTTTTGGCTATAATTATATGATGTTATCTTGCGAGTTATCAATGATGTGAACTCGATTTTCAATAAAAATGAAAAAGTATAATTATTTTCAAATTTCTCCACTCACTGAGCTATCAACTCATAAATTTTCCCGTAATTTTTCTACAGGTGGAAATTGATTCTTTTTAGCTGGAAGAGGCTAATGATTTCAGAATGAGAGTCACACGACATGTTGAGTATTATAACTCATTTTGATGAAGCACAAAGTAAATAATTTGGGCCCATCGCATTATGTTTTACATAAGCATTTGATTTTGTTGCATTTTTTGAAATAACTCATAGTTATCCTTGATGATAGATTTGACATCTAGTTAGCATCTATCATCGGCGCACATCACGTTTTGAGTTCGCTAGGGTGATTTGGGATGGGTCGTGTCATATCTGTTCACAACAAAGGCCGAGTTCACCTAATATATATATAAGTATTTGGTTAGCAAAACCCTCGAAATAAGTACTAGGTTACCAAAATCCCCAAAAATAAAAACTAGGTGGCCAAAATCAAGGATAAGTTCAAGAATAGCCTCCTCTTATCAATATGAAGGGTCTGAAGAAGGTCTTTTGGTTATGGGTATAAATACACTCTTCTTGCCACCTTTTCAATATCACCCAGAAAACAAACCGATTTATGCCTTGCATATTGTGGACAAGTGTGTAATGGATGTGTATTAAATTATGTTATTTGTTAATAATTTATTCTCAGATTTACTGAGTTAACCAACTTATGACCAATTTTAATTTAGGAATAAAAGGGAGTCTTGCCTAGAATCAAGTAAACAAAAAATAATATTCGAAAGATTGTCAAATTGCCCAAAAAGTTCCCAGTCAATAACAATATGAGAGCTTCAAAGTATCTTTTATTTTATGTCCATATGTACTTCCTAAGTTTGATTTTGATGACATTCTCCAGGGGCATTTAGGATACAGTTTGGTAGAAATCATCGTAAGTCAAGAAGAGGATCATTTGATTGAGAATGCAGAGGAGTTGAGTTCAGCTCTGGTACAGCCGAATCTTTTTCCTCACATAGGCGTAACAATTGTTAGGTTTAATGTAATGGACGATTCTGGAACGAAAAGGACAAAATTGAACATGTATAAAAGTCAAGGAGTTTGGTGCAATTTTGTATAGATGAGTTAGGTAGGTTAGGGTTCGAGCATGAAATAAGGAAAGAAGAATCGCGCAGAATTTCGCTCGCTACTCTCCAAGACATTGCTCGAGCTATAAAAATTAGAATGCTCATCACTCGCGGACTTCGCTTGAGCGAAAAAACCCTTTGCTCGCTTGTCATTGAGCTTTTGCTCAAGCGATAGTTCATACCAAGAAACCCTAATTTGCAATTTTCGAGAATTTTAACATGTCCATACTACCCAAAACATCCACTATATAAATACCTGCTTCTCTTCAAGAAATTCTTTGGATTGAATATTATGAGTAACTTCATATACTACATTCATATCTTTCAATCCTTTCATGCTTGAGTGTTGCAATTATTAAAAAATAATAATAAATAAAATCAAAAGTCCACAAATCAAACACCAAAACCCGTACTTTTAGAGCATCTATCAGTTGAAGAACAAGGAGTTCCGATTGTTAGAGAACAAGGAGTTTTTGGGGAATCCACAGGAGATAGATAAAATCAGAAAGTTGAGAGTTGGTGTAGGCGCACGTAACCCACAAGGGGTTTTCTCCGTCAACAAATATCATGTGTTATTTACTTCTCTGTAATGTATTATATTGCGGCAATTCAACATAGGATAGATTGTATGTGAATTCATATTGACAAATTAATAACTGTGACTTGTTGCAGTTATTAATTTAATCATTTAAATTCCGCATAAATACCTGTTTATCCCCTCTAAGTGTGTGTTGGGTTGAACTGTATAATTTTCAACAATGTCTGATCTGAGGCAACATCATCTGAACCTTCAGAATGCTTTTGAATGTAGTTTGGCACCAGGAAACTGTCCCAAGTGAAGCTATAATAGAGGAAACAGGCCTAGGTGACCAATTTTGTGGCATGACACAACAAATGGCTACTAACTTAAAGCATGAAGACAAAATTGATCAACCTCGCAGAAATATTTCTGTGCTGAATCAGTGCGCAAGTCAAGGGTTTCATAATGAATTTACCTTACTAGCTGAAGGGATAAAAATTACCACACATGGTACTTTAGATGTTAAATTTAATTAATAATATGAATAAATATGTGATTGTACAACATGTACATAATACTTATTACAAATCTACAACTAATCCAAATAGAAGACACAAATATTTCTATTTTGGTCTTGGATCTCAATTTTTCTGGTGGTTCTTTAGGATTACTGTACTTTTTTTTTTGGATAATTCTCACATGCCCCCCTGTTTGGACAGGAGCCTGTCCGAGAAGCAAGGCCCTTTTTGTTTATGTTCAACTTGAAGCTAAGCAGTGGACATAAAGTTTAAGAATCAAAAATTGTGACGTGCATAGAAAGTCCATTGGTTACCAAAATGATTGAGTATATAGTAAATGTTCAATCTTATTTTTAGTATAAAGAAACATTTATTTTCAATAAATGATGTGCATTTGTAGGTGCTAGACCTAATATTATTTGATCGAACTGTCCAAAGCTGAATAATGTCATTAATTATATATTTGTGACTCACGTTTTGAGATGTGAAACTTGACTAAAACTGAGTGTAATAGATGAAATGTCAGAATAGTAGATAGGGTTAGAAATGGTGGTTCATGCCATTAATATGAAACCTTTCGGTGCATTTCCGACTCCCAAAAGAATAAAACTAGTATAAAATCATTAAACAAAAGAACCAAACATGGTGAAATCATATGACAGAGCCAAAGGAAGAAGCACCTTAATTTTAATATTGAGTGCAAACATTTTGAGTAATTTCAGCTTAGCTAGCGTTAGTACTCAAATGAAGCTCTTGCAGTCTTTTAATTACAGAATCCATATCATCACCAGATGCTTCAAGAGATTTCTCTAGAGACTACAAATCTTTTATACTTTTGTTGTTTACTGAATTAGTCATAGGAATACAAGCTAAAGTGCTATGAACGTGACATGGTCCACTTGCTAATAGCTCTCTCATACACAAAACATCAAAAATCACTAAATAATATAATTAAAAATGGGAAATATGCTGAAATTATTGAGTATATATAAATAAGACCTCTAAAATGAAATTAGTTGTATATTATAACATTGTGCGTATCAAATATCACACACTACTAAAAAATAGAGCTTCAGGCACGGATTTTCCGTTCCTAAAGCCTCAATATTCATTGCTAATAATCTTCACCAACGGAATATTTACGACCACAAATCCGTTGGTAATTTGAGGGTCGCTGATGGTTATCAATGGATCATGTTGTAGGTAAAGAGTAAACATTTTACCAACGAATTTTCCGTTGGTAAAGTGTGAATCTTTTACCAACGGAATTTTCGTTGGTAAAAGTCTTAACCAATACCAATCGACTTTCCGTCGGTAAATGTTTATCATTACAATTGGTAAAAATCAATGTTGTAAATAATTGTATGGTAAAAAAATTATTTATTATTATTATTATTATTTATTTAATAATTTTTTTTTAATTTTTAGCCAACTGAATTGAAATGCCAAAATATTGTTTAACTCCTTCTTGGATCACAAATTTATAGAGGGCAACTACAAAGATATTGCTGTAAACTTCCGATGTGGGATGAGTGAATTATTTTTACCAAAGGATAATTCGTTTCTAATTTCCAATGGAATATCCATTGTTGAATTATCAAAATGTTAGATGGTTATATTAGGCACGGAATATCCGTTGGTAAAGAGATATCATTTTTACTAACGGATAATCCGTTTCTAATTACCAACGGAATATCCGTAGGTAAAAGATCAAAATGTTAAACGGTTATATTAGGCACGGAATATCCGTTGGTAAAGAGATATCATCTTTAAACGAAAAATATGTTGCTGATTATTGTAGCTAAAAGTGAATTACTTTTATCAACGGGTAATCCGTTTCTAATTACCAACGGATCTAATCCGTTGGTAATATTCGGTACATCACCTGTGGAATATCCGTTGGAGGAAGATCTAAATTTTAAACGGTTACATTAGGCATGAAATATCGGTTGGTAAAACGATATCATCTTTACCAACGAAAAATTCATTGCTAATTATCATAGCTAAAAGTGAATTACTTTTACCAACGAATAATATGTTTCTAATCACCAATGGATGCAATCCGTTGATAATTTTCCGTAGGTGAAAAGCTGTTTTTTAGTAGTGACACAATGATGCAACTAATTCAAAACAACGATATTTTTGCCTAGTAGAGAAATCATACAAGAGAAATAACAAATAAATTTATTATCGGAGTTTTAGTAATAATAACACTCCCTGATAATATGGTAAGTGTTATAATATTCCTTCAGAACACTGGCCGATTCACCTAATAAAGACAGAATACAAATAGTAGGTTACCATAATCCCAGAAAATAAATATCAGATGGCCAATAGCATGGATTAGTTCAAGAATAGATTCCTCTTATCGAAAAGAAGGGTTTGAAGATCTTTTGGTTATTTATGGATATGGATACACTCTTTATTGACACCTTTATATTATCATCCAGAACACAAATCGATTTATGGCTTGTATATTCCGCACTGCTGTGCAATGAATATGAGATGTAATCAAAACAGCAGACTATCAGCAACTGGAACACGAGAAAGCAGAGAAAACAGAAATGAACGAGAGCAGGAGGAAAAAATAGAACTTTTCTTTTTTCACAAAACTTCATTTCATACACTATTAGGGCTCCAAAAACACACTACAAGTTACATTTTTAGCCTCTCTTGTTTTACAAATTACATTGACTTTTCTAATAAAAACACATTACACAATAACATTCTCCCCCTTAATGTGTTTTTCTTCAATTCCTAATGCTTCTCTCAGCTGTTGGAATTTTCCTCTAGGCAATGCTTTAGTGAATATGTCAGCTACCCGCACTTCGGATCTGCAGAACATCAACTTCACTTCTTGTTCTTCAATTGCATCTCTGACAAAGTGATGCTTGATTGCATTATGTCTACTAGATCTGTAGCTTCTCCTTGCTTTTCACCACTATCTTCAAGAGTTCTTCTCAGCCAAAGTGCTTGAGATGTGGCAAGTGCAACTAAAACATATTTAGTTTCTGCTGATGATTGGGCAACTGATTGTTGCTTCTTTGAACACCGAGAAAATATACTTAATCCAATAGAAAATGCATAATTAGATGTGCTTTTCATATCATCTACACAACCTCCACAATCCCTGTCACAAAATCCAGTTAACTTTACTTGAGAATTTCTGGAATATTGAATTCCATAGCTCATTATGCCTTGAATGTATCCGAGCACTCTTTTTGCTGCTGCAAAGTGAACATGAGAATGCATAAATCTTGAAAGCACGCCTGCTGAAAACATAATTTCATGTCTTGTAGCAGTGAGATAAAGTACATTTCCATTCAGACTTCTATTGTAATATATTAGTTTAATTAAAAGAAAAGTCAAAAAAAAAAAAAGAAGAAGAAGAAGAAGAAGAAGAAGAAGAAGAAAAAGAAAAAAAATGAGGAAAACGGTGGCTTAGGCGGTGGATATATATATATATACCCACCAAACTCAAAACAAATCCATTTCGATACACACAAACACACACACCAAGAAGCTGAGGAAAAAAGAAGAAAAAAAAAAGGGAGGAAGGAAAAAAAAAAAAAAAAATGGAGGCAGGAAAAAAAAAAAAAAAGGGAGGAAGGAAAAAAAAAAAAAAAGGGAGGAAGGAAAAAAAAAAAAAAAGGGAGGAAGGAAAAAAAAAAAAAAAGGGAGGAAGGAAAAAAAAAAAAAAAGGGAGGAAGGAAAAAAAAAAAAAAAGAAGAAGAAGAAGAAAAAGAAAAAAAAAAAAAAAAATTTTGCCAACATGTTAGAAAATAAGTTCTTCTAGTATTAGGATTGAATTCTTCAAAGTTAAAGGTATGTAAAAAGTTACTTATTGTCAAGTTATATTTAATTTTATAGTTGTTCGATTGTTAGATTAAATTCAATTTTATTGAAGGGGTTAAGTATAATAAGCTATGAAATTGAGTAAAATAAAAGAAAAATTAGTATTAGTGATTAAAGGGACTTTAAAAATTGCTTAAACGTGAAATGATTAAATTTGGATATCGCCTATTTAATTATAGAAGTTACTTTAAACAATTAATTTTTGATTTAAAAATTATATCATATTTTAGGCGGCGATACGGATATCGAGACAACTGAGTTGATTTTGCAAACATAGTTCTATGAGTGAAAAAATATAAATATTTTTAAAATATTTATGAATTAAGTATATTATTAAAGTATGTGCAATTACGTGTTCGAATTATATGATTATTATGAAAATATCTCTTATTATGATATATATGGACTTTCAAATATTGTATATAGTACATTGTGAATTATATGATCTTGAGATCGACCAGAAAAGTACCCGTGATTATATATATTTTTCTAGTTCACTGAGGAGCATTAGTCGTGTTCTATTCTACACGGAGGGGTCTTGACCTGATATTAATCTTGATCGTGTACATATAGTTCATAGAGAGATATTGACCATGTTCTAAAATTGATTACCAAAGGTCTTGAGACCGACTTTCGTTCACGGAGGGGGCCAAAGACCCATGACGAAAGTTTTTAGCCTAAGGGGTGGATTACAGATTTTAGTCAGATTGTACATTTTTGGTGGATCACATGTGATGTGATGAAATGATGGTATATATATCAGTTGATGACTAAATCGTGATTATGAGATGATATTTACAATATTATGAAAATGCCTCACTTTTTGTCTATAACTGTATGAGGCTATCATGTGAAGTATTTAATGATATGAACTTGACGTTTGATAAAAATGTTTAAAGGAGAAAGTATGATTATTTTTGAAGTCTTCCACTCACTGAGCTATCAACTCATATTTTCTAAAATTATCTTTATAGGTATATTGGTCTTTGATAGCTTGAGGAGCTTGGTGATTTCAATGTTAGTGCCACATGACATGTTGAAGGATATGAGTCAATTTGATTGAACCACAAAGTAAAGTTTTGGGCCTATTGCACTCTGTTTTTATAAACATTAGGTTTTATTGCATATCTTGTAGTAACTAATAGTGAACCTTTGTGATGGATTTGACATCTAATCAGCATCTATCATCGGCACACGTCACGTTTCGGGTTCACTAGGGTGATTCGGGATGGGTCGTGTTATCTATAGATAGCAGCATCACCTTTCTCCTTCCATTCTCTTTCATCTATCTTTCATTGACCACAAGAGGCATATCTATTGGTTTACAACCAAACATTATGAACTTTTTCAGAATTTTTTTAGTATATCCTTTCTGAAAAATAAACTATACTTCTTCATCTTGATAAACTTCAATTCCCAAAAAATTACATAGCTTCCCCAAGTCATTCATTTTATACTTCATCATTATTTCCATTTTAAAACTCTCCATCATTTCAGCTTTGCTATTTGTTATCACCAAATCATCAACGTAAAGTGCCACAATAAGAATATAACCAATACCTTGCCATGCTCTAGGTGCTTATTTCAGCCCATAGAGCACATTCTTTAGTTTGTACACATTTTCTTCATAACCTTGAATGATAAATCCTAAAGGTTGCTCAACATACACATCTTCTTTTAATTCTCCATTTAGAAGAGTTGACTTCACATCAAGTTGATATAACAATCAACCTATTTGAGCAACTAAAGAAATAAGAGCTCTCACTATATCAAGTCGAGCTACCGGTGCAAAATGTTTCTTGATAATCAATACGAGGATGTTGTAGGTAGCATTTTGCAACCAACCTTGCTTTATTTCTTTGCATAGAACTATCTAAGTAATATTTCACCTTGTAAATCCACTTTACACCTTAACTTCTTTGTCTTCAGGTCTATCAACAAGCTCCCATGTGTTGTTCTTTTCAATTACATCAATTTCTTCTTCCATGGCTTTCTTCCAAGTCTCTTCTTTTGATACTTCTTCAAAATTTTCAAGCCCACCATGCAAAAATTACATCTTGCATAAATTTCATCTAAATTTATCAATCTTACTGGAGTTGAGCTTGGCGATGAACTTGATGATGATGAGCTAGATCTTGGATTTGATGATGTTGAACTTCGATTTGAAGGTGTTTAAAGAGAGAGATTTTCAAAATTATGAGCTTCCCGAGTTGCATTTTGCCGTGAAATAGTTATTGGAACATATTACTTTTCTTCTTTACCTTGCTTCCAATTCCATTTAGCCTTTTGGCTATTGATGACATTGTTGGCTTTCAAACTGTATAGTCCATAGCCTTTTGACATAGAACTGTAACCAACAAATATGCATTTTTCACTTGCTTCATCCAGCTTGTATCTTTTGTCCTTCGATATTTGAGCATATCTAATACTCTAAGATGCTTAACTGATGGCTTTCTTCCAACTCCCACTACAAGCTTCAAAAGGTGTTTTGTTCCGTACAGCCTTTGTTGGACACCTGTTGATTATATACATTGCTTTATATACGGCTTCTGCCAAAAAACTTTCTGGTAGTCCTCCATCGCGCAACATTTATTTTGCCATTTCCATCACCATTTGATTTTTTCTTCCGGATACTTCATTTTTCTGTGTAATATAACCAACTATAAGCTGTCTATCCTTGCTTTCATCTTCACAGTTTTCTGAACTGATTGGAATGTACTCTTTTCCTCTGTCACTTCTCAAAATTTTGATTGACCGGCCACTTTGCTTCTCAACAAGGCATTTAAACCTCTTGAAGACTTCAAAAACTTCCAATTTTTGTCTCAAAAAAATAAACCCAAGTCATATGACTGTAATCATCAATAAAGAGAATAAAGTACTTATTATTGGAATGAGATGGAGTATGCATGGGGCCCTACATCAGTGTGCACCAACTTCAAAACTTCTTTTGCTCTCCAAGCTGCTCCTTTAGGAAATGATTGTCTATGATGCTATGCTTTCCAAGAGATAACCTTCACAAACTTCGTTCTTCACTTCAATGTTAGAATGTCCTTGCACCATATTTTTCCTTTGCAACAACTTGAGGCTTTCAAAATTCAAGTGCCCTAATCTCTTGTGCCATCAATCACAGTAGCTTTTAAGCTGACAACAACTTTTGTGTACTTCAATGTAAACAATATCAAGGCAGAGAGAAAAACATGAAGGAGAGAAAATTCATATATGTATCTCACACGTTCAACCTTTGAATTTACACTATTTATATACAAGATGCAAAACTGAAAATACAGCTAAACCAATAGAAAAATGACAACTCATCAAGCTATTTAACAAACTAACTACTTGGAATATTAAATAACTAACTAACTGGAGCTGAAAGCTGACTTCCCATTTTGTACATCCCCTCCTCAAGGTGGAGCATGTAAATCAATCATGCCCAACTTGGACAGAAGCTTAAAAAACTGGGGGCTGGCCAAGGCTTTTGTGAAAATATCCGCAAGTTGTTGATGAGTGGAGACGTGTTGTGGAAGAATGAAACCAGCCTTGTACTGATCACGAACTAGATGGCAGTCGATTTCTAAGTGTTTTGTACGCTCGTGGAAGACGGGGTTCTTAACAATGTGCAAAGCAGCTTGATTATCACACCATAGGTTAATAGGAAACGGAATTGAAAGATGGAAATCTCGAAGGATATAAGAACACCGTTGAAGTTCACAGACAACTGATGCTAAGCTTCTATATTCAGCCTCTGCTGATGAACGTGACACTGTAGTTTGCTTTTTTGTCTTCCAGGAGATTAATGCTGATCCAAGAAATACACAATAACCTGTGAGTGATCTACGAGTGGTTAAGCAGGCTGCCCAGTCGGCATCACAGTAGGCTTCAAGCTTCATTTCATTTTTCACTGGATAAAATAGTCCTTTCGAAGGACTGTCCTTCAAGTATCGAAGAAGATACATTGCTGCTGACCAATGTTGTTCACAAGGAGCATTAACATATTGACTTAACTGTTGAACACAATAAGTAATATCCGGTCTTGTAAAATTGAGGTAAAGGAGTCTTCCCACTAATCGCCTGTACTTATCAGGATGAGAGAGCAATGGTCCGGCTGATTCTGAAAATTTTGTTCCTTTTGGTATTGGTGTAGGGGCAGGTTTAGCACCCATCAAACCTGCATCTTTAATCAAGTCCAATGTGTATTTGCGTTGATTCAAGTATGTCCCTTCTGTACTTCTTGCAATTTCAATACCAAGGAAGTATTTGGCTATATCCAAATCCTTAATGGTGAACGTTCGATCAAGATATTCTTTAACTGCTCTTATCCCATTTTCATCATTTCCAGTCACCAAAACATCATCTACATACACTATTAAAGCAAGAAACAAAGTATCCTTTTTATGAATGAATAGGCAGTGATCATGTGAGGATTGATGAAAACCAAAATGTTTTATTTTGGAACAAAATTCCGAGTTCCATTGTCGCGATGCCTGTTTAAGTCCGTATAAGGACTTCCTTAGTTTACACACTTCTCCATTTTCCGCCTTTGAATATCCTTCTGGGGGAATCAAATAGACTTCTTCATCAATAAAACCATGTAAAAATGCATTGTTTATATCAAGTTGATGAATAGGCCAAGAATTCATAGTAGCAAATGCAATGAACAGCCTAACAGTCACAATTTTAGCTACTGGAGAAAAGCTTTCTGAATAATCGACTCCTTCCTTTTGGTGATACCCCTTAGCCACTAACCGGGCTTTATGTCTTTCTATAGTTCCATTGGATTTACTTTAACTTTGTAAACCCATTTACATCCAATTGGTTTCTTCCCAGCAGGTAATG
>NC_036249.1:17106899-17113304 GCF_002742605.1 Olea europaea var. sylvestris | reverse complement strand
TCATCAACAATGGTTACCATGTATTGAGCACCAGTTAATGATGGCTGTTTATAGGGACCCCACAAGTCAATGTGTAACAAATCAAAAGGTTTATTGGAACAAGATTCACTCAAGGGAAAAGGTAAACGTTGTTGCTTGGACTTAGCACAGATATCACAAGGTGAGATGTCAAAGAAATCATGATTATTACAAGCTTTGATGTGTTTCAAAACAGTAGCAGATGTGTGGCCAAGTCTTTTGTGCCACATTACACATGATGACACATCAATATTGTTAACAAAGGGATCAAAAGTACTGGAACTATTACAGGAAATAGAACTTTTATTACATTTAGCTAAAAGTTCAGGGAAAAAACTGGATTTATCAAGAATGTAAAGGGTGCCTATCATTCAACCAACAGCTATAACTTTCTCAGTCTTCTGGTCCTGCAACAGACAGTGAGATGCATAAAAATTACAGTTGATGTTGTTTATTTTGGCTAGTTTACTTACAGATAGTAAGTTGTATTTGAAGCTTGGCAAGTATAGAACATTTTTTATGGTTAAAGTTGGGTGGAGCTGAATGTCTCCTGATGTTGTAACATATTTTATGCTACCATCAGGTAAGTGGACAGGAAGTTTTATGGATGTAGGCTTAGTTTTCTGGTATGATTTCAGTTCTTTACACATATGGTTGGAGGCGCCAGTGTCAACTATCCAGAAGTTATCATCAAATAAATCAGCTGTGCTCAGTTTAAGAGTTAAGGCATGAATCTTACCTGCAAAATCTTCCAGATTCGCAAAATTAATGTGGTTGTCTCCCATATTCAACCTTCCCTTCATTAACTTCATCAATTCTTGTTGGATCATGTTGGATAGATTATTCTGTACTTCATTACTCTTGCTTTCATCTTGTTCTGTATCCACATCCAAAGGAGTTTCTGTTGAGTTAACAGTTGTAATTCTATTCATATCTTGTCCCTGTCTCTGATCCTTCAACCCCTTGAACCAATTCGGATATCCATTAAGTTTGAAGCAACTCTCTCTATCATGACCAGATCTGTTGCAGTGACTACAAAACTGATTTTCCTTTCCCTTTCTCCAGTTCTCAGATCTCTTGAAATTTCCTCTTCCAGTTCCAATTCTAATTGATGTTCCTCCTCTTCTGCTGTTTGTTTGTGTCATCCTTGTAAATAGTGCATTAGTTTCACTGCCCTCTGAATACACCATCTGTACCTGTCTTTGTTTTTCCACTTGTATCATCATCGAATAGGCTCTATTCACCGTAGGCCATGGGTCCATAGATAGGATCTGATTCTTCAAATTATCATAGGACTCATTTAGCCCCATCAAAAATTGCATCAATTTGTTTGAAGCTTCTCTATCAATCAATTTTTTGATCGCACCACAATTACATTGTTCACATATACATTGTGGTACAAGATCTAGGGCATTCAACTCATCCCAGAATTTCTTCAATTTTGAGTAATATTGCATTATACTCAGATTTCCTTGATGAATTGAGCTGATCGCACGTTGAATGTGATAAATCATAGGACCATTGCTCTCACCATAATGTTCTTCAATTTCCTTCCATAATTCTCTAGCAGATCCAGCATAGAGAAATGATTCTGCAATTTCTTTCGCCATTGAATTTAATATCCATGAGATCACCATGCAGTCTACTCTTCTCCATTGAGCATATTCAGTCGAATTTTTTTCAGGTTTTCTGCAATCTCCAGTAATGAAATCAAGTTTTACCTTCGCCTCTAGAGCAATCTTCATCGATTTGCTCCAGGTAAGAAAATTCTGTCCTGTTAATGGTACTGTGACTAGCATCATTCCAGGATGGTCAGATGCTTGTAAGAAAAGAGGATCTCCATTGTTGTAAGTAGAGGTCTCCTTCGAAGCACTTCCCGTTCCTTCTTCTCCAGTAACACGTACTGGTATGGATCTTGTTCCTGACAATCCATCATTAGCCATTTCTTATCAAGATTACCTGATTAGCTAAAATATTTTGTTTTGGATTTTGCTCTGATACCATAAACAATATCAAGGCAGAGAGAAAAACATGAAGGAGAGAAAATTCATATATGTATCTCACACGTTCAACCTTTGAATTTACACTATTTATATACAAGATGCAAAACTGAAAATACAGCTAAACCAATAGAAAAATGACAACTCATCAAGCTATTTAACAAACTAACTACTTGGAATATTAAATAACTAACTAACTGGAGCTGAAAGCTGACATCCCATTTTGTACACAATGTAAGTAAAAAGCTTCTATAAGATCCCATCTTTACTTCAGCGACAACATTTTCCTTTCTTCCAGCATCATATATTTAATAACCATTACCTTCGAGAAGAGTATAACCATGATTCAGAAGTTGTCCAACACATAGTAAGCTTTGGTCCAGCTCAAGAATGAAGAGAACATCACCAATCACGTTTTTTTCCCTCTCTTTGTTTTAACACCAGCAATGCCTTTCCATTTCATTTCTACCACAGCACCATTGCCCAATTCACTTTGAAATTGAAAGCAGTATCCATGTTTAGGAAAATGTCTTTCTCCAGCGTCATGTAATTACTACATCCATTACCTAGGAACCAAACCTCATTCTTCTTTTCAGAGTCATGTTGGCCTACATAAAACATATTTCCTTCAGGTTTCCCTTCATCTTCTTTATCCTTTGTGAAGTTTGCTTTTAGGTTATTTCTCGGTCTACAATCTTTTTGCAAATGACCAAATCTTTTACAATGGAAACATTGAGGTTTTCCTTTGAACCAACAATCTTTTTTAAGATGGCCAATTAACATTACATTTCTTGGAAGAGCCCTCTACACTTGATCTTCTATCAAAGTTGTTTCTTCCTATTCCTATAAATCCTCTACCACCCGTCTTGATATTGAGTTGATGGTTTCATTTCAAAGCTTTTTGAATTTACATTGAGCTTTGATTGGAAAGTACTCTCAACAGATTTTTCTAAGTGTCTATGCAAAAGACAGATATTCTCAATAAAGAACAAATATAGGATTTTAGAGCAATAAGCGTTCTACTCATGTTCTTGCTCCAGCTACATTGTTTATGGTACATAGGGGAGAATGTTAAGAAAAATATTGCTCTGATATCATGTTAAGAAAAATAAGAATGATATTATAAAATGTAAGCTCGTATGGATATTACAATGTAAGCTCTTGAATATTACAATGTAAAAGACCCTATTTATAGGGTTATAAATAACACTAAAAGGAAATAAACCAAAAAGGAAATATTGCACAATCAACTACTAAGGTAAATAATCCTAATTCTAATACTACACTAAAAGGAAAAATATAATGAAAAATATTCTATACAATATTTCTATATTTGACACCCTCCTCTCAAACTCAATATGGTGTAGAATATTGAGTTTGAAGAAATCGATTCAATCAAATCTTCCAAATTGATGAACTCCAAGCACTTGAGGTCTTTTCATTCTTGTTTGCTTGGAAGAAAATATATGATGGACACCATTTTTTTTTAATAATAAAAAAAACTCTAGGTTGTTTTAGATGCAGGGAGAGTGCCGGTAAAGTTCAAGATACCAACCCTCCAAATTTTTTTCATTTTTTTTAAAACATAAAATAAAAAATAAAAAAACCTCTAGCTTGTTTAAGAGGTACAGGAAGAACAAAAGAAAACCCCTAGTTTGTTTAAGGGGTACAAGAAGAGTACTGACCCTCTAATTTTTTATTTTTCTTCCAACATAAGAAAACCCCTAGTTTTTTTAAGGGGCACGGAAGAGCCGGTAAAATTTAAGGTACCGACCCTCCAATTTTTTTTTTTTCAACATAAGAAAACCCCTAATTTGTTTAAGAGGCACGGAAGAGCCGGTAAAATTCAAGGTACCGATCCTCCAAATTTTTTTTTTTTTTAAACATAAGAAAAGGGAAAAAAACCATTTTTTTTAAACAACTCTTAAAAATTAAAACATGAAAAAGAAGAAAAGAATTATGAGAAGAATAAAACTTTATATTCTTCCCATCTCCACAGTCTACGAAAGCAAGAAAAATAGCTTGAAAAGAAGACTTTTGGAGTCAGGATTGAGTAATAAATTAACCAAATTATGATGGTAGAGGAGTAGCCTTCTCAGATGACCTCATCAAATGGTGCAACATGGGAGAAACTTTCAGCAGATTTTGGTATGGCAACATTTTTAATGCCATGTTCCACGGTGTCTCTGTAGTGATTTATTTCCCAGCTATCAATGTTGTCTCCTTTCCCTAGCTGCTGCCGTTTTCAATGTCTCTCTTCAAAGCTGCTGGGTGATTTCTATGCGTCAATATATATAAAAACAGGCGGCCTACTACTTTTCTGTGTGTATATAATTGTTGCAGAAAAATTGCAGATTGAGGAACGCAATTCAAGGGTTGATTTCTCTAGGATCGAACCTGCTTTGATACTATATTAAGAAAAATATTGCTCTGATACCATGTTAAGAAAAATAAGAATGATATTATACAATGTAAGCTCGTATAGATATTACAATATAAGCTCTTGAATATTACAATATAGAAGAGCCTATTTATAGGGTTACAAATAACACTAAAAGAAAATAAACCAAAAGGGAAATATTGCACAATCAACTATTAAGGTAAATAATCCTAATCATACAAAGGAAAAATACAATGAAAAATATTATATGCAATATTTCTATATTTAACAGAGAAGACGAAATTTCTTTATCAATGTTGCCTTGGAAGTTTATCATATTTTTTACATGAACTTGCTTAAGTGTATGGAATGCAACTGTCTAGCATGTACGATTTTCATGCAAAAAACATTACCTCTTCAATGGACTTCCCCCCGAAAAAAATGTTCAATAAGAGCCATGTGTCTTTAAGGACATGCACTAATCTTTTTCACCTTACAAATCCATCTTCAACACAAGCTTCTTCATTTCTATGTTTATGTTTAAAGAATTTGATTTTAATATGGAAGAATAAAATAGTGCTATACATTTTGGAAAGTAAGGAACTTCATTAATGTTGCCTTGGAAATTTATAAAATTTTCTACTTGAACTTGCTTGATTGTACTGGCACGTGCAATTTCCATGTCAAACTGTTAAATTGTTTAAATGTGTTGGTGTTTAAATCTAGTTTGAATAAGGGTAAAAAATGTAAACTTGCGAATTCTCAGTTTGATTTTTTTTTTTTTTTTTCCATATATTGACATCGACTCTGAAGAATAGATTATTCAGTTAACTGGTGAAGAGAGCTTCAAAGTGTCTCTTGTTCCGTGTCCATAAGCTCTTCCTAAGTTTTATTTTAATGAAAGTCTCCAGGGGAATTAAAATTAATAAGTTGTTTAAAAGTGACACTTACTAAATATAGTTTTAAAAAAGAAAAGAATGTGCGGTTAAGAAGTCGTCAGTAGATGAAAGTAGTGGAAAGTTCAGAAAATGAAATTGAAGAGAATGTTACTGTAACTCAAGGTATTACTTGTCAATTTCAATTGGGAACTGTTAAAAGGTGTTACTTGTTGAAGCTTTCGCCACATGAATCACATAAATTAGGGGAGATTCTTTGTTTAATTAATGGAACTCTTGGAATCCCAACTTTTGAAATCATGACGATATACACCTTTGGAAATTTGGATTGAGAACCGAGTCTTTATTGGCATGCACAGTCATCAAGACAGTCAGTGGATTGAGGGTTTTTCACAAGTAGTGGAATTGAGTAGAACTCTGGTGCAGCATAATCTCGTTCCTTGTCAAGGCATAAAAATATTAGGTCTGGCAGAGCATCATTTGAATCTGTCGAAACACTATTGAAGGTAGTTTGGGTACGAAGAGATGGTCTATGGTGATGCTATGACAGAGGATACAGATCCAGGTTACCAATTTTGTGGCATGACAACAGAACATATGGAAAACAACTTGAAGCAGAATGACAAAATTGATGAACCTCGCGGAAATATTTCTGTGCTGAATCAAAGCGCAGGAGTCCAAGGCATTCATATGGAATGTCCTTACCATCTGAAGGGATAAAATTCACCATTGATGGTTTGTTAGATGTTAAATTTTTATAAATATGCATACTTGTCAAGATATACCGAAAGAATTTACAAAATCTATTACTTACTCCAAATCGAAGACTCAAATATTTTTATTGTGGTCTTGTATCCACAATTAATCATATGGATATTTAGGATTAGTATGTTTTTCCTTTCAAGGTCAGCTAGGTATTAAGCAATGATACTCGGACTCGGATATGGGTATCGAGTATGGGTATGTATCTAAATATTGGATCTTTTATTTTTTAAAATGTATAGTATGGGCATAAGACTAAAAAGAGTCCAAATTTTGGACATAGTATGTGCATGGGTACTTATTTCAAACTTCAATTCCTCCCCCCCCCCCCCCCCCCCCCCCCCCCCCC
>NC_036249.1:17069320-17106853 GCF_002742605.1 Olea europaea var. sylvestris | reverse complement strand
CCCCTCGGCCCCCTGAAATTCACATGTAAAAAGTTAAATAATAATTAAGTGAATTTTAATTATAAAAAGGTTGAATGACTAAAATGAAAACTTAATCAGAGTATGGTGACCTCTAATGAATTGTGCACCTATTTTTCTTTCACTTTAAAGACTCACGTGACTTCTATAATTAAACCATGCTTCTTAATTCTTTAGAAGACATCGATTAGGGTTTCTCTTCATTTAATACTGTCCTCTTTCCTCCCTAGTACGGTAGTACTACGGCGCTAAATCTACGTCTCCTCTTCCACCGATACTTACCCTTTTCCACCTAACAGCATCTCCTATTCTGTACAGCTGCCTCTTTGCCCAGTTCTCTGAAGCTTTGCATCAACCTGTGCCGGGTTCGCCCCTGATTTCATAAATGTACAGATGTCATGTTATGTCTACATGAGTATGCTCGTCGGAAACAAGAGTCCAAGCATCACAAGTATTAAGTAGTGAACATAAAGTTAAAAAATAACTCAAAAACAGGCACTGGCATATGAAGTGCTCTTTTTAACAAAAAATGTTTAATAACTTCTAGATCTTATTTTGAGTATTAAAAACTAAGAATATATATGATAAACAAACATTTGATTTTAAATGCATTTTTTCAAATAACAAGGGAAAGTTAAATTGCTCATTTCACTAACTAAGCAATCCAAAGCAATGCAAATGCAAAAACACAATCAAAGCCTGATCAATAGACTGAAATATATACAGCATTTTCAATTTGTTCTAAAATAATGTCAACAAACAATCCATTTCAAGTAAGATAACACTATGTTATAGATCCTTCTCATCTATGGCAAAGTTTCCAGCCCTCGTCTCAAATGCAAATCCACGACAGAAAGAACAACCTTCCAACCCTTTTTGCTGAAAAACACATGGTTCCCCCATACAAACACCTTAAGTCTACTACTGTGACAATCCAAATTTTATAGTCAAAAATTCAATTATTGACTAGTCAAAGTCAATCAAGGACTAAAATGAAATTAAATATTTTATTTGGGTTATTTTTGCAATTGGCGAAATATAAAGGTTAAATTGGATATATTTAAAAGTTTGGAATTTATATATATACTTTTGGAAGTTTAAGGATTAAAGGTTACTAAAAAGTGAAGTTAAGGGACTTAATTTGCAATTATGGGATTGTGGACAACTAAATTCAAACCTTTGACCCATTTTCTATTATTTCACACACACACACACACACAGTGAATTTACGGGAGGAGGCAGAGACTGAGAGAAGAAGAGAAAAAGAGGAAAAGAAGAAGGGAAAAAAGAAAAGAAAAAGGAAGAAGAAAAGGAAAAAGAAGAGGAAAGGAGGTAAGGTTGATATCTTCAAGTTGGGTTGAAATTTTCCATTTGTTTTAGGTGATAAAGTATGAATTATGTTAAAATATTAGGGTTTTAACTTGTTGAATAATATGTCGAATTTTAGGGATATTTGCACGAATTGGAGCTCAAGTGTGGGGATTTATTCATTTCAAATTTTCAGTAAGGTATGGAGATGTCAAATTTTTGGGAAAATCCTAGAATCCGAATTTGGGGGATTTTAATTAATTAATTGTGAAGTGATTATGTAAATGAAATATTTCATTTGGGAATTGATTTTATGGAACAAATGTATATTATGTGGGTGGAATTGTGATTACTAGTTTCATTAGATTGGAGATTAAAATTAGTTTTAAATTTGAAATGATGGTTATGTTGATAAATTAGTGATTACCCAAGGAATTATAAAGTGTAATTAGCTCCAATTAATAAAGGAAAATTTGAGAACTTATTAAGTACCAAGAGCATTTAAATTATGTTCTATTATTAGATTTTAAGGTTTCTCGATTCGATAGTGGATAAATTGGTTATCATTATCGTATTTCAGGAGGTAGCGAGGCGATTGGAAACGTCTATCAGCCTATCTAGCTTGTAGCTCATACCTTGTGAGTGGATAAAACTTATTTTTCATAAATAAGTCTTCATTATATTTTAAAGTTATTTATTGTATAAAGTTGACTTTATAACATGATTTTTAGAATAAATTGGATTTTATTAACAATTGTTTTTAAAGTTAAATTCAGTTTAATTAAATCATTTGACTAGCATGTTATATGAATATAAATGTTTCAGTATAGCTAAAGTTATTTTAAAACCATCAGAAAGTACCCAGGTGATTTTATCCCAGTCTGCACTGATGTGAATGTGTTTCCACAATGTATGACTACTTACAGTGATTTTACCCGCTCTGTACTATTGTGAATGTGTTTTCATAGTGTATGACTAGATTATCAGAGGTCTTTGGGACCCACTCTCGTACACAAATAGGCTTTGGGCCGTGTACTAGGGTGATTAGCCTTTGGGACAGCTCTGCGTACGTATGACCAGATTATTAGATTATCAGCTATCAGATTATCAGATTTGAATGGCTTTGCCCTGTACATCGAGATTACTCTTTACATGAGTAAGGCTATTCATTGGGTACTCTTTTTGGTGTGATTTTTCAGTATTTATTCTATTATCAGATTTCAGATTATGGAATTCAGTTAATTCAGTTTTCAGAATTAAGCTTTCAGCTTATAGTATTAAGGCAGTAATATTTCATAATTTTTCATGGATATCAGAGTATTTATAGTCATTATGTTATACAGTTGCCTTTCTAGAATTATATCCAAGAAATTATGATATGATCATGTTTAGTTTTTAAAAGTGTTACTATTTTTCAGAAGTTCTTAACGATAAATAGTGCAAGAATTTTCAGAAAATAGTATAAATGGAAAAGTTTATTTATTTTCAACTATCCACTCACTGAGTTGTAAACTCATATCTTTTTACTATGTTTTCCTATCAGGAGAAGGTCGATTTTGAGATACTGGGAAAAAGCCTGCTGAAGCGAAAGAGACAGTTTCATAAGTATGTAATGAATAGTTGGGAAACTTATGTTTATTAAGTAATTGTCTAATTTTGGGTGTCAAGCATATTTGTATAAGGGTTTGCAAGTGATATAATACTTGCATGTTGATAGGATGATGTTGTAAAAACACTCAGTCGAATTTTGTTATATTTTGTAGTAGTTGTGGTAGCATTAGAGGAAGTGGTGGTTTGCAAAACTTTTGGTTTAAATGTCTATTTGAGATTTTGATGATTTTTCAGGTTGGTTTTGTCCATGTTACAGGGGAAACTCTGTCAAAATTTTTATAGATATTAGCACAGTCAAAATAGGTCAAGTTTGCCTTGGTGGTGGGTCCGGTATTTTGCTGGCATCTACTACCGGCGCACGACACGTGTCGAGTCAATTAGGTTGAGTCGGGACGGGTCGTGTCAACTACTCTCCTTGGAAGCACCTATACATTTTCACCGGCATTCTACTAACCTTGTTCCACTACAGACTCTCCAAGTCCAACATCAAGACCAAGATGGTTCACAAACTAAGGAAAGCAAGCACGTATTTTAACCCTCCAACCGCTGCCACTTCAAAATGCCAAAGATGTTGCCCCACTGTCTCTTCTCCACCTAAACCCACTGCTTCATTTTCTCAATATCTGTGATTTTTTATTTTATATATCCCTCTGTGACCACCATGGCGTACCCAGATCTCAGAACACCACGGCTTTGACAGCAAGTTTGAGATGAACTTGAGCCAATTATTTGAGACAACTACAATTCACATCCTCACTTCTAACATTACTTGTTTTTGAATACTAGAGAATGGCAAGCTCTGTAAGAAGGATTGCATTACCCGAACCAGCTACAACAGAGCCTTGGTAAGACCAAGCTAAGTTGAGCTCAGGGAGGATTTCAGACGGATTAGGTTACAAACCACTAGGGACTTCAGGGAAGAATTCCTCACATGGGCTGTATTGCAATGAATATGCTATGATCAATGTAAATTATAGGAGTTGGACATGTATATTATTGATCAAATAATTCTTCATAGAATAACTAAAGGTAAATTACAAGAAATTTCTTCAAATTAAAAAAAAAAATAATAATAATAAACAACACACGGTAGAAGGTAAGGCTTAAATTTATTGGAATAAAATTATTTAATTTCTAGAAGGTCATGAGCGCACGTCCCTAAAACGTGCAATTTATTTTTTTTATTATTATTATTATTATTTTTTTTTTTCAAAGTTCCAATATACTCGATTTTATCTGTGGTTAAATCTTAATTTGAATATAAAAGAAACAAAGAATAGACTACAGCCAGAATGCAGAGCCTCATCCAAGTGTCTAAAGCTGAATATTGTTTTTAATTGTATGTACTATATACATCTTTGTGACTCGGTTTCTGAGATATGATCTTCGTTACTCCATATGCAGAGATATAACGCAACAATTGAAAGTTTGTTTTGATTTATCTCTTCTAATATATGTTGCTACTTATTAAATTTATGCACTTTTCTCTTGTAATAAATGGCCTCATAATGGTGCTATGGAATAATGGCCCATCATATGAACAACAGAACTTGAATTGACGACATAATGCCCGAGAATTTTGAAGTACATTGACAAACTTGAAACTACCACTCCTTTGATTATCAGTCATCATCAAGGAGTGAGGAACTTATGATACAACGGATCCTGAAAGATTTGCCATACTTGGATAAAGTGATATTTGACTGGATTAAGGGCATTGTTGAGAAACGGACATTGACCGGCATTAGATGATACTCATTGTTGAAATATTTCTATCGTCTGCTAAGAAATTCAAGAATATCCCTTCTATAAGAACATGTGCCTAGACTCACAGCCAAGTGTTAGGTAGTATGGTCGTGTGTTCCTCCAATCAACCTCCGGCGCTCAAGTTAGAAACAAAGATTGAAGGGGGAAGAAAAGTTAATTAAATGGTTTTTGTATGTTTACTGTAGAATGAATATTACCTTTCCTTGGCCATTCTTTATATTGGCTTTTCCAATTAGCTAGATTTGGTAAATTGCTTGAGTAATGTAACAGTAGTAAAATGCAGCACTATCTGGAGCCCAGCTCACTACGCATGTCTTATATCCTCCATGACTAGCGGAATAAAATTGGATGCTTCCTCATTAGCCTCATTCTTGCCTTATAATGCAAATTCAGATACCAGGACGTATGTTGAAGATTTGGACTTATTTAAGCAAATCCTCAACTCGGTGACTAAAAGAAGGATTGATATTATTGAGCAGGATCTGCACGAGCTCAAGATGACAGATTTTAGTAATACCTTGTGGGTCTAGACTCACTCGTAACTTTATATACTTTGTATTTTGTCAAGGTGGTCCATGTATAAAGTTAAAATTATATTCTACAAATAGTTTATTGTGTTTTATAATTGAACTTGCTTGTGTACTAGTTGCTCTGCCTAGCACGTGCAACTTCCGTGCATAATTAAGCTGTTTAAAGTAACAGTGTTTAAATATAGGAAACTTCTGTAACTCAAGGTATTACTTGTCAATTGGAATTGGAAACTTTTAATTGGTGTAAATAGTGAAAGCTTTTGGTACATGAATTGCATAATTATTTTAGGAGATTGTTCATTTATCAGAACCATTGAAGTCCCAACTTACGAAAATTGGACAATATACACATTTTGGTAGTTTGGACGAAAACCAAGTTTTATCTTAGCATTGCATGTCAACAAGACAATATTTAAATTAAGGATTTATCTTAGGAAGCATTGGAATTGAGTCCACTCTGGGGCTGAGGAATCTTGTTCCTTGCCAAGGTGCAACGACGCCGGATCTGAGGCAACATCATCAGAATCTGTTGAACCACCTTGTGAAGACCAGTCAGCTCCGCCTGTGTCAAGTTACATACAAAGCATGATTTACGTGATACATGTATCAGCAGAGCTTGATTAAAGAAGCTTTTGGAGTTGTTTTCAAGTTTGGGCAGATTGAGAAATGGCTGTTGAGGTTAGATGAGGAGACTGGGAAACCAAGAGGGTCCTGTTTGCTTGTTTATAGGAAACTTGATAGTCCAATGAAAGAATTAATAAAGCAGCAAAAGTCTTATAATGGTATCAGAGTTCAATAAACTCAAACTAGTACATTGATCCAATTAAAGCACAAACGTGATGTCAAATTCAAAGATTGGCGCTAAAAATGATCCAACATCTTACAGTGTCATGTTAAGGGTAAATTCTACATTGAATAAACATGAAATGAATTAATGATTCTTAAAGTGACAAGATTGTACTTTTGTTTCTGTTTATGGAGAAATACTATGAAAACAAAAACAAAAACAAAAATAAAAATAAAAAATAAAAATTATAATTTGTAAAAGAGAATTAGAGGACAGAAATTCCTAATAGGGCTGGCCCTGAAATTTTTGAGGCCCTAAGCGACTAACTGTTACGAGGACCTTTAAAATACTTTTTTTTTTTTTTTTTTTACAAGCCTAACAAACTTAAATATATAAATAAATAACAACAATTAGCAGAGATGCAGCAACCATGTTTTAGTCTATTAAATGATTCCCACTCATTATCTCTCTACCGCACGTGTATATATATGCTCTCTCTCTCTCTCTCTCTCTCTCTCTCTCTCTCTCTCTCTATATATATATATATATATATATATATATATATATAGATAGACACACATGTACTACCTCTCTTTCTCTATTTCTTCATGCTCTCTTCACTCCTTTCTCCATCCTCCACACTTCCACTCACTCTTCACACCTCTCTTTTTTCTCTTCACACCTCTCTTGTTCACACACCAGCCCATATTTATAGGTAACACAATCAGTGGATGATCCCTCAACATTTTTCTAGTATGTCGGTGGAGTGGCTGCATTCAAGCTTCTGGAGAATTCTTCTATTGGAAACGATCTTCATTTCCAGCAATAATTTCCAGAATATTCTCCAACTTGCAAGCATATGTAAATCCTAGAAAATTCTAGATATTTGAAGTTGGTGAATGGTGATGATTTCTTCATGGATTCTGAATTGAAGGGACTGTCCCTTCAATTTTCTTTCCTTCCTGTGCGGCATATCCCTTCAATTTCCTTTTTTTTCTATTTGGTGCCAGTATGAATTTTGAGGCCCTAGACCCAAGCCATATTTTTTAGGCCCTAGGCATTTGTCTAGGTGGCTTGGCCTCAGGGCCGGCTCTGATTCCTAATTCATGTTGTCTTGAAAATTTTGTATTTTCTTTGAACATGAATGTCCATTGCCCAGGTTCTCATCCAATGCACAACACAAACTGCTGTGAAGTGAAAAATCATAAGCCAAAAAAAAGAACAGCCAAAAAAAAAAACACCAAATCACACATTTTAGTTTTTACACAGTCTCTTTCAGTGACCTTGCTTTAATCAGCTTCAACGCCATCTTCCTCCCGCTCTCGCCATTCTCCTAGTCTTCCTCCTCATACTTGGCTTTACCATCATGCATAGTTTCTTCATTATCAATTAGAGATGGCATAGTTTCCGACATTTCGTGTTCTAGCTCAACATTTAAGGAATGTCCCGACTGCAAATGATCCAATTATTCTAACCTCTTTTGCAGCCTTATTGTGGTGCCAAAAGATGTAAATGATGTTGTATCTATCTTCTTAATCTGTGGTTAGTTCCCGGAGTCAGCTGCCACCTTATCTTGTGTCTTCACTATCGGAAGAACCTGTAATATCCAAAATTCCTAGTGTGTAACCGGAATTATTTAATGTCCAGTGTTATCCTATTCGCTCCTAGTGATTCCAAGTCTAGTCGATATATAGTCCAATGATGAGAGATCTATCTGTTTAAAGAAAATGAGACAACATTTAATTACGTCCAATTTCATAAAAAAATTTGGACAAGTTTATTAGTTAAAGTTAATTAAGTACAAGTCCTTTTAACTTGGACGTACCTCATGTCACATGTCCCACGTACCACAATATTTGTTGTCTAGAAATTTTAAGGAGGGGGATTGAGGATTGGACTAAAAAAAAATTCAGGCCAGGCTAATATGTTAGAAAATTACACATAAATTTTATTTTTCACTTATTAAAAAAATGAATTGGGCTGGAGCAAGCCCGTCCCGCAAATCCGCCACTGCTATAGTTCAATTGTAGAAATATTATCTAGATTTTATTACCAATGACACTTGTAGCAGATATCCCACGATAAATTTTGATTTTCGGGCTTAAAATACAATCGAACGAACACCAGTTTATCTCAGCTCGACCCAAAAACTCCACCTTCACTTTGGACTCAAACTCCACAGAGGAGAAGGGGTGGTGTTGATAGGGAGAAGAAGAAGCAACAATGGTGGACTCACTCCAACAATCACCAGTGGGCTGCTCCCTTACCTCTTTCGGCCCTCTCTCCCTCCCTCAACACACACCCACACACCACCATGAAAACGGCTAAAAGAAGATGGGTATATATAGGATAGGTTAGTTACACAGCTTGGGCCAAAGGCTTCTTAAGACCTAAACTAATGGGCTACCAATTAATCGAAAACCCACAATCTAATAACCCAACTATTACTTGGACCATCCACAAGTTTAGGTTATTTCCAACTCGAGCCAAGTCCATGGTGTCAATAAATAATCCAACAATTTTTTTAAATCATCGCCCGAATTATTGAGTATCAAAACCCAACAATCTCCACCTTGATGCCCAATAATCGTAAGCAAAAAAAAAAAAAAAACACGAAGTTTATACTTGTACAATCAAGGTAATCCAATAAAATTGGTATCACAGACCTTACATCATGTTTCAAACCTGAAACACATACCATACTTGCTTCATGTACTCATCAGGACTAAGGTCCAAAAAACACCCAAGTAGAAACAAGTATTCACAGTGAACAAATAATCATGCAATGAAAATATTATATAAGATAATACACAATTCTTTTCAAAATCACGTTCATACAGAACCATAGATTAACACTAAGTTAATCAACACACAGTCAAACACAACAAAAGCATAAATGACCCCCGAAAAGATCTCACCACACCTATCATTCCCATTTCGTGTTACTCCTACCTCGAGAACACATATCTCCTCTCATCACCTACCATGCTCACTAGATAATCACTCAACTCATGTATAACTAGTAAGTCACAATAGATCCTAAGCTCTCAAGATAATCCTCTATATCACATCACTTCTCCCAACCTACGTGGATAATGGGTATCCAACTTGCAGAAGTGATAGAAAGTGTCTCTCTCTCACACTCCACCTGATCAGGGTCTTTTCACAGATAAATGATTCTAGCATTTGATCACATCTCCACTCGTGATTCAAATGTCACATTTCACATCCCCGGTACAAACCACAAAGTACCCCTAGACATCTATACTACATCTTAACAAAAGACATCCTCATTGCTAGTGCATCACAAACTCACTATGACAAATCAATACCTGTAGGCGACCACAAAAGTTAGGGCTCAATTTAAATTGACCCACACACCCCAAGGTTACTCCAATTACCAATGCTCCAAAAATCCACAAAGGAAAGGGTGAAGGTGGCACTCATAAAGAGAATCGAAGAAAGAATTGGTTACTTCACTACACTCACAAAGGAGGCTCGCAAAGAGAAAGAAGATAACCATAACATAACTCCCTCACATAGTCTCACAAACCACATAAGCTTACAAAGATAAAGGAGAAAATGGCTGCCCATCTTTCTTCTTACTACCATACTTTCAAACCATTCACAGAGCAAACAGAGGACGCCACAAGTCTCAATCCACTATGCATGCAAACACAATACACAAAATAATAAAATCACTTTAATTCATACAATTACACACATCAAACATATTGAAAGTGTAACATATCAACAGTGCAATAGAATTAAGCGATCACATACATGCAGCAAGGATTACACACAAATGCAATACAGTAATGAGGTTTACTCTCTCGATAAACCTCACTAGGCTCATCACTCAACCCTAAAGCCACATTCGCCTTACCTCTCTCTTATCTTTCCTTTTATTATCATTTCCAGGACAGTCTCTTTAACCATGCCCAAATTTTACCATAGTTAAACCATATCTTAGTTTTCAAACTTGATTTAGACCTACACATGCCACCAATACCAAATAATGACCACAAGCAAAGTATTGACGTAATTCACACAGAATAGTCCAAAAAAAATTTCCAAAAGTCACATGCAATTCTAACGATGTAGAAAAATTGGTAACAAATTCACAAAGAATTTTAGGTAAATAATTAACATGTAATTCCTAGGTCTAGCAATAAGCAATGGTTACCCCTTCACGGTAACCCCAAACCTAACGTCACCCCCACATGATGACTTCTAATGTGAAAAATAAATAATTACCATAACAATATTTTTAACTGCAATAATAAAAGGCAAAAAACACGATACCAAGCGGACCACGTCTGAAGGTCCGTAAATATCAAGACATGAGAATTCATTGCTTTAGGACTAGCACTATCAATCCCAGAGCTTTCAGCAACCGAGGCAACACAAAATGACATCCAGTACCCAAACATCTAAGGGCAAAATCGTCCAACTTTCACTGCATTGCTCGAAACTGAAATCCAACAACACTACACTGTCCACCTTATCTCCAAAAACATTCTGTCTTTTGAAACTGTCAGCTAAAACTGCTCCATGCGTCGATGATGGAGTCTCACACGCCGGCCAACCAGAAGCACCTCCACCTGCCATCTCCAGTCATTTTTCATCCCAAAAATCACAAATTTATCAACAACACAAGCTCTGATGCCAATTGTAGTGGAAATCCCTCGATAAATTTTGATTTCGGACTCAGAAAATAATCAAACGAACACCGATTTACCTCATCTCAACCCAAGAACTCCACCTTTACTTTGGACTGCCCAAACTCTCTCAAACTCCACAAAGGAGATGGGATGATGTTGGTGATAGGGAGAAGAAGCAATTAAAATGTTGCTTAACTCAAGCTGATTGATATTTTTAAAGACAGTCTCCAGGGCAATTAAAATTAATAAGTTGTTTAAAAGTGACATTTTCTATATGTACTTTAAAAAAGGGGAAAAAATGTGAAGTTGAGAAGTTGACAGTAGATGAAAATAGTGGAAACTTCTTATAATGAAATTGAAGATAATGTTGCTTAACTCAAGGTAGTGCTTGTCAATTTCAATTGAGAACTTTTAAATGGGTTACTTGAAGGAACTTTTGCCACATGAATCGCATAAATTAGGAGAGATTTCTTGTTTATTGGAACTGGTGGAATCCCAGCTTTCGAAACATACACCTTTGGAAGTCTAGATTGAGGACCAAGTTTTTATTTACATGGAGAACCATCAAGACAACCAGTGGATTGAGGGTTTTCCATGAGGAAGTAGTGGAATAGAGTACAGCTCTGGTGCAACATAATCTTGTTTCTAGACAAGGTGTAAAAATATTTGGTCTGGCAAAACATATTTTAATATGTCGAAACACCATTGAAGGTATTTCTGGTATGAAGAGATGGTCTAAGGTGAAGCTATAATAGAGGATACAGATCCAGGTGACCAATTTTGTGGCTTGACAACAGAACATATGGAAACTAACTTGAAGCAGAATGACAAAATTGATGAACCTAGAGGAAAAATTTCTATGCTGAATCAAAGCGCAGGAGTTCAAGGCATTCATATGGAATGTACCTTACCATATGAAGGTAAAAAACTTACCATTGATAGTAGGATAGATGTTAAATTTTTATACACATATATTCTTGTCATGTTATATAGAAAAAATTCACATAATCTACAACTAACTCTAAATCGAAGAATCAAATGTATCTATTGTGGTCCTGTATCCCCAATTAATCTTATCAATCTTTAGGATTAGTGTATTTTTCCTTTTAAGGTCAGCTACATATTAAGCAGTGAACATAAAGATTGAAAATCAATTAAAAACTGCACGTGCATAGAAAGTGCTCTTTTTAACGAAAATGTTGAAATATAATAACGTCTAGATCTTATTTTGAGTATTAAAATATAAAAACTAAGAGTACCATTAAGAAACATTTAATTTCTAATGTTTTTTTTTTTTTTTTAAAAGGCTCATTTCATTAACTAAGTAATCCAAAGCAATGCAAATGCAAAAACACAATCAAAGCCTGATCATAGACTGAAACATAAACAACATTTTCAATTTGTTCTAAAATAATGTCATCCAATATTCCAATTCAAATAAGATACCACTAAGTTAAAAATCCTTCTCACCTATGACACAGCATCCATCCTTGTCTCAAATACGAATCCATGACAAAGGCCATCTCCTTTCATTGATAAACCTTCAGGCCACCTCGATTCGGCCTTCCCCTCTTCACTTTCTTCCCAAAGAACCAAACTTCCAATCCTTTTGGCTGAAAAACACACCTTGGTCCCCTCAACAAGCACCTGAAGTTTACTACTCTCCACAAAGAATCAATACATTTTCATTGGCATTCCACTAACCTCATCCACTCCATGCTCTCCTAGTCCAACTTCAAGACCAAGATGGTTGTGCACAAGCTACAGCAAGCAAACGAACTTTTAACCCTCCAACCATTTAGACTTTCTTGTCATTTTGGTCTTCACCAATCATGGCCGCTTCAAAATGCCAAAGATATTGCCCCACTGCAACTTCTCCACCCAAACCCACTGTTCATTTTTTAAGGCAAGAAAAATTGGGAATTATATTACCAGAAATACTCAATCTTATTGCATTAAAAGTTACTATAGATTACATTCCAATTTATACATACTAGAGGACTCAGGGGATTGCATCAGAATAAATGTGACTATTACATATCCAATAAGACTCCTTAAATTACTCAATCAATTGTTGGAATACTAGTAGACACTTGACTAAAAATAAAGTTCAGTAAATGATTTTGAATTGAATTCATCAGTGATCATTAATTTGGTTTATTTTCCAACATTGCCTCCCGTAAACCAAATTTGCTTTTCATTCCAAGTCTCGCAAGCTGTTTCTTGAAGTTCTGACTTCCAATTGGTTTTGTAAATATATCTGCTACTTGATCTTCTGTTTTGCAGTATTTGACTTGAATTATTCTATCTTGAACAAGCTCTCTCAAGAAGTGATATCTCATACGAATGTGTTTAGTCCTCCCATGTAGAACTGGTTCCTTTGTAACAAAAATTGTTAAATTATTATCACACAAAAGAGTTGTAGGAGCATCCTGCTTATGGTTTAGATTCTCCAAAATCCCTCATAACCATACAATTTGGCAGCCAACAAAAGATGTCGCAATATATTCAGCTTCCGTTGTTGATAGAGCAACAATTGGTTGTTTCTTCGAACTCCGACAAATTTCTCCACTTCCAATGCTAAAGGCATAACGCGACGTACTTTTACTATCATCAACACTTCCGGCAAGATCACTGTTAGTGTATCCAAAGAGTGTAATTGGAACTTTTGCTTGATAAAAAATGACATAATCAATTGTCCACTTCACATATCGTAAAATTCGTTTAGCAGCTTCCCAATGTTCTGAATGTGGTGCTTCCATGAACCTACTTATTAAACTCACAGTAAACATGATATCAGGTCTTGTGGCTATGAGATACATCAGATTTCTCACTAAGCTCCTGAACATGGTGGTATTAATAAGCTTTCTTCTCCTTCCTTTCTGAGTTTCTGGTCTAAGATGCATGGAGTTGAAACAGGATTTGCAAATTCCATCTTAAACCTTTTTCGAATCTCTCTAGCATACTGCTCTTGAGTAATAAAAATTCCACTTTCAGATTGGTATACTTCAATACCCAAAAAATGATGTAATTTTCCCAAATCAGTCATATTAAACTCTTTCATCATCAAGTCTCTAAAATTATCCAACATAGCCAGATTATTTCCAGTGAAGACAAGATCATCAACATAAAGACTTACAATAATGGAACTTCCATCAGAACCATTTTTTATGTAGAGAGTATGTTCACGTGGACTTCTATGAAAACCATTTGTTTATTGATTCTATTATACCAAGCCCTTGGTGATTGTTTTAAATCGTATGAGGCCTTTTTCAGCTTGTAAACTTTATGCTCTTCTCCTTCTTTCGCAAAACCAGGTGGCTGTTCAACATAAATCTCTTCTTCAATAAAACCATTTAAAAATGCAGATTTAACATCCATTTGCAAGGGCTTCCAGTTATTTTGAGCAGCTAGAGAAATTATAAGCTGAATAGTGTCAAGTCTAGAGACCGGGGCGAATACCTCATTGTAGTCTTCTCCTTTTCTTTGCACATACCCCTTTGCTACAAGCCGAGCTTTGTGTTTGTTGACTGAATTGTCTGGATTCAGTTTAGTTTTGAACACCCACTTTACTCCTACAGGCTTCTTGTTTGGTCGCAGATTTGTGAGCTCCCACGTATTGTTCTTTTCAATGGCGTCAATTTCTTCCTTCATGGCATTTCTCCATTTTTCTTCTTTGATTACTGCTTCATATAAAATTGGATCCTCACCTGCAAAAAATGCAAACAAAACGATACCTTCTTCATGAGTAGGTTCTATAGACTCATAGATTTCTTGCAATCTTCTCATTTTTGTTCTTGGTGGCTCTTCATCAAATTCTTCTCTTCTAGAAGAACTTGGAGGTGAAAGGGATCCACAATTTGATGAATTGTCACAGTTTTCATTTGAGGTGTTATCTCCTTCTTGAAAAATTATTGATTGACTGCTCTCATTACTTTCAAGGGTTGCATTTTCATCGAACTTTAAATCCCGACTTATCACAATTTTCTTCGTCAATGGATTGTATAATTTATAACCCTTAGACTTTTCACTATATCCAACAAAAATGCACTTCAGAGCTTTATCATCCAATTTATTCCTTATAGCATCCGGTATATGGGCAAAAGCAAGACTACCGAAGATCTTTAGTGTGAAACTTTTGGTTTAGAACTATACCGAGCTTCATGTGGAGTCATGTTATTTAAACTTTTTGAGGGTGACCTATTGATCAAATATACTGCACAAGCAACTACCTCTGCCCAAAGTTCTTGTGGTAGTTGCTTTCTAAGCATGCATCTTCCCATTTCCATAATGATTCAGTTTTTTCTTTCACAAACCCCATTCTGCTGTGGCAAATACTATATAGTCAGTTCTTGTCTTATTCCAAGATTTCTACACAATGTTTCAAAGTCCCTTGAAAGATACTCAGTCCCACGATCAGTTCTTAATGTCTTAATAGAAAATCCAGAAAAGTTCTCAACTTCAACTTTAAAATCTTTGAAAGCATGAAAGCACTTAGATTTTTCTTTAAGAAAAAATGTCCAGACTTTTCAGCTAAAGTCATCAATGAAAAAGATAAAACATTTGCTACATCCAAGAGATAAAACTGGAATTGGTCCGCACACGTCTGAATGGATAAGTTGTAGTGGTTGTCTGGCTCTCCAAGATGACTTGTGTGGAAATGAACTTCTATGTTGCTTTCCAAGTTGGCAGGCCTCACAAACTTCATTCAATTGTTCAATCTGAGGAAGACCATCCACCATTTGCCTTTCTGATAACAATTTCAAGGCTCCATAATTTAAATGCCCATACCTATCATGCCATAGTTTCGAAATTTCTCCATTTGTGCTAGTGAAATGAGAAGCAACATTAGTAACTTTTAGCTGAATAGGAAACATATTATTTGATGCCAATGGGATCTTTGTGACAATCTGATTTTCTCTGGTCAAAATGCACAATTTATCATGTAAATTGATCTCAAAACCCTTTCTTAAAAGGTGGGCTGCACTTAATAGATTGCTTCGCAAACCAGGAACATAATAAACATCAGACATCTTTTCAAGCTTTCCTGTCTTAGTTTCAATTGTTGTATCTCCAATCCCTTTAATTGCAAAAGCTCTAGCATCACCAATTTTGAATTGCCCTAATTCTGATTCCACCAGCTAAGAAAACAAGTTTTTGTTTTCAGTCATATGCTTACTAGCACCGCTATTCAGATACCAAACATCATCATTTTGCATTTTTTCACATTTTAATAACAAAGTTTCAAAAGTGTACTTCTCATGACAGTCATTTTTATGAATGAAACTAGTTTCTGCTTTATCCTCATTTTTCTTGTTCCAGCACTCATTGCTTTTATGGCCAAGTTTGTGACAATTATAGCATTCAACATATTCCTTTCTCTTATACCAGCAATCACTACTTTTATGATTAGCTTTATGACACTAATAGCATTCAGGGAATTCTTTTCTACCTCTTTGATGATATCCTCGGCCTTGACCTCTTCGAAAATTGCTTGTGTGATCATCCTTTACTTCTTCTTTGAACTCTCCACCACTTTGAAATCCTCTTCCTCTTTCACGAGAATGGTGGCCTCTCTCTCCACCTCCAGATCGTCCTCTTCCTCTAAAGGTATTAGAATTAGAGCCTCTTGAAATTTGAGATTTGAGTGCTTGATCAGGGAGTGAAGGATTCCTATGCTTTACTCGCAGTTCATGAGATTTTAACGATGCAAGTAAATCATCTAATGAAAGTGTTTCCAAGTCTTTAAATTCCTCAATTGTGGCAGCAATGAAATCAAACCTTGATGGTAGACTTCGAAGAACTTTTCCAACAACTTTCTGATCTTCTAAACGTTCGCCATTGAATGCCATTTGATTTATAATTGTAGTAACCCTTGTGAAGTAATCAGAAATACTTTCTTCTTCTTTCATTTCCAATTTCTCGAACCCTAATCTCAAGGACTGTAAGCGTACCTTTTTTACTCTCTCTTCTCCAAGGTGTGCTGTCTGCAAAATTTCCCAAGCTTGCTTTGAAGTTTCATCTTTTGCAATTCGTTCAAACACCGGTCTTTCAATTGCCTAGTAAATATGGAAAAGGGCTTTACTATCTTTTTCTCGCTTTTCATTCAAAGCATTTCTTTGTGCTTGAGTCATTCCATCTTCAGTCTCCGGATCTTCAAAACCTTCATCAACAATATTCCAAAGCTTCATAGATTTCAGTAACACTTTCAAATTGTGACTCCAACAGTCATAATCTTTCCCCATTGAAATGAGGAATAAGAGACACCAGATTACTTGGATTTGCCATGATTTTCTTTTCTGGGCTATGTTACTACTATTTTATTCTGAGAATAATTTTTGTAATGGTCGAATGCTCTGATACTACTTTGAAGGCAAGAAAAATTGGGAATTATAATACCAGAAATACACAATCTTATTGCCTTAAAAGTTACTACAAATTACATTCCAATTTATCAATACTAGAGGACTCAGGGGACTGCATCAGAATAAATGTGACTATTACATATCCAAGAAGACCCCTTAAATTACTCAATCAATTGTTGGAATACTAGTAGACACTTGACTAAAAATAAAGTTCAGTAAATGATTTTGAATTCATCAATGATCATTAATTTGGTTTATTTTCCAACAATTTTTGCAATATCTGTGACTTTTGTCTCATATATATCCCACAGTGGGCACCAAGGCGAACCAAAATCTCAGAACATCAGAATAAAATTAGATACCATTACAGGACTCCACAGCTTTGATGGTACGTTCGAGGTAAACTTGAGACAACAACCAGTGGCGGACCCAGGAATGTTGAGAGCTAGCGACCATCGACGATGTTAATATTTAATTAAAAAATATTAAAAAGTCTTCAAACAATATATAAAACGCAAAAATTATATAGGTGCCGGTGCTTATTTCCTTGACACTGGATGAAGATTTCAATAAACGATCCAAATTTAAAGTACTAAAAGATTTTTGGTGTACATCAAATACCCAAGGCCAATCAGAATTCCAAATTTTTTAAAAAAACTTTGAAATTCATTGGTCTTAATAAAATACCCAAAGTTTCTCTATTTTTTATTAATCCTAATAGTGAATTTATTCAAGATACCGAATTCAAACAATTTTTTATAATTAAATTTTATTTTCAATATCAAACTTGGATTTACTTAACTACTAATAAAAAAAGGAAAGAAATGGAAAAATATTTCCTTTCTATCAGAAAAAAAATAAGCACAAAAAATAAACTTACCTAGAACTGGCGAGTTCATAGAGCTTTCTAGTGTCAGAAAAAAATATAACTCCAACTTGTACATGCATCACACAAGACAGGCAATTCTTTTGCCTTCTTGAGCAATCCGCCTCATCGTTTTGAGAACTTCAATTGCTGGCTATTGATGTTCTCAATCCTCTAGATCTCAAATTTTCCTCTACCCATTTTTCACCCTTCAAAAACAACCAAATACTCTGAAAAAAGAAAGAATGTGGAGGAGATCGGGAAGGGTAGGGTGGAGTGGAGTGGAATGGAACATGGGGTCATAAATACAATAGATGCTATAATCCATTTTCGATTTGGTGGAAATTTTTTACTGCTTTTGGTCTTATGATACAAAAGGGTGAATGAATTTGGAGACAAAATATAAAGGAAATAATTTACCACAGGCGGAGCCATCACGAACGGCCACTGGGCCTAGCAAGGTACTGGATTTTCCGGTGACTACAAATATTCACATCCCCATTTCTGACTTTCTGAATAGTAGAGAATCGCAAGCTTTGTAAAAATGACTCTATCACCCGAACCAGCTAAAACAAAGCCTTGGCAAGACCAAGCCGAGCCAAGGGAGGATTTTTAACAAGCTATTTAAAGGGTTACAAACTACAAGGGACTTCTGAGAAGAAGTACTCAAATGGGCAGTATTGTAAATATGTACTATGATCAATGTAAATTGTTGGCGCTGGACATATATATTATTGATGAAAGAATTCTTCATAAATACCTAAAGGTAAATTGCAACAACTTTCCTGAAATAAAACAAATTCGCAAACACGCAAAAGAGTTGAGAGTAAGGCTTAAATTTATTGAAATAAAAAATATTTAATTTCTAGAATTTTAAGAGCGCATGTTCCTAGAAAGTGCAATTTTTTTCTAGAATTCAAAAATATTTGATTTTATCTATGCTTAAATCCTAATTGAATATAGAAGAAAAAAATAATAGATTACAGAATGAAAGTAGAGCCTCATCCAAGTGTCTAAAGTTGATATTGTCATTAATGGTATATACTATATATCTTTGTGACTGAGGTTTTGAGATGTGATCTTTGATGCTTTATAAACAAGGACAACCTTACAGCTTTGAGAGATATAATGCTACAATTGAAAATTTATTATGATTTTTCTCTTCTAGTATATATTGCAACATATTGAAGTTATATGCTTTTTCTCTTGTAATAAATGGCCTCGTCATTAGCTATGAATATGCTATTAATGGCCGATCATGAAGGAATAGAACCTAAGATGATCACATCATGGGCATGAGAATTTTAAGCACATGGACAAACTTGAAACTTCGACTCCTTGATTATTTACTCATCGTCAATTAGTGAGGGAATTATGATACAAAGGATCCTGAAAGATTTACCAAACTTAAAAGTGATATTTCACCTGATTAAGGGTGTTGCAAAGCCATGGACATCGACTGGCATTAGTGATATTAATCATTGTTGAAATTTTTTTTGTTAGCTGGTAAGAACTTCCAGAATATCCCTTCTATAAGAACATGTGCCTACACTCATAGCCAAAAGTTAGGTGATGTACTTTGGCATTCCTACAATTAACCTCAGGCACTCAAGTTAGAAACAAGGATTGAAGGGGAAAGGAAAGTTAGTAAAATGTTTTTGTGTGTTTCTTGCAGAATCAGTATTACCTTTCCTTGGCAATCCTTTATATAGACTTTTCCTATTCGCCAGATTTGGTAAATTACATGAGTAGCGTGACATTATTAAAATTGCAACACTGTCTAGGCCTCAGCTCGCTAGACATCTCTGATTTCCTCTATGCGTATTGGACTGAAATCGAAGGCTTCCTCATTATTGCCTAATAATGCAGATACGGATACCAGGAGATTTGTTAAAGATTTGAACTTATTTCAGCAAATGCTCAAGTCAATGACTAAAAGAAGGAAGATACAGGTGCATGAGGAATACTAATTGATAGAGTTGAAATTATTGAATAGGATTTGTGTGAGCCCAAGATAATAGCTTTGAATATTACATTGTGGGTCCCTTACCAACTAGTAACTTTATATGCTTAGTAGAATAAAGCCATGTGTACAGGGTAAATATTCACAAGGGTCAGCCCCACACAGGCCCCAATGCAATAAAAAATGAAAAAAAAAAAAAAACCCCCCAACCCCATCCCATGTGAGACCCTGTAAGGGGTCTGTAAGAGCTGGGTTGTACGCCTAGCTCAGTTGTACTTAGTAATTGGTCTCGGTGGCCCACAAATAAAGTAGTTAAAATTATATATGTATAAAATAGTTTATCGTGTTTATATGTGAACTTAATACACGAGCCTAGCACATGCAACTTCCATGCAAAATTATTACGCAGTTTAAAGTATCAGTGTTTAGATATTGGAAAATTCTGTAAATCGAAATGTTATTTGTCTGCTGGAAAAAGAAACTTTTTAAATGGTGCTACTTGTGAGAGCTTTTGGCACATGAATGGCATATTTTTTTTAGGAGATTCTTCATTTATGGGAACCGTGGAATCCTAATTTACGAAAATTGGACAATATGCATACTTTGACATTTTGAATGAAAACAAAGTTTCTCTTGGCACTGCATGTCAAGAAGAGAATATTTGGATTAAGGATTTTTCTTGGGAAGCTGTTGAATTGAGTTCACTCTGGTGCAAAATATGGTTCTTCGCTGAGGAGTAACAATGCCTGGTCTGAGGTAACATCATCTGAATCTGTTGAACTATTATGTGAAGACCAATCAATTCCGCCTGATGTGATCCAAGGATCGAAGAAAAGTTCGGACAAGGATCTGTTGATCGTTAAAAAAAGGTCCAATTACTCGATCGCAAATGAAGACGGTCAAAGAAATTATGAGATTACTTGTTCAAGCCATGGTGGACTAAACATCGATCATAGCAAGTAAAGGGACAAGTCTCATGTTGGGTTTGGGAGGAGAAACACGATGGATCAACTTGATTCAATCAATGGATGGAGAGACTGGCCAAATCATCTATGCGATCGCATAGATATTCCACCTATGCGACAGTATAGAAGCCAACAGAAAATTCAGCTGAGGACTAAAACTCTTCTATGTGACCAGTGGCAAATCCATCATCAACGTTCAACTAGGGCGGAGGTTGACTTTGCCCGTTGACCATCGACAATCAACAATCGTAAAAGCCCAATCCGGTCGATGGTCAACCGTTTATTAAAATTAGATTAAATAATATTAAAAATTATTCAATATATATGTAAATGCACGAAAATCTAGAAATTATATACATATGAAAATATAGTTCAATACAACCCAAAATGCTAAAAAAAAAATATACAATACGACCTTACTCTGTAATTGTAAGCTTAAACAACTGAATTCTACGAAGTCGCTTGCAATATTATCTAATTCTCAAGTTTTATAAAAAGAACTTTCTCCATGTAAACCACCAAATTGTCATTCAATAATTCAACTCCCATTTTGTTGTGCAGATCATTCTTGATTAGATTCATATCAGAGAATACCCTTTCAACACTTGCAGTTGCCACAGGTAATATCAAAACCAATGTGATCAGCCTATAAACCAATGGAAAATAACAAGAACTTCTAGTTCCAACCAACTTCTAAGCTACACAAGATATGCTTTTGAGGTTGAAGAAAGCTTCATCCATTCTTACGAGCATAAGAAACTTGTCAAGTTGAGGTCTAAGTAATAAAAGCTCTTCACTATTAAAATCCAAAGGATATAACAAACCAAGTCGTACCAATTTACATACATCAAAAGCTACAAATGAATCTCTTGGACTTAAACACGAAATGCAAGTAAAAAAACTCAGTAGTTGTTTTTGAAAAACGATCATTCAACTCTTGCAATATTGAATCTATGACATAACAATACAAATCAACATAAAAGCGATGATAATAAGTCACATGCTGAGTTGCACATCTTGGTCGACATTTCAATACTACAATATCATCCATATTGGACACTGAAATATGTCTATCAAATCAAAACTCAATTACCTTACTCAACAAAGTATCCCAACCATGTTTCTCATGTTCTACAATGCGTACTTACACAACTTCAATAACCTCATAGCCTTTTGAAAACCAATAATTTTCTATACTGTATTCCAACCAATAAAATTCAGAAAACCATTCTTTTTGAAAACACCTATTATCATTTCTTGTCCATCTTCTTGGAAAGTCATGTCCATGTGGTTGACAAGGACCTTTTTGCAAATATGTCATCTTAACATCATCTCTGATATTAAGATCATATAACTTGATAGAGGGGCATTTTTCTAGATCAAATACAAGATCATCCACATTGAATTGAGCCCGAGACTTTTTTGTGCTGTTTAACAACTCGAGTGCTCGGCTAAAAGCAGTGGCAGGACTGGAAGCACAACTAAAACTAGGAGAACTAGGTATAGACTTTCATTTCGGTTGAAAAAATCGTTCCATAATATGCAAAACGCCCCAATTTAATTTTCAATTATAATTAATTAAAAAATAAACAATTCAAAAAAAAATCCCCAAGAGTTAGATAACAATGTATTAGAAAAATCAAACACTAAAAAATTAGTCAAAGCAGCAAAGCTGCTACATCTATAGTTGGTATTTGGTAGGTTGGCCATTTATGTCAATTTGAATACTCAAACAAGTCAAAAACAAATAAATACTTGAAGTATTAGAAGCAACAAAATTGTTATTTATTAGATACAACACAAATGAAAGACTACCAATTTTTCGCCCATCTTAATACTAGATACTGAAATTCTGTAAAATAATCCAAATTCGATTTCAGAAATTAAGCTGATTGCCCTTTTGTCAATGTTGGGAATACACTCAATTTTGATGCCTTCTTCAATTAATTTTAACACTTGAAAATGATCAAAATGCCCTTAACATGATAGAACTACGATGGGCAACACTTTCTCTCCAATAACATTCTAAGCTAATCACATACATGTATTTTGAAATAGAGCCCCATAATTTTAGGAGTTTATTTAAATGGAAAGCAATTAATCCCCACATGAAAGTAAAAATCTTTTCGAAATAAAGCACAGAAATCACCAGTGAATTATCCTAAATTACAGCTTATCTGCAGATCCCTCCATCCCGTAATAACCTCTAACAGATGGTGTTTATGCTCTAATTCCTGATTTTTGAAGTTGTGAATCAGTGATTCAACTTTAAGATGAGAAATTGAGAATTGTTCTTCGATCCAGTTGAAAACCCATATCCTCAAATTTACAAATTAATATCAAGTTAGACATTAAATTGAGGATGGAATACTGTGCCAAGAAAGAATTGGGGAAGAACAAGAACTCATAAAGGGTTTGCTAATTGCTCTTGCATCTTATTTGATCTCTCTGGGCTCCAGGCCTACCAGCTACCGATTTTGACACGGGAAGGAAAGTTTACTGCAGGCTGCCTGCTGGACTAGAGTGCTGGTCCTTTCGAGTCTCACGGTGCTATCTGCTGGCTGCTATGATCTACCCTTCTAGCGGAGTGGCGGTAGACGGGTAGAAGTAGTGGACTAATTTTGAGAAATAATCTGGTTATATGGAGAAAGCTCATTTGGGCTTTTTTAATTGGACCTATATATATATATATATATATAGGCCCAACGAAATTTGAAACTACCAACCCAACAGTCCAACACCCAAGCCAACAACCAACTAAATCGGAAAAAGAAACCACTCCCGACGGTGGTGGTTCAGCCCTAGCTGGCCAATAGCTACATCCGCCACTATGCGACCACATAGTACACTTGAGGTGTGATTTTTCCAATTTTTTGTTAAATCTTTTATTTATGTTAAAGCTCTAATTTTTGGTAACTTTTGTAATCTTTAGACCTATATTTCATGTAGACTAGTGTTTTATGGGTTTCCTAGAAATAGGACTCATTATTTTACATTGTAAACAACTTTTGTTCATATATTCAATAGAGAGATTATTTTGTGAGCAATTTCGCTTTCAATTCCTTATTCTTCATTGAACTAATTTCACAAACTTATCAAGATTTATTTTCTTGTGGCGTTTAAATAATCAGGGTGAGATCTTGAATTTGTGATCACGGGGTCAACATATTGTCGACGATTGTGTTGGTTCTTTAATTCAATATTTTGGGTCAAACTATAAACGATGATTTCTTGGTTTTCTTGGATTCGAATCAATCTCTTATGGGTTTCGTAGCTATTATTGCTATATTAGTTCACATCAGTTGGGACTTTTGTTTTCTTTTCTATTCATCTTCGCATTCTTCGCGTCCTTCGGCCTTTTGAGTCTTTAATCCATAAAAGTACTAAAAAAATTTCAAGAATTGTTTTTGTGCTAATTTAGCACCCAAATCAATTTTTTCAATGATATTATACTCGGATCTTTGAGCAAAAAATCTGAATTTTAAAAGAAATTATTATTTCGAACATTACCTGCAGAAAAAATTTCATCTTTTTGAGTCAAAAAAGATACATATATACATACATACACACATTCACATATATTAATATTGTTCCCATTCAAAATTTTTAAATTCTTTCTTGCTTATTTATTTATTTTCTTTCTTGAGACTTATAAGTTACAATTCTCACTCACATCCTAGTTTGAATTCTTTGAGAATACAACTTGGTTGAGATTGAATTAATTCTTTGAAGCACTTGGGCAGAAAGATTGTGTGAAAAAAGGTAAGAGTAATGAGACTATTAGAAGGAAAAAGCCAATTTAAGTGATATACGAGCATATACACATCAGGCATATATTACTTTAGATTTAGGATGTCACAGAAATTCTACCTTAAGCAGGAACAAAAATCAAGTCAACATGTCAAGGAGTTGATACAACGGTTCGAGAGGTTGTTTGAGGATGTGAGGGACAAGTTGGATAAACAAGAGGTCTGGACGGAAAGACAAGATCCATTACTCGCCAATTTACTAGGAGAAGTTCCCAATAGATGGAGGCAAGGCAGGTGGAGTCTAGGGTGGAGAATCGTGATGATTATAACGTGGCTAGTGACATTGATGAGGGAACATTGGTGGACATCAAGTTAGGAAAATTAGGAATTGAGGAGTTAGACATGAAATGGGGGATAGAGATCTTGATGGAGATGGAGTTGATGGAAAAATGGGAAACATCAAAATGACAATTCCTTTATGCAAATGAATGAGTGATTTGGAAGCATACTTGGTACAGGAGAATAAAAAAAGAGTTGATATTTGATTGCCACAATTACTCGAAGGAAATGAAGGTAAGGATTGCAGTATTTGAATTTACCGATTATGCTATCATTTGATGGGATCAAGTAGTAACAACTTGGCAGAGGAATCGTAAAAGGGCTATTAATACATGGGAAGAATTGAAAGCTATCATGAGGAAGAGATTTATGCCTATCATTATTATAGGGAGTTTCATCAAAAATTACAAAGCTCTACCAAGGGTCTAGGAGTGTACAAGATTATCATAAGGAGGGAGAGATTGCTACATTTAGGGAGAATATTATGGAGGGTATGGAAGCCACCATGGCCAGGTTTTTGAATGGTTTAAATAGGGAAATAGCCAATGTAGTAAAATTGTAACGTTATGTGGAATTGGAGGACATGTTACATGTAGCTACGAAAGTGGAGAGACAATTGAAGAGTAATGAGATAGCTAGGTATCTGATTATGCCTATAGAATAACGCGGTAGTTGTAGTACAGTTTTGGGATGTCGATTCCGTAGGGAGATGGATGAATTGTTTAAAGGATTTGACTAACTAGGGTTTTCGTGGTTGTGAGAGAAATTTATCGATTTGAATGAAATTTAAATATCAAAGTGTGAGATTAGTGAAGCACCGAAATTCACTCTCCTAGATTGGATCAATCAACACCAATTATTCATGCATCTTACTCAAAAATCTAGGTTTCTCTAATACATTCCCACTTAATCTATTGAAATCAAATTAAAAAGCAACCATATACGTCAAGCATAAAGCATTAAGGAATCACACCAATGAGATTAATTTAAATTGGAATTCAATAAATATTCCATCAAACTATAGAAAGAGCGAATTCTATAAAAAATCTAATAAGAATTAAATCACTTTCAAAACCAATTCATGAAGAAAACCTAGATCAATTTAATTTCACTTAGAACTCTACAATTTAGGCTTCCTAAGAAAATATTCCTCTTTGATTTATTGAAATATTATTCAAGAAATGATTATATACCTCAAGCATAAAATAGTAATCAAATCACATGAATAAATCAATTGAAGTTTAAATCCAACAAATATTTTCGTCATTCAATGGAAAAAACATAATTGTATCCATGAACAATTTAATAAAAATTAAACAAACTTCAAAAGTACAATAAGGTAGAAATCTAAATCCTAGAATTATTCGACAATGAAAAGCACGTTACAAAAATAAAAAGATGTTAAAATCCCCAAATTCGATCAATATCCTTCATGGCTTCACCAAAATATTTAGTCTTCCATGGAGTTCTTGTGCCCAAGATGAGAGAAAAGCAGTAGGAGATGATTCGGCAAGCGTTCTCTCTTGTTTTGGGGTTAAAACCGTGTGCTAAGTTGTTTCCAAAAGAGGTTGAACCGAATAAGGAAACTAAATTTTTGGTTTGAATATTTTGTGTGACTATTTTTAGTATTTTTATCATAACTTTCTCTCTCGATGTCCAATTAAGGCAATTCAAAGTGCATTGGAAATCTTACACAAAGGACTACAATTTTTAAGGAAATAGATTTTTCCAAATTCTGACATTTACTAGGTGAAATGTGGACTTCAATCTTTGGCTCAAAATTTGGAAAATCTTTCTGCGGTTGGAATTTGATTTGTGAATATATTATGGTCATATTTGAATTCTTTTGACTTCTAATTACACCCAATGAACTCCTAGTTTTCTCGAATCATCATTCCATAGCCCATCTCATCTTTAGATTATTTGAAACTTGGTCCCTAAACTTTCACTTTCTTCCATTGTGGTCCTTTTTTCGCTCTTTTCTTCTAAATTTCACATTTTCTACCAAAATACAACCTGAATCAAAGCATAGGTATAATGAGTACATTTTGGTTTCAAATAATCACACCAACACAATAATTAAGAGGGAAATATTATATTTTACACTCTTATCAGTATCCAACGGGTTCTTCGAGTTCAAATTCTTTTTGAAAATCGAAGTGGAATAACAAGGGAGATAGGGTTGTTTCGAAGGGCAGAACTGGACTACCAAAAGGAAAGCGAAAATTGCTAGTAAGGTCACATCCAAGGCAGAATCTCAACCATCTGGGAGTTAAGACATCAAATGCTTTAGCAACAAACACTAACGAACCCACAGAAGAATGACACAAACCCCAAGAAAGCCAAAAAAATCAATGTTTAGGACTCAATTCACAAATTTACAGACCAAACAACCAATAGTATATTAAACTATTGACCTTTTGATTACAAAACTTATAAATTTAATCCGGATTTGGATTTAACCCAACCAATTAATGAATCAAACGACCCCAAGATAACAAAGATACGAAGGACCTTTTAATTACACAATTAATTGAATCTTACCCAAGTTGTTGAACGCCACAAGATGTTGAATCTTGATAAGTTCAGATTTGTTCCACACAAGAACAAGGATTGGAAGCAAAAGCCTCTCGAATAAATTTCTTAAATATCAAAGTCTTGGAATAAAATAATGAAATAAATTTCCTATTTATACTAAAGTCTAGATATATGGGGGGAAAACATGATTTAAGAGTCTTAAAATAATAAACTTGCCAAAAATAAGAAATTGAGTCAAAATAGGATTCTCGCGAGAAAATTGCAACTTTGGTCTCGAAGTATACTATGCGACTGACTTTGGCCCAACCCGGATCATATCATCCTCTCTCTCTTTGAAAAGATTCGACCTTGAATCTACACCTGGTTCGTAGACTATGCTCATTCCACCTGCTTGATCAATGTTGAACCCTTGATTGAGCTTCTTATACCCTGCGTTGGAATGGTTGATTGATTCCTCTTCAATGCCCCAAAGTTGCTCCATTTGTTGTCCATTAATGAAATACTAAAATGGTGCATTCTCATGCAATAAATTTTTATGTTCTTGCAACAAGAAATATTTCAAACTGGGGAGGGATATGTTAGCCTTCACCAACTCTCTTCCACTACCAAGCTCACTCTTCTTTGCATATAAGCTCCCCTTTCGCTTTCTTTCATTTTCCACTCATCGCCTTTCAACCTCAATTGATCATCATACACTTTTTGTGGTGTCAAAGGGACAAGTGTAATTGTTTTCCCATCCATGTCAAAGTTGTACCTATTTCTAAATCCATCATGCTTCACCTTTCTATCGTATTACCAAGGCCTACCCAATAATATATGCCCCACATCCATAGGCACAACATCACACATCACTTCATCCTTATTCCTCCCAATTGACAAATTCAATAACACCCTCTTGATCACCTTAAACTCTCCATGATCATCCAACTACTGTAATCTATATGGTTTTGGATGTTTAATTGTTCTTAAACCTAACTTCTCGATTAATGTGGTACTAGCTAAATTTCTGCAAGAACCTCCGTCAATTATTAAATTACATACCTTATTTTCCACGTGGCATCTTGTGTGGAAAATATTCTCCCATTGTTGCTCCTCTTCATCCACCTTGATTTGCGAACTGAGTGCACGCATCACCACCAATGCATCCCCTTCAACTGGATACTCCACCCCGTCATCATTACAAATATCTTCTAACTTGGGCATTACATCTTCATCACTGTAACTCACCACTTCTCCACTGTCTTTCAAAATCATGGCTCATTTGTTTAGACACTGAGAAGCAATGTGTCTTGTTCCCAAGCACTTGATGTCCTGATTCCTAGGTTGTTGTGGTTCCACCTTTGGTGCAACCTTGCAGCGTTGTTATCCTTTCCCCTATGTGGTTTAATTTTATTGTTTACAACAGCCCATCAACCTTCTCTTCATCCCACCTAGACCTCCAAGATGAATTAGGCCCCTGTTGATTACTAGCTCCCTTTTTTCTTTAACTGCCTCTCAACCTTCGTTGCTACATGCAACATATCTTCTAGTTCAGTGTAATGCTGCAATTCAACAACATTAGCAATGTCCCTATTCAACCCATTCAAGAATTGTGCCATGGTGGCTTCTCGGTCCTCCTCTACATTAGCTCGAATCATTAAAATTTCCATCTCTTTATGGTAATCCTCCACACTCCTCGACCCCTTGGTACAACCCCTGCAACCTTTGATGAAGCTTCCTATAATAGTGGCCAGGCACAAACCGTTTTCTCATCACCGCTTTCAACTCATCCCAAGTAGTTATCAGCCTCTTCCTATTCCTCCATCATTGAGTGACCACCTGATCCCACCAAGTAATGGTGTAATCAGTAAACTCCAAGACTGCAAGTTTCACTTTCTTCTCCTCTGAGTAGTTATGGCACTCGAATATCAACTCCACCTTTTTCTCTTACTCAAGAAATGCCTCTGAGTCACTCCTACCCCGAAATGTCGGAATTGACATTTTAATGCTACCCATACCTCCATCACTGTCGTCTCCTCCATAGTTTCTACCCCTTCGTTCAAACCTACCACATCTATTCCTCATCCATCACATCTCTACTTCTTCAAATTCATCATCATCTCATTCACTGCCATACCCATATTCATTTTGCATATCCACCTTAGGCTCTCATCTAACCGGCCTCCTAGTATGTGGTATGTCTGCTCGTTGACCTCGGCTAAGGTTTGTAACCGTAGCATTTAGCCTGTCCAACCTGTTCTTCACACTAATTATCATACGCTCAAACCGCTGCATCATATCATCTGCCATGTTATTTTGATTTTCCATCCTGCTCGAAGTAGATCCTTCCCGTTTTGACATTCTCACAAATTTTCTGCCTCACCAAAATTTTACTCGGGAATCACTCAATATTAGGCTTTACCCTCAATTGAACTCACCACTCAGCCTTTCACCTCTCAATTGCTTCCAATCAATGATCTTAAGAACAATTACTCAAAGGAAAATTGTGGGGGTAACAATTGAATTGTTGAAGATTCAAGATTAGGAAGTTGAAGGACTAAAAAATTAAATAAAAATTTTGGAGGGACCAAAAAAAATTTTTTTTAAAACCCACGAACAGTACCGGAATAGTACGTGAACAGTAAAAAAGTTTTTTTTTTTTTAAGAAAAACACAAACACAATGAAACTACCTAAAATTTTAGATTTAAGACTCAAAACTAATGGAAAACACGAAGAACAAAACAAAGACTCCAAAACAAGAAAAAAAACAAAGAAATATAACTTTGATTCTGGTGCCTAAGCTCTGATACCACCTTTTGATCACAAAACTTATAAATTTAATCTAAATTTGGATTTAACCCAACGAAATAATGAATCAAACAACCCCAAGATAACAAAGATACGAAGGACCTTTTCACTACACAATTAATTGAATCTTACCCGAGTTGTTGAACGCTGCAAGATGTTGAATCTTGATAAGTTCAGATTTGTTCCACACAAGAACAAGGATTGGATGCAAAAACCTCTTGAATAAATTTCTCAAATATCAAAGTCTTGGAATACAATAATGAAAAAATTTTCCTATTTATACTAAAGTCTAGAAATATGAAAAAAAAATCTGAATTAAGAGTCTTAAAATAATAAACTTGCCAAAAATAAGAAATTGAGTCAAAATAGGATTCTTGCGAGAAAATTGCAACTTTGGTCCCGAAGTATACTATGCGGCCGACTTTGGCCTAACTCGGATCATATCACTAGTATGGTGAGAATGTGGAGTATGCAGTAGGCGAGCTATTGGTTACGAGATGAGCTCTTAGTGCTCAAATCAAAACAGATGACTTGGAGCAACAAAGGGATAACATATTCCATTAGCGCTACCACATCAACAACAAGGTGTGTAACATGATTGTTGATAAGGGTAGTCGTACTAATGTGGCTAAAAATATACTTGTTGAAAATTTGTTGTTAACCATGTTAAAACATCCTGAACCTTAAAATCTACAATGGTTGAACGAATGTGGTAATGTTAGGGTAAATAAGAGAGTTTTGGTGAGTTTCTTGATTGGAAGCTATCATGATGAGGTGATGTGTGATGTGGCTCCTATGATTTCGGGGATATTTTATTCGGACCATGGCAATATGATAGGAAAGGGATAAACATTGTGAAAGAGAAACATTTTTACAATGTTTGATAAACGTTGTAGTAGACTATATATCTAAGTATCCGCAGCAGACAATGAACATTGTTAGAGGACCAACTTTTAATAACGTCCATTAAACGTTGCGAAAAATAAACATTGCAAAAAGGTGACATTGTTTTTAGAGGACCAACTTTTAACAACGCCATTAAACATTGCAAAAAATAAAACTTTCCACAATACTAAATAAACATTGCAAAAAAGCGACATTAGCAATATTTACTTAAAAAATGTTGCCAAATCTCAATTATGTTAACTAATAACAACATTCACATATTATAATATTGCGGTAGACACATTTAGCAACACTCGATTAATGAATGTTGCAAAAAAGCATTTTTGTTATAGTGTTTTATGGTTTCCTATAAATAGGACTCATTATTTTACAATGTAAACAATTTTCATTCATATGCTCAATAGAGAGATCATTTTGTGAGTAGTTTTTCGTTCAATTCCTTGTTCTTCATTGAATTAGCTTCATGAACTTATCAAGAGTGATTTTCTTGTGGCGTTCAAACAATCCAATGAGATTCTTAAATCTTGTGATCACGGGATTAACATATATTCGGTGATTGTGTCGGTTCTTTGATTCAATATTTTTTTTTCTTTCTTGAGTCTCTTGCTACATGGGTACGCCTCACCGCCTGTGTCAAGGTACATGCAAAGGATGATTTACATGATAAATTTATCAGCAAGCTTGATCAAAGAAGCTTTTGGAGTTGTTTTCAAAGTTTAGGTAGACTGAGAAAGGGCTGCTGAGGTTAGATAAGGAGACTAGGAAACCAAGAGGATCCAGTTTGTTTGTTTACAAGAAACTTGAGATTCCAATGAAAGAATTTATTGAGCAGCACAAGTTTATTAAGGTATAAGAGTTTAATAAACTCAAACTTGCACATTGATCCATATGAAGTACAAACGAGATGTCAAATTCAAAGATTGGTGCTAAAAAATGACCCATGTTAAGAGTATATTCCACATCGAATAAACATGAAATGAATTAATGATTCTTAAAGACAGTAAAATACCATGAAAAACAAAAAACAAAATGATAATTCTTAAAAGCGAATTAGAGAAGGACAGAATTTCATAATTCATGTTGTCTTGAAAGTTTTGAATTTCCTTTGAACTTGAACATCAATTGCCCAGGTTCTCATTCGATGCACAACACAAACTGCTGTAAAGTGAAAAATCTTAAGACAAAAAAAGAACTGCCACAAAATTAAAAACCAAAGCACACATTTCAATTTCTACACAGGCTCTTTCAGTGACCTTGCTTTAATCAAATTCAACGCCCTCTTCCTCCCTCTCCTCATTCTCCTCGTCTTCCTCCTCATACCCTGCATAGTCCTCATGCATAGTTTCTTCATTCTCAATTAGAGATGGCATAGATTTTGACATTTCATGTTCTAGCTCAACATTTTTTAAGGAACGTCCCCAACTGCTAATGATCCAATTATTCTATCCTCTTGTGTTGCCTTAATGTGGTGTAAAAACAAAATAGTAATGAAACACATAAGGATTTGATGTAAATGATGTTGAAGCTGTCTTCTTAGCCAATGGTTGGTTCCATAAGTCAGCTGCAACCTTGTCTTATTTCTTCACTGACGGAAGAACCTGTAATATTCCAAACTTTCTAGCCTGTAACCGGAATTATTTAATGTCTAGTGTCATCTTATTAGCTCCTAGTGAGTCCAAGTCCAGTCGATATATACTCTAATGATGAGAGATCTGTCTATTTAAAAAAAATTGACATGACCCGTCCAGAATCACTCTAGTGGACCCGAAATATGACGTGCGTCGATGATAGATGCTGACTAGATGTCAAATCAATTATCAAGGCTAACTATGAGTTATTTCAAAAAAATGCAAGAAAATCAAATGTTTATAAAAACATAGTGCAATGAGCCCAAAACTTTACTTTGTGGTTTAATCAAATTGACTCATATCCTTCAACATTTCGTGTGGCTCTAACTCTGAAATCACTAGGCTCCTCAAGCTATCAAGGACCAATATTACCTGTAAAAAATAATTTTAAAAACATATGAGTAGATAGCTCAGCGAGTGGAAGAGATCAAAAATAATCATACTTTCTCCTTTAAATATTTTTATTAAACGTCAAGTTCATATCATTAAATACTTCACATGAAAGCCTCATACAATTATAGACAAAAACTGAGACATTCTCATAACACTATAAATATCATCCTATAATCATGATATAGTCATCAGTTGATATCTATACGACCATCTCATCACATCACATGCGATCCACAAAAAATGTACCCTCTGACTAAAATTTGTAATCAACCCCTCGGGCTAAGCACTTTCGCCATGGGCCTTTGGCCCCCTCCGTGATCGAAAGTGGGTCTCATGACTTCTGGTAATCAATTCTCGAACACAGCTAAGGCCCCTCAGTAAACCATATGTACACGATCAAGACCCCTTCATCCCCAGTCAACCCCTCAGTGTAGTATAAAACATGGCCAATGACTCTTAGTGAACTAGAAGAAATATATAATCATGGGTACTTTTCTGTCAATCTCAAAATCACATCTCATATTCCAATTCATAATGTACCGCATACAATCTTTGAAATCCCTCATGTATTATAATAAAAGATATTTCCATAATAACCATATAATTCGAACACATAATTCCACATACTTTGATAATATACTTAATTCATAAATACTTTTAAAATATTTATATTTTTTTCCACTCACAGAACTATGTTCGCAAAATCAACTCGGTTGGTAAGCTGTCTCCATGTCAATATCATCGCCAGAAATATGATATAATTTTTAAATCAACAATTAATTATTTTAAGTAATTTCAATAATTAAATAGGCAATATCCAAACTTAATCATTGAACGTTTAAGCAATGTTCATAGTCTCTTTAATCACTAAAACTAATTTTTCTTTCACTTCACTCAATTTCATAGTTTATTATACGTAACCCCTTTAATAAAATTAAATTTGATCTAACAAACTAACAACTATAAAATTAAACATAACTTGACAATAAGTAACTTTTTACTTACCTTTCAAAATTGAGGAATTCAGACCTAATAGTATAAACCGCTTATTTTCAAACACGTTGGCGAAATTTTTCTATTTTTTCCCTTTCTTCTTCCTCTTCCTTTTTTTTCTTCCTTTTTCTCCCTGCTCTTGTTTTCTCTTAGTGTGTGTTTGCGTATGAAATTGTAAATGGATTTGGATGGAATCCACTGCCTACTCTTCTTTCTTTATTATTTTCTTATTTTATTTTATTTTTTTATTTTAAGAGCTTGAAAATTTTGACTTTTCTTTTTCTTTTTTTTTTATTTAAGGTATTACAAAACTCGCCCCTTTAAAAGAATTTCGTCCTCGAAATTCAATTAGCTTGAGGTCCAACACGTAAGGATATAGAACTCACGTTTGACTTCTGTTACCTATAATGCCTCTTTTATTGAATGACAACAAACTTTTAGTACCAAAATTTAATCTTTCCCATCATAGTTTTAATAACTTCCTAAGAGCAAATATATGGTATTCTCATTTTTTTTTCCTTTTTCCAAATCTTAGGAAAACTCAATTATTTTCCAATATAAGTTCAAGATACTATTCATATCCTCCAAAACTTCATCTCATGTCTTGATTTGAACAATTCTCTAATCAATTATTCTCTCTCTCTCTCTCTCTCTCTCTCTCTCTCTCTCTCTCTCTCTTCCATAACAATGGTTATGTATTAAAATCGAATAGCATTCTTTCACTAATTTCATCACAATAAATATGTCTTTAGAATATTTCAATATCATATATAACCTCAATTATCGTCATTTGTGTCTAGTTCTTATAGTTCAATTCCATGAAAAATAGATAATCATCCAAGTCCTCTTTAATTAACAAACTAGTTGATAGCCTCTCTTTCGAACTTTTTATAATGTCTGATATTCTATCAAAAGAAAATGCGCAGTAAAATTTAATTATATAACTTCTTACAACTAACCAAAGATAAATACTCCAATTCCATCATGTAATTAACAATATTGTCTAAATATAATTTTATAAGTCTATCCTATGAACTGACTATATTATTTAAAAAGAATCTTGTAACCTTCATCAATTTATCCACAATAATTTTAAATACTATTTTGTCTCCATTCCATGTATTTGGAATCCCTAAACAAAAATATCTGACGATAACTATCTCTATTCTAAATTGACAATATCTCCAAAAATTCAATTGTTCATAATTTTCTAAAATTCTAGTTATCCCCAACAAAACAATTAAAATAGCTCAATATGGTGTTCTTTTCCTTTAATTCTATATCACCCAATGATAATACATGCTAAATTTCCATTTCCACCATTTCGAATAAAATATACCTTAAAACTCTAATGATTAATAAGTATTGATATTTCTCGCAATGTAATGACATAATCCCAATATAACTAACTCCAAAGCATGTTTCAAGCATGCCTCTTCAACCATCTATCATATAATTCATAATTCATCATTTTAATTCAGAACGGCTCTAAACCTTAACATAATCCATTATCATAAATCAAATCCTCTTCAACTTTTGATACCAGAGTAAATGTTTTCTCAAAATTTAATCTAATAGCAACACTTTTTACATCCTTAATCCATACAATTTTGGTGCTCTTTCTTTCCATAAAGAGACCATTATAACAAATAATCCATGATAATTCTATACTCTTATTCCATAAAGAGGCCATCAGCCTATCACCAATGCATAAGCTTTCGTGTATATCACACAAAGACCTTCAATTAAGATTATAACCTAAAGATACAGTTCCACAATTGGATAAAATTTACATGATGATCGTCTTAGACTTTAAGCTATCCAACACATCATCCATATGTTCCATAACGTGCAAATTTCGAGAAGAATAGAATACTTTATTCATGAAATCTAAAAATACAATAAAAAAATAACTCAAAATTTACATCACTAAAATTTCATTAAATTTACCTTACACTACTAAAAATAGCTTTTCACCTACGGAAAATTACCAACGGATTGCATCCGTTGGTGATTAGAAACGGATTATCCGTTGGTAAAAGTAATTCACTTTTAGCTACGATAATTAGCAACGAATTTTTCGTTGGTAAAGATGATATCTCTTTACCAACCGATATTCCGTGCCTAATATAATCGTTTAACATTTGGATCTTCCTCCAACAGATATTCCGTAGGTGATGTACTGAATATTACCAACGGATTGCATCCGTTGGTAATTAGAAACAGATTATCCATTGGTAAAAGTAATTCACTTTTAGCTACAATAATCAGCAACGGATTTTTCGTTCGTAAAGATGATATCTCTTTACCAACGGATATTCCGCGCCTAATATAACCGTTTAACATTTTGATCTTTTACCTACGGATATTCCGTTGGTAATTAGAAACGGATTATCCGTTAGTAAAAATGATAACTCTTTACCAATGGATATTCTGTGCCTAATATAACCGTTTAACATTTTGAACTTTCAGCAACAGATATTCCGTTGGTAAAAATAATTCACTTATCCCACATTGGAAGTTTACAACAATATCTTTGTAGTTGCCCTCTATAAATTTGTGGTCCAATAAGGAGTTAAACAATATTTTGGCCTTTCAATTCAGGTGACTAAAAATAAAAAAATATTATAATTATTAAATAAATAAATAAATAAATAATAATAATAATAATAATAATAAATAACTTTTTTACTATACGATTATTTACAACATTGATTTTCACCAATTGTAATGGTAGATATTTACCAACGGAAAGTCGGTTGGTATTGGTTAAGACTTTTACCAACGGAATTCACACTTTACCAACGGATTTTCCATTGGTAAAATGTTTCCTCTTTACCTACGGCATGATCTGTTGGTAACTATCAGCGACCCTCAAATTACCAACGGATTTGTGGTTGCAAATATTCCGTTGGTAAAAATTATTAGCAACGGATATTGAAGCTTTAGGAACGAAAAATTCGTGTCTGAAACTCTGTTTTTTAGTAGTGTTAATTTCGAAATTTGGATCAAAGCTTTCAAATTCTATGGAATATAACACAATACTCCGACAAATGGCCTTAAAAAAATTAATTAACTTAATAACCCAAATCTTTCATCACATTATTTTGCTATAGGACAGCCATTACATTCATTTACATTTTATTCACCATATGATGTTGTAATCATATAACCTCATTACATACTTATGGCCATACCATATGCCTTCCAACGTTTAGTTATATCAATTTTCCTTAAGATCACAAAATAATAACCTGCATAGAACATTTCACAAATCAATACACCGTATGTTAATTTTCCAATCTCAATAAATTTCAATTCTACCATTCTCTAATTTCCCCCCCCCCCCCCCCCCC
>NC_036249.1:17019553-17069232 GCF_002742605.1 Olea europaea var. sylvestris | reverse complement strand
CTCCCCCCCCCCCCCCCCCACATATCCATTTAATTCTATTTTTAAAGCAACAAATCACCCCATAATAGGTAATCATTATGAAGTTCATCCATATTATTTTCACATTCCTTGTAATCAAACAACTCATAAATAATCGAAATAATTGGAATTACCGTTAATTTCCTCTATGCCTAAAATACACAATAACACATTGTTATCTATCAATCAACAAATCATCATTTTGTCTTCCACAATTTCTTGTCATATAGCATAAATATACACCGTTATGATTTCTATTATCATCCCATATAAGTGGCCACAAATCACCACAAAATTTTGATAAGACTAATGATCATTTAGCTTCAAAAATAATTTAAATTCCCCAATGATTGTCACCAATCACACATCATATCATTTCCTTGTATTTATCGTGCAAGCTATAGCTAAAAATTTTCCTATGTACTCATAAAACAAATCTTGTAGTTCTACAACTAAATTGATAATTAAGTAGTTGTAACATCCGTAACTTCGAATGCCCTGCAAAATCATCACAATCTGTTCAAAATTTAATAGGTTACATTCACACATAGTTCCAACCCAGCAACTAATAACATTTCCAACCATCGGATCATTGTAACTACCATACTTACATACTAATCATTTCTAAATCTTTTAACTTTCATTTTTCTTTTCATACATTCTAGCTAGAGAGCTTGTGATTTTTGCTACCACAATATGTGATCATACACTGAACATGCATGAATTATAAAAATTTTCAAAACCATGCTCTGATACTACTTTGACACAACCCGTCCCGAATCACCCTAATGGGCCCAAAATGTAAAGTGTGCCGATGATAGATGCTGACTAGATGTCAAATCTATCACCAAAACTGACTATGAGTTATTTCAAAAAAATGCAACAAAATCAAATGTTTAAAAAAAACATAGTGCAATGGGCCCAAAACTTTACTTTGTGGTTTAATCAAATTGACTCATATCTTTCAACATGTCGTGTGGCTCTAACTCTGAAATCACCATGCTCCTCAAGCTATCAAGGACCAATATTACCTGTAAAAAATAATTTTAAAAAAAAATATATGAATTGATAGCTCAGTGAGCGGAAGAGTTCAAAAATAATCATACTTTCTTCTTTAAATATTTTTATCCAACGTCAAGTTCATATCATTAAATACTTCACATGATAGCCTCATACAATTATAGACAAAAAGTGAAACATTCTCATAACACTGTAAATATCATCTCATAGTCATGATATAGTCATCCGTTGATATCTATACCACCATCACATCACATCACATCACATGTAATCCACCAAAAATGTACCCTCTGACTAAAATCTATAAACTGTCTCTCGGGTTAAGCACTTTCGCCACGCGCCTTTGGCCCCATCCATGAACAAAAGCATGTCTCATGACCTCTGGTAATCAATTCTAGAACACGGCCAAGGCCCCCTCAGTGAACTATATGTACACAATCACAACCCCTTCATCCCCAGTTGACCCCTGAGTGTAGTATAGAACACGGCCAAAGCCCCTCAGTGAACTAGAAGAAATATATAATTACGGGTACTTTTCTGGTCGATCTCAAAATCAAATCTCATATTTCAATTCACAATGTATCATATACAATCTTTGAAATCCCACATGTATTATGATAAAAGATAATTCTATAATAACCATATAATTCGAACACATAATTCTACATACTTTGATAATATACTTAATTCATAAATACTTTAAAAATATTTATATTTTTTTCCACTCACAAAACTATGTTCACAAAATCAACTCAGTTGGTAAGCTGTCCCGGTGTCAGTATCGTCGCCTAAAATATGATATAATTTTTAAATCAACAATTAATTATTTTAAGTAATTAAATAGGCGATACTCAAACTTAATCATTTCAAGTTTAAGTGATTTCCACAGTCTCTTTAATCACTAAAACTAATTTTTCTTTCACTTTACTCAATCTCATAGTTTATTATACGTAACCCCTTCAATAAAATTAAATTTGATCTAACAAACTAACAACTATAAAATTAAACATAATTTGACAATAAGTAACTTTTTACTTACCTTTCAAAATTGAGGAATTCAAGCCTAATAGTATAAACCACTTATTTTCAAACACGTTGGTGAAATTTTTCTATTTTTTTCTTTCTTCTTCCTCTTCTTTTTTCTTTTCTTCCTCTTTTTTCTTCCTTTTTCTCGCTGTTTCGTTTTCTCTCAGTGTATGTTTGTGTGCGAAATTGTAAATGGATTTGGCATATTAATCCACCGCCTACTCTTTTCTTTATTATTATTATTATTTTTTTTAAGAGCTTGAGAATTTTGACTTTTCATTTTCATTTTTTTTATTTAAGGTATTACAAAAATGAGACAATATTTAATTACCTCCAATTTCCTAAAATATTTGTACAATTTTATTTGTTGAAGTTAATGAAGTACAAGACTTTTTTACTTCGTAGTACCCCATGTAATACGTCCCACGATGTTTATTCTCTTCAAATTTCATGGGACAGATTCTGGATCGAACTTAATAAAAATAAATAAATAAACAAACAAACAAAAGCATAAAAAAATTACACATAAAAAACCTAAATCCACCCCTGCTATTGTTCAATTGTGGAGATATTTTCAAGATTTTATTACCAATGATACTTGTTATGGGTTTATTAGGAAATTTCCTTGTACTGGTTTCCAATATTTCGTTTCATTTCCCTTCCATGTGAAATATGTTACAATGAAGAACATATTAAACACTTCCCCCAAGCTAGAGATTTCAGCCCTTTCTTTCCCTCTACATTATTAGTTTAATTTTGGAAAACTCTAATTCCTGAAACGGGAGACAAATGAAGAGAATATAAAAAAGAAAAATAAATTTTCATAGCATAAGCCCCTTTCTAAACATCTCTCTTTCTTTTCTATCTCTCTCCCTCTACCGCAACACAGACCCAATTCTCTCTCAAGACAGAAGAAGATAAAGGTAGTGGGTGATTAAAACTATTTTGACTAAGAAGGGATAGAAAAGAGCATGAAACCCCTCTCCCAAGGTGTAAGGGTGAAGCCCCTGGGCTAAAATTTCATTAAGAATAGGTTAGGAATATTTTGTGAGCAATTTTATCCTTATTTTTTTCATATAAATAGGGAGTCTTCAGTAGATTGTACGTAATCATCATGAAAAAAAAATAGAGGTTATAGAAAATAGGTTTGCGACTTTTTTAGTAAACTTCATTTCATCATAGAGAATTACTATAGTGACGAAAGACAGAGTTGTACTACCTTGAGGAGAACCACTATAATCTTGCGTATTCTTGAGTATCTATATATTCTTTTTGTGATTTTATTACACTTGATTGGAAAAGAATTAGAGTTTCTAGTTCTCAACAATTGGTATCAGAGCTTTCAGTGCTTTTGGTTATGATTGAGAGCTTTGTCTCTCATGAAGAAGTAAGTTTATTAGGAATCTTCAAATTTGATTATATAGATTTTGCTGTTGAAGGATACAAATAGAGGATTATATATACAATAAAAATGCAAATGAGAAGTTGAAATGAATGAAGGATGATGAGTGAAAGCTTGTTGATCATTGTTAACCTGTCTACGAATTAAAAGCCTTTGCATGTAACAAGGTACACTCTATGAAAAAATTATTTAATTTAAAGATGACCTCTCTATGTGTGAGACATTTGTCGGCCCATATTAGTAGCCTCCTCTTAACATTGTGACTGGGGTTAATGGCCCATTATATAAAGCAACAAAATATGAATATTTTGTATGTTCTTTTTAGGAAATTAATGTGCATTAAAATGAAAGAAACTGTTCAAAGTGAAGAGAATACAGAACTGGGAAAATTTGGAAATTTTTAATCTTGGGATACAAATACTTCAACAAATGGCTCTTCATTTTTATGTTTTTGTTCAAGGAGTTAGACTTTGCCTTAAAAGGACAACTTAGATACAGGAACTCAGATATAGAAGAAACATAGGAGCTAAGTAGTTTAGAAAGTGAGGAAGAGGGAAAAGGAAAAACTTGTGATGCTTGAAAGAGAGATAAAAGTCGGTCTTGGCTAACCCGGAAATCAGCACCACTTTGTTTTGGAAAAAGCCTTATTGCTCGCATTCAAGCACGCAGGATGTATTGTGGATGTTCCTGTTGGAAAGGCTATATATGCTAGGGTCAGTGGTCAATTGGTTGGTGGAACCTATTTATGGCACAGGTTCTTAAGAGCTGACGATTAACGTGAAAGAAAGAAGAAAGATAGGCCAAATGATAGATATTCTCAATTAAGAACAAATATAGGATTTTAGAGCAATAAGCCTAGTTGGCATTCCTTCTACTTGTGTTCTTGCTCCAGCTACCAGGCCTGGTTTTGCCCAGAGCGAACTAGGCAGCCGCCTTGGGCCTTAGAAATACAAGGACCTCTTAACATTAATAAATAGATAAATAAAAGAGCAGCCGAAACCAGCCCACAATAATCCACCCACTTACTCAAAATAATTCCATTTTACATAGATGATAGATGGTAAGATGATTAAAAAATGGCAGAAAATTTTCCAGATTGTAGAGTTCACAGAAGTAGATTTGCAGAAGAAATTACAAGTAATCGTTTCGTGTTCCGTAATTTCTCTCTCGTCTCATGTATTGTTTTCAAGATTGTATTCTTCTTCATTGTTCATTCAATAGAGAATTACTCTAATGTGCAATAAAATGTGGATTTCTCTAATTTGAGAAGGAATGAAAGTCATTTTAATAGGTTTATCGATCTCTTGAATTCTATAATAGAACTGATGCATAATATTGGGATATTGAATTTTACATTGGATTTTGTGAATCCTATTTGTCTGTTAAAATTAAGTTAATGATTCAGTAACTTCGCTTATATGTATTTTGTTAAATGTTAATGGCTGAATTTTAACCTGGGATGACAATGAAAATGCAAAATAAATAAGAGAATACTTATGCATGTACTTGTGTGCCTTCAGGTTCTGCTGGAGTTCCAAAAATTAGGAAATGATTAAGGAAATTTCCTGCTCAATATGAAAAAATATGTTTCTTAACTTCCATTGCTTAACATATATAGTACAAATGGAATGAAGTAGTATTATTCACAAATGGAACTGTAGGGAAATAAATTTTATACGTAATAGAAGGAATGAAAAGGTTGAAGCATGATAAACGTCCTAATAAACTTCTGTTTTAGCTTCATCATCAAGTTTAGTATTATATGGTGAAGATGGAATTGTGTAGAGAATATCCACCATATTTTAGTTGATGATTATTTTTAATCGGCCATCTTAAAAATTTATTAGTTTATCATATGTCGCTTTATTAGTCACCTAGGACTTCAAATTTCTCAGGCCCGCCCTGCCAGCTACCATGTTTATAGTATATAGGGGAAAAGACAAAATTTCTTTATCAATATTGCCTTGGAAGTTTATCGTATTTTTTACTTGAACATGCGTGAGTGTAAGGAATGCACCTGCATAACATGTACGATTTTCGTGCAAAAAAATAATCTACCACTTCAATGGGCTTTTCCACCAAAAAATTAAAATAAAATAAAATAGATAAGAATCAATAAGAGCAATGTATCTATGAGGATATGCACTAGTCTTTTTCACCTTACAAATCTTACTTCAACACAAGCTTCTGCATTTTTATGTTTATGTTTAAAGAATTTGATTTAATACGGAAAAATAAAATAGTGCTATACATTTTGGAAAGTATGGAACTCCATTAATGTTGCCTTGGAAGTTCATCATTTTTTCTAGTTGAACTTGCTCGAGTATACTACACATGCCAAACACGTGCAAATAAAATAAAATAAAATAAAATAAGAATCAATAAGAGCAATGTATCTATGAGGACATGCACTTGTCTTTTTCACCTTACAAATCATACTTCAACACAAGCTTCTTCGTTTTTATGTTTATGTTTAAAGAATTTGATTTTAATACAGAAAAATAAAATAGTGCTATACATTATGGAAAGTATGAAACTCCATTAATGTTGCCTTGGAAGTTCATCATTTTTTCTAGTTGAACTTGCTCGAGTATACTACACATGCCAAACACGTGCAATTTCCATGTAAAACTAATAAATTGTTTAAATGTGTTGGTGTTTAAACAAGGGGAAAAAAATCCTTGCCAAGTCCTCTGTTTGATTTTGTTTCCATATATTGACATTGACTGTGAAGGATAGATTATTCAGTTAGCTGGTGAAGAGAGCTTCAAAGTATCTCATGTTTCGTGTCCATAAGCTCTTCCTATGTTTTATTTTAATGACAGTCTCCAGGGGGATTAAAATTAATAAGTTGTAAAGTTACATTTTCTAAATATATTTGAAAAAGGTAAAAAAATGTGATGTTGCTGTAACTCAAGGTAGTACTTTTCAATTTCAATTGGGAACTTTTAAAAGGTGTTACTTGTTGAAGCTTTCGCCACATGACTTGCATATATTAGGGGAGATTTTTGTTTAATGGAACCGTTCGAATCCCAACTTTTGAAATCATGACCACATGCACCTTTGGAAATTTAGATTGAGAACCAATTCTTTATTGGCATGCATAGTCATCAAGACAGAAAATGGATTGAGGGATTTTCACGACGAAGTAATGGAATTAAGTACAAATCTGGTGCAGCATAATCTCGTTCCTTGCAAAGGCGTAAAAATATTTGGTCTGGCAGAACATCATTTGAATCTGTCAAATCACTATTGAAGGTAGTTTAAGTACGAAGAGATGGTCTATGTTGATGCTATGATAGAGGATACAGATCCGGGTTACCAATTTTATGGCATTAGAACAGAACATATGGAAACTAACTTGAAGCAGAATGACAAAATTGATGAACCTTGAGGAAATATTTCTGTGCCAAATCAGAGCGCAAGGGTCCAAGGCATTCATATGGAATGTCCTTCCCATCTGAAGGGATAAAATTTACCATTGATGGTAGGTTAGATGTTAAATTTTTATAAATGTACATACTTGTCAAGATATACCGAAAGAATTTACAAAATCTGTGACTAAATCCAAATCGAAGACTCAAATATTTTTCTTGTGGTCTTGTATCCACACTTAATCATATGGATCTTTAGGATCAGTGTGTGTTTCCTCTTAAGGTCAGCTAGGTAATTAGCTATTATGCTCAGACTCGGATACAGGTATGTATCTAAGTGTTGGATATTTTATTTTCTAAAATGTATGATACAGGAACATGGCTAAAAAGAATCCAAATTTCGGACACAATACATGGGTAGATCTTTCAAATTTCAAATTATCCCAGAAATTCACATATAAAAGGTAATAATATTTAAGTGAATTTTAATTAGAAAAAAGGTTGAATGACTAAAATGAAAACTTAATCAAAGTATGGTGACCTCTAATGAAAATTTAAGTAAAGTCGAGCCATGCTTCTTAATTCTTTTAATAGGCCTCAATTAGGGTCTCTCTTCATTTAGCGCCATCCTCTATCATCCCTAGCACCTACGGCACTAAATCAAGGTTTCCTCTCCCACCAATTCTTTCCCTTTTTCACCTTGTAACGTATCCTCTTCAGCACAGCTGCCTCCTTGCTCAGCCCATTTGCCATTTCCTCTTCAGGTTTGTCTCCTCTTCCTCACAGCTGCCTTCTTGCCCAGCTTCCTAAAGCTTTGCATCAACCTACGCCGTGTCCGCCCCCTATTTCATAACCATACCCATATCATGTTATGACTACAGGAGTATGCTGGCCGGAAACAAGAGTCCGAGCATCACAAGTATTAAGCAGTGAACATAAAGTTAGAAAATAACTTGAAAACTGGCACGTGCATAAGAAGTGCTTTTTTTTTTTCTTTTTTTTTTTTTAACAAAAATGTTTAAATATAAAAATGTCTATATCTTATTTCGAGTATTAAAAACTAAGAATATATATGATAAACAAACATTTAATTTCAAATGCATTTTTTCCAAATAACAAGGGAAAGACAAAGCACTCGTTTCGTTAACTAAGCAATCCAAGGCAATGCAAATGCAAAAACACAATCAAAGCCTGATCATTAGACTAAAACATACACAACATTTTCAATTTGTTCTAAAATAATGTCAACTGATAATCCATTTCAAATAAGATACCACTAAGTTATAGATCCTTCTCACGTATGGCAAAGTATCCAGCCCTCATCTCAATTACAAATCCACAACCAAGGCTCCACTCCTTAACAACCTTCAATCCACCTCCATCCAGCCTTCCCCTCTTCTCTTTCTTCCCAAAGAACGACCTTCCAAGCTTTTCGCTGACTTCAATCCACCTCCATCCAGCCTTCCCCTCTTCGCTTTCTTCCCAAAGAAAACACCTTAAGTTTACTACTCTCCTTGAAGCACATATACATTTTCACCAGCATTCCACTAACCTTCTTCCATTCCAGACTCTCCAGGTCCAACCACAAGATCAAGATGGTTCACACGCTAAGGGAAGAAAACTAGCTTTTTAACCCTTCAACCATGTAAATATTGGCCTTCTCCAATTGCAGTCGCTTCAAAATGCCAAACATGTTGCCCCACTGCCTCTTCTCCACCCAAACCCACTGCTTCGTTTTCTCAATATCTGTGATTTATCCTATTAGCTCCTAGTGAGTCCAAGTCTGGTCAATAGTCCAGTGATGAGAGATCTGTCTGTTTAAAGAAAATGAGAGAATATTTAATTACTTCCAATTTCCTAAAAAATTTGTTCAAATTTATTTGTTGATGTTACTTAAGTACAAGACATTTCAACTTGGACGTACAGCATGTCTGACATTCCACGTCCCACGATGATTATTCTCTACAAATTTTAATCTCAAGTTCGATTGTAAGATATTTGCAAGATATATTACCAACGACACTTGTTATGGGTTTATTAGAAAATTTCCTCGTACTGGTTTCCGGTATTTCCTTGTCATTTCCCTTCCTTATGAAATATGTTACTGTAAAGAACATATTAAAAACTTCCCTTAGCTAGAGATTTCAACTCCCTCTTTCTCTCTACACTGTTCGTTTTTCAATTTTTGAAGACCATAATTCCTAAAAACCATAGACAAATGAAGAAAGTATAGAAAAGAAAAATAAATTTTCATAGCACAACTCCCTTTCTAAACACGTCCCTCTCGGGTAATTCAAAGCTATCTTGACCAAGAAGGGTTGGAAAAGAGCATGAAACCCCTCTCCCAAGGTGTGAGGGTGGAGCTCTTGGGCTACAGTTTCAATTAAATAAATTTGGAGTTTCGCACTTACAATTTTGGTTTTATCCTTATTTTCCTTATAAATAGGAAGTCTTCATTAGGTTGCACGTAGTCGTCATCATAAAAATAAGTAGAGGTTATAGAAATAGAGTGTTTGACTTTTCTTGTAAACTTCTTTCATCATAATGAATTAGAAAGATGATGTAGTACTACCTTGAGAAGAACATCCATAGTCTTGCATGTTCTTGAGTATATATATTCTTTTTGTGATTTTATTATACGTGATTTGTATAAAATTAGAGCTTCAAATTGTCAACAATTAGAACCCCAGTTTTTGGTGCTTTTGGTTTTGATTAAAAACCCTTTGCGCTTAACAAGGTAGACCCGATAAAAAAAATTATTTAATTTAAAGATGGCCTCCACATGACATTAGGCCTAAGGTAGTAAATGGCCCATTATATAAAACAACAAAATATGAAAATTTTAATGTTCGTTAAATTGAAAGAAATTGTTCAAATGGAAGAGACTACAGAACTGGGAAATTTTGGAAATTCTTGCGATACAAGTTCAACACATGGCTCTTCATTTTTATGTTTTTGTTCAAAGAGTTAGATTCTGCTTTAAAAGGACAACTTAGATACAGGAACTCAGATATAGAAGAAATATATGAGCTAAATAGTTTAGAAAGTGAGGAAGGGGGAAAAGGAAAAACTTGTGATGCTTGAAATTGAGAGAACAGTTGCCTATGGCTAACACAGAAATTAGCACCACTTTGTTTTGGTGAAAGCCTCATTGCTTGCATTCAACCACGCGGGATGTATAGTGGATGTTTCTGTTTGAAAGGCTATATATGTTAGGGTCAGTGGTTGACTGGTCGGTAGATCCTCTTTATGGTATAGGCCCCTAAGAGCTAATGACCAACGAGAAAGAAAGTGGCAAGATAGGCCAAAAGACGGATAGATACTCTCATTCAAGAACAAATATAGAATTTTAGAGCGATTAAGCCTAGTTGGCATTCCTTCTACTTGTGTTCTTGCTCTGGCTACTTGTTATCAATGTTTGCCTTGGAAGTTTATCATATTTTTACATGAACTTGTCAAGTGTATGGAATGCACCTGCCTAGCTGGTACAATTTTCGTGCTAAAAACACTGTCTACCTCTTCGATGTGACTTTTCCCAAAAAAATGAATCCATAAGAGCAACGTGTCTTCAAGGACATGCCCTAGTCTTTTTCACCTTAAAAATCTTACTTCAACCCAAGCTTCTTCATTTCTATTTAAAACTAAGGAACTTCATTAATGTTGCCTTGGAAGTTTACATAATTTCTAGTTGAACTTGCACGAGTGTACTGCACGTTCCAAGCACGTACGATTTCCATGTAAAGCTGATAAATTTCGGTGTAAAACTGACCATCAACAGCTGCAATGGCGAGATGGTTTATTAATATTTAATAAAATAATATTAAAAATTCTTCAATCAATGTATAAATGCACTAAAACTTAAAAACCATATAGGTGGCAGCGCTTATTTCCTTTACACTGGATGGAGATTCCAAGAAACGATCCATTTTGACACTACTAAAAAATTTTCAGTGGGCATCAAGTACCCAAGAATGATCAAAGTTCCTAATTTTTGAAAAAATAACTTTGAAATTCGTTGGTCTTAATAAAATAAGCAAAGTCCCTGATTTTATATTAATCCTAACAGCGAATTTATTCAAGATCCTGAACTCAGACAGCGTTTTAAAGTTAAATTTTTCCTTCAATATTAAACTTGGATTTACTTAACGCATGATTAAAAAAGAAAAGTAAAGAAAATATTTCATTTCCACAAGAAAAAATATATAAAAATAAGCACGAAAAATAAACATACCATGAACTGGCGAATTCGTAGAGCTTTCCGGTGCCAGAAAAAATTATGACAGCAACTTGTGCAGCACACAAAATGGCCAATTCTTTTGCCTTCTTCAGCAATCTGCCTAGTCGTTTTGAGAACGTCACTTGCCAGCTATTGATGTTCTCAATCTTCTTAATCTCAACTTTTCCTCTACCCATTTTTCACCCTTCAATAACATCCAAATACTCCGAGAAAGAAAGAATGTGGAGAAGAGGGAGACGGGTAGGGTGGAGTGGAATGGAATGGAATTGGTATTATAAATACAATAGATGCTATAATTCCTTTTCGGTGTGGTGGAAATTTTTATTGCTTTTGGTCTAATGAAACAAAAGCTATTGATGTTCTCAATCTTCTTAATCTCAACTTTTCCTCTACCCATTTTTCACCCTTCAATAACATCCAAATACTCTGAGAAAGAAAGAATGTGGAGAAGGGGGAGACGGGTAGGGTGGAGTGGAGTGGAGTGGAATGGAACGGAATTGGTATTATAAATACAATAGATGCTATAATTCCTTTTCGGTGCGGTGGAAATTTTTATTGCTTTTGGTCTAATGAAACAAAAGGGTGAATGAATTTGGAGACAAAATATAAGGGAAATAATATACCCGTGGGCTGCCACCCAGCCTCGCCTGGTGCTGGATCCATCGGTGACAACAGCAATTCACATCCCCATATCTTACTCTCTGAATAGTAGAGACTGGCATGCTCTGTAAGAAGGAATGTATCATCCAAACCAAATAAAACAGAGCCGTGCCAAGATCGAGCCGAGCCGAGCGGAGCAGAAGGAGGATTTAACAAGCGGGTTAAAGGGTTACAAACCACAAGGGACATATATATTATTGATCAAAGAATTCGTCATAAATAATTACGGGTAAACTGCAAAAACTTTTCTGAAATAAAAAAAAATGCACACACACACACACAAAAAGAGTCGAGGGTAAGGCTTAAATTTATTGCAAAAAATATTTATTTAATTTCTAGAAGGTCATGAGAGCACGTGCCTAGAACATGCAATTTTTTCCAGAAATTTCAAAAAATTCGATTTTATCAGTGGTTAAACCCTAATTGAATATAGAAGAAACAAATAATAGATTACAACAAGAATGCAGAGCCTTATTGTCTAAAGTTGATATTGTCATTAATGGTATATACTATATATCTTTGTGACTGAAGTTTTGGGATGTGATCTTTGATGCTCCATAAACAAGGACAACCTTACAGCTTACGGAGATATAATGCAACAATTGAAAATTTGTTTTGATTTTTCTAGTATATGTTGCCTATGATGCTCGGACTTGAGTATAGGTATCAGGTATGGGTACGTATCTACTTGTCGAATTTTTTATTTTCTAAAATGTATGATACTGGGACATGGTTAAAAAGTATCCAAATTTCAAACAAGGTTGCATCTTTCAAACTTCAATTTTTTTACTAATCCAAGATATCATTTTGAATATTCTAAAATCAGTTATTTACAAAGAAGGAAATTGGAATTGAATAAGGGGTTAAGACGAAAAAATAGAATTTTGGAGTCTAATTTTCAATTATGAAAATTATTAAATTTTATATAAAATAGAAAATGAGAGACTTGATTGCAATTTGGATTTAGTGGAGCACTGAATAGTACTACATGGAACCCATTTCATTTCATACAAACAAAACACTAAATCACTAATACAAAAGGAGAAAGAAAGAAGTAGAAAAAGAAAGGGAAAACATAGCGTCGCCACTTTTCTCCACCTCTCAATGGCAACACTAGGTTTTAAAAAAAAATGAAGAAGAAGAAGCAAAAATGACGAAATGTCCGATTAAAACTTAAAGATCCAACACATATCTCATACCCATCCCATGTCATGTCGTGTCCGATATAGGTACTCCTACTATTTTGAAGTGTCCGAGCATCAGAGTATGTTGCAACGTATTAAAGTTATGTTTTTCTCTTGAAATAAATGGCCTCATCATGAGCTATGAATATGCCATTAAAGGCCCATCATGAAACAACAGAACCTGAAATGATCACATCAGTGCACAAGAATTTTAAGTACATGGAACACTTGAAACTACCACTCCTTGATTATCACTCCTCATCGACGAGTGAGGGACTTATGATACAAAGGTACCCAAAAAAGATTAACCAAACTTGAAGTGATATTTGACGTGATTAAGGGCGTTGCACAGATATGGACATCGACTGGCATTAGATGATATTCCTCAATGTTGAAATCTTTTTTGTCGGCTGGTAAGAACTTCAAGAGTACCCTTCTATAAGAACATGTGCCTACACTCACATCCAAAGTTAGGTTGTGTGCTCGGGTGTTCCTGCGATGAACCTCCGCACTCAAGTCAGAAACAAGGATTAAAGGGAAAAGGAAAGTTAATTAAATGTTGTTTTTATGTGTTTATTGCAGAATCAATATTACCTTTCCTTGGCGATCCTTTAAACAGGCTTTTCCTATTAGCTAGATTTGGTAAATTGCATGAGTATGCAACATTATTGAAACTGCAACACTATCTGGGGCTCGGCTCGCTAGCCATCTCTGATTTCCTTCATTTGTATTGTACTGAAATCTGAGGCTTCCTCATTAGCCTCATTATTGCCTTATAATGCATTCGGATACCGGGAGATATATTGAAGACTTGTTTCTGCAAATACTCAAGTCATTGACTAAAAGAAGGAAGATCGAGATGCACGAGGAATACTAACTGATAGCATAGAAATTATTACGGGGGATTTGCATGTGCCCAAGATAATAGCTTTGAATATTACCTTGCAGGTCCCTTACCCAATCATAACTTTATATGCTTAGTAATTGGTCTCGATGGTCCACATATAAAGTAGTTAAAATTATATTCATAAGATAGTTTATCGTGTTTTATAGTTGAAGATAGTTTATCGTGTTTTATAGTTGAACTTGCTTGAGTGTATTAGTTGCACCTACCTAGCACGTGCAACTTCCGTGCAAAATTATTACGCAGTTTAAAGTATCAGTGTTTAATTATAGGAAAATTCTCTAACTCAAGGTATTTGTTAATTGGAAATGGAAACTTTCAAATGGTGTCACTTGTCGGAGCTTTTTGGCACATGAAAGGCATAATATTTTGAGGAGATTCTTCATTTATCAGAACAGTGGAATCCAAAGAAGCTATTGGAGTTGTTCCCAAAGTTTTGGCAGAGTGAGAAAGGGCCGCTGAGGTTAGATGAGAAGACTGGAAAACCGAGAGGGTTCTGTTTGTTTGTCTGCTAGAGACTTGAAAGTCCAATGAAAGAATTAATAAAACTGCACTAAATCATTGGCTTAACAAATTATCTATTGAGCCATGAAAAAGATTCAACAAATTAAAAGACAAAAACAAATCCACTATTTGTTTTACATCAAGCAATACGTGGAGTAAATCCCGATACAGCAGTGACAGCAAGACATGTAGGTGGATCAACTCGTCAAGTTCCCATTGAAATAGAAGTCTTATAATGGTATCCCAATTCAATAAACTCAAACTAGCACATTGATCCATTTAAAGTACAAACGAGTTTCATATTCGAAGATTGGCGCTAAAAAGATGAGCCACCATCTTTCAGCGTTATGTTCAGGGTAAGTTCGACATTGAATTAACATGAAATGAATTTATGATTCTTAAAGATGAAATGAATGTACTTTTGTTTCTGTTGTGGTGAAATACTATGAAAAACAAAAATATGATGATTCTCAAAAGAGAATTAGAATAGGACACAATTTCTTCATTTATATTGTCTTCTCTAAGTTTTTTATTTTCTTTGAACTTAAATGTCCATTGCACAGGTTCTCACCCAGCACATCATACAAACTGCTGTAAAGTGAAAAATCTTAAGCCAAAAAAAGAACTGCCGCAAAATTAAAAAACAAAGTACACATTTCAGTTTCTACTCAGAATGTTTCAGAGACCTTGCTTTAATCGACTTTGACGCCCTCTTCCTCCTGCTCTCGCCATTCTCCTCATTTTCCTCCTCATACTTGACTTCGCCCTCATGCAATGGATTCTTCAGGATAAATCATAGTGCCATTTCATGTTCTAGCTCAACATTTTTTAAGGACCATCCCGACTGCTAATGATTCAATTGTTTTAACCTCTTTTGTTGCTTTAATGTGGTGCAAAAACCAAATAGTAATAAAACATGTAAGGATTTGATGTAAATGATGTTGAAGCTGTCTTCTTGGCCAGTAGTGTTGAGCTCTGATACCAAATTGTTGAATTTAAACACAGAAAATTTATTTTATTATGGAGCAACACTTTACAAATTATTGTATGAAACAAACACACCAAAAATCTCTTCACTAATTTAAGTAGCACCTTGCTTATTTCTCTCACTAATTCACTGCCTCTCTCCTCACTTTCTCACAGTAACACATCACTCATATATATTTTGTCTCTCTCACTTCTCTCATTACACACACATATGCAATACATTACAGCAGTATATATATAGAGGCTGGAAGTCGGAGGTTGAAGCTTCTAGCATGGCGGTGGAAATGGGCTTTGATGATTCTAGATTATTCTTGCAATTTGCTGCAATTATGGAGAATTCCAGAAGCAACAACCAAATTAAGATACCGGATGAAGTAGCCACAACATTATGGAAATTTCCATAAAGTCGACAATGATCCCTTCAAGTGATTGGTTACACAGTTGCCACCTTATCTTGTTTCTTCAGTGTCAGAAGAACCTGTAATATCCAAAAATTCCTATCGTGTGACCAGAATTATTTAATGTCGAGTTATCCTAGTAGCTCCTAGTGAGTCCATGTCCATGTCCAGTCGATAGTCTAATGATGAGAGATCTATCTGTCTAAAGAAAATGAGTTATTATTTAATTAACTCCAAAAAAAAAAAAAAAAAAATTTGTACAAATTTATTTGGAGTTAATTAAGTACAAGACTTTTTAACTTGGATGGACTCCAAGTCATACGTCCTATGATGTTTATTCTCTTTTCAATTTTAATGTAAAGTTAAATTGTAAGATATTTTCAAGGTTTCAATACCAATGACACTGCTATGGGTTTATTAGAAAATTTCCTTCTTGTAGTTTCTAACGTCTCCTTATCTTTTCCCTTATGAAATGTGTTAATGTAAAGAACATATACAAAAACTTCTCGCAAGCTAGAGATTTCAGCTCCCTCTTTCTCTCTACACTATTTGTTTTTCCAATTTTGTAAAACCATAATTCCTAAAAACCCTAGACAAACGAAGAGAGTATAAAAAGGAAAAATACATTTTCTCTACCGAAGCCATTTCTAAGTACATCTCTCTCCCTCTCTTTTCTGTCTATCACCCCTACCCCAACACACACATACACATAATTCTTTCTCAAGACAGAAGAAGAAGATGAAACTAGTAGGTGATTCAAAGCTATTTTGACAAAGAACAAGAGGTAGGATACTTATGTTAAGTTGTGAATCCTAATTATTGTCTCTACATGGATTCCATATGTGAATCGACATTTGCAGTAAGATCTCTGTATGGTTTGAAGAGAGCAGGAATTCACCCTTCCCAAATTATTAAGGATAGATTTGGAATTTCACACTTGCTACCTTGGTTTATCCTATTTTGTCCTATAAATAGTGAGCCTTCATTGGTTTTACATCAAAAAAGAGATAAGAGGTTAGGGAAAGAGGGTGTGGGGTTTTCTCTTATAAATTTCTTTTAATCGAGCTGAATTACTGCAATAGCAAAACACGAACTATTACTACCTTGAGGAGAACCTCTATGTATCTAGCGTGCTGTTGTATGTCTATTTACTTTATGTGATTTTATTGCTCTCGGTGTATAGAATTAGGGTTTTAATTCTCAACCATTAGTATCACAGCATTTGATTTTTGTAAAACCTTTATTAATTGAAAAGTCGAAAAAAATAAAAAATAAAAGAAATCAAACAAATGGGCAGGCAGTGGATATATAAATATACATACGTCCACCAAATCTATCCAAATCCATTACACAACAAAGTCATCCAAATCCATTCCCATTTATATATATACAACCCAAATCTATTATTCAAACAAAAATACACACAAAACACATATGAGAGAAACGAGGCAAAGAGAAAAAATAAAGAAGAAAGAAAAAAAAAAGGAAATGAAAGTTCGCCTATGTTGTTAGAAAAATAAGTGCTTCCTACTATTAAGTTTGAATTCTTCAATTTAAAGGTAAGTAAAAAGTAACTTATTGCATAGTTATGCTTAATTTTATAGTTGTTAGATTATTAGTTTAAATTTAATTTTATTGAAAGGAAACTATTGAAAGTATAATAAGATTTGTAATTGAGTTAAATGAAAGAAAAATTAGCTTAAGTGATTAAAGAAACTTTAGAAATCACTTAAATGTGAAAGAATTATGTTTTGGTATTGCATATTTAATTATTGAAATTACTTAAAATAGTTTATTGTTAATCTAAAAATTATATCATATTTCAGGTGGCGATACGGATATCAGGACAGCTTACCAACCAAGTTGATTTTGTGTACATAGTTGTGTGAGTGAAAAAAACTTAAATATTTTTAAAATATTTATAAATTAAGTATATTATTCATGTATCTGCAATTATGTGTTCAATTATATTATTATTATGGAAACTTCTTTTATTATGATACATGCAAAATTTCAAGAATTATTTGTGGTATATATGTGGCTTGGTATGTGAGACCTATGTGATATTGAGATTGATCAGGAAAGTATCTATGATTATATATTTCTTCTAGTTCACGGAAAGGTCTTGGCCGTGTTCTATACTACACTGAGGGGTCTTTACTGGGGATGAAATGGTCTTGACCGTGTACATATAGTTTACTGAAGGGCTTTGATCGTGTTTCAGAATTGATTATAAGAGGTCTTTGAGACCCGCTTCCGTTCACTAAGGGGGCTTGAGGTCCGTGTCGAGAGTGCTTAGCCCAAGGGATAGTCTACGCGAGTATGACCAGCTTACAGATTTGAGTCCGAAGGTACAATTTTAGTGGATTTTTCAGTAAATTTGATGTGATGAGATTATAGTATGATTGCCAGTTGATGTTTATATAATGACTTTGAGATGATATTTTACGACTTTATGGGAATGTCTCACTTTTTAGCTATAACTATATGATGTTATTTTGTAAATCATTAAATGATATGAACTTGATTTTCGATCAAAATGTATAAATGAAAAAGTATAATTGTTTTCAAACTTATCCACTCACTGAGCTATCAACTCATATATTTCCCCACGTTTTTCTTATTAGCCAGCAGTTGAGTATCTAGGCACTTTTTTGAGTTGAGCATTTGATTTTGGAGTCAGAGCCACACGACAAAGTTTGCTAGTATGACTTACTTCATAGAGCATGTAGTCATTGTTTTGGAACGAGTGATCATGTTCAAATGTGATTTGCATCACTTGTAGCAAGTTATGGAGCTCACTATATGTTTGTATCCATATGTGCATTTCATATTATTATCTTGGTAAAAATTGGGATTTCAACTTATCTTTATTGTGTTGTATTATATTTTGAAAATTGTATATTGTGAATTAAAGGTTGGTTAGTCCTATTTACAGGAGAGATAATACCGAAATTCTGTTAAGAAATAAATTATAAAAAATTGCACGTTGTAGTAGGCTTGATGGTGGGTCCGACCTTTAGTTGGTGATAAGTGTGTTTTTACACACTTATTCGATCCACAAAACATGACTAATTATTGATAAAATTGGTTGATTATGACTTAATTCTATGCAATTTCATGTTATAGGGTCATATTGATGGATATGATGGGATTTATGAGAAAAGATTCAAAAAAAAGGAGCAAAATGAAAGAAAATATAAGTTCAAGGTCCAAAGTGCAATTATCCAAAAGATGGTCCGAAGGACAAATCAAGGAACTGAATGAGCTAAGTACCACTTTGGTGATATTATGAGATGATGGAAATAAAAGAAACAAGCGAAAACGGACTAAAGTTGAAGAAATTGAAAGTTCAGGGACCAAGTTGCAAATAATCCATCGATGAGACTGGCAATGGAATGAAGATTCAAGAGTGTTAGAGGTCAATCAGAGAGGAAAGGAGTCAAAGAGGTGAAATATGGTCGAAGTATTATCAAGTATCAACTTTCAGGCGAAAAAGCTATGTTCGTGATTTTTAGTCTCTAATTGAGATCCATTTTTGGCATAGTAAACATCAGAACTTGAGAAAGCCTATATCTATCAAAATTGTATATCTTTGAGTTTTCTTTCCAATGCACTTTGAATCACTTCAATCGAAGATCGGAAAAGAAAGTTATGACCAAAATACTAAAAGCTGTCCGGTGAAAAGAATGACATAATCATGCAGTCGCATGGTAGAAACTCCTATGCGGTCGCATAGAGGCCTCCCAAGAATTTTTTCTTAAATTTTTTTTACTCTATGTGGAAAGCATAGAAATGTACTATGCGATCGCATAGAACAAATGCCGGGACCGATTCTGCAGTTTCTTTATACGACTGAAACTCTTTTGGTAACCTAATTTTCACGCGATATAAATACCAAAAGACGTCTAGAAAGAGGAAGAACGTATTGGAGGCAGAAAAACACTTCTTGGAGAGGATTTTGAGCGCAAGAACGAAGATTTACACGAAAAACTTCAAGATTTTATAATCCGGTGATGTCTTTTATCTAAAATCTGAAGTATTCTTTTATTTTAACCATGTTAGGCTAGATTTTCATGTGTTAGGAGATCGATATAACATGTAATTTGATCTTTAATTTTCTAGTTTTGCAATTTGACATTAAGACATATTTCTATTGTTTTGAATGATTTATATGCAATTATTGTTTCTGCAATTAAGGGCCCGTAATTGTGTGAGTTTGGGTGATTTATTCTTGCATTCGAGAGAAATGGAATAAGTTCGCTATAATATAAATCATCGTAGGGTCCGATAGGGGATAGAACTATACCGCTATACCCTACGTGAATCTTTAAGTGTTCATAAAACCACATGCATTTTTACATATACACTTGTCATAGAAATATAGGTCGGTGGTATGTAGAAATAGGTTCGATACATCTCGAGAGAGAGTATTGGATAGACTTAGGAACATTGATTCGTCACAATTGAAGTGTGTTGTCACATTGTGAAATTAGGATTTTAAAGTGATAATTGCATGAAAAATCGTGATCCTGGTGTGTTTAATTTCTATTGATTACAACAAACGTGCGTTCTCAACATTTGATTTCATTTTTGAGTGTTAAAAATATTGTTTTGCATATTTAATTTAATTCAATCATAAAAATTGCATAATTAAGATTTTCTTTTCAAAATCAGGGTTTTAATTAGGTTCACATTCATTTTAGTAATTTAGTTTCAGTTAAGGCGACGATAGCTAAAATTAAACTAATCAATCTTTGTGGGACAATATTCGGACTCATTTAATCCACTCTATTACTTGTTAACGAACCGTACACTTTTGGTAGTTTTAAATCGAAAGAAATAATTTCGTGAACAGTTAGTATCTATAATCGGCACATGCCACGTTCCCGGTCTAGTAGTGTTACACGGGGCGGGGCGTGTCAATTTTGATTAAAAGCAGTATTTAGAGAAGAAAGAACATCAGTAGAGATGAGAAAATTTGATGGTATGGATTTTGCATTGTGGAGATACAGATCAAAGATTATATGTACGGTAAAAAAATTCACATTTCCCTTCTGGATGAGAAGTCGGAATGAATGAAGGGCGATGAATGAACTCATTGATCATAGGCGAAGAATAATATCTGGTTAACCTATCGAAAAACATTTGTTACAACACGGTGAGGAGAAAACGATGGCGAATTTGATAAAGGTATTGTCCAGTACAAATTAGAAGACCTCTATGGGGATAACAAGGTACACATGATAAAAAATTATTTTAATTTGAAAATGGCTAAAGGTGCTCCAGTAGTAAAGCATCTCAAAAAATTGAATACAATTGTCAATTAGTTGGTCTTACTTGAGATTAGATTTGATGATGAGGTACGTGCAGTAATCATACTGGCATTACTACCATATAATTAGGAGCCTATGAGAGTTATAATTAGTCTCTCTATAGGCAATGCAAAACGAAAATTCCACAATAATTGGGAAACTATTCTTGTAGAGGAAGCTCCTAGAAAAGATTCTAAAGAAGTATCAATATCATATTATGCCTTAAATGTCGAGACAAAGGATAGGATTTTTCAGAAAATTCCAATAAAATAATGGTAGAAAGTGGAGCATGGTAGAAGCAACTTTAGGTCTAAAAAATGTAGAATGCTAGAACTGTGATAAGACTGGCCACATGAAGAAGAATTGCAAAGCACCAAAGAAGAAGGAAGAGAATAACAGTGCAAATTCAGTGATTGAAGAGGTACTAGATGCTTTACTCTTGTCGATTGAAAAGCCGATTGATTCTAGGGGGGTGATGGATCGTGGAGCTTCTTTTCACACTATTGCACATCGTGAGATTATAGCGAACTGTTGCTGAGAAATATAAAAGATATATCTTACTGATAGAGAACCTATAGATATTGCCAGTATCAGTAATTTCAGCTTGAGGATGTCAATGGTGTAAGTATTATGCCCTAGGTCCAATCAACTTTGGACATAAATATTTTATATATAATTAATGCAATTAAATGGCAGATCTATTATTTAATTAATAGACAATTAAATAAATAATAGAGTCCGTAGATTCAAATATTTGTTAATCACAAGGAGTTGTGATTGTGAGATACAAATTACAACTGATTGAATCTTAAATCATTCGTGGTCGTAAGTAATAAAGAGATATGGATATCGTCATTACGGATAGACCATCACGTGTGGCATTTCTTACTTGTGAAGTAAGTAGCTGATCTCACAAGTTAAAGTGTGGTGACACTTAAATGAACACGTGGATGTTTTGTTATAGAACAAAACATTGGAGACCCGTCAAGAGATTCCACATGGATAACTATCTGAGTATCAGTGGTTAATCTCTAACGTTCGGTAGTGGAATTGGTCCTTTGACTTGAGGTCGTCATGGTACCTTATATGAGGACAGTCATACTTTGGCGATGTTGGATGTTGCTCTGAAAAGGGCCGCTAATACGATATCGTTCGGCTACGTCAAGAATTGTATAAAGGTTGTAATTGATCAATAAAGGATTCGTCACTCTTAGATAGTAGGAGATTATGATCTACGTTTCATTAAATTAAGTTGATGATGAAATCCTTGGCCAAGGTGTACTCATAAGTCAGAAAAAGAGTTTTTAACTTATATTGACTTAATAGTGGAGTGAAAGATATGATCGATGATCGAGATTGACACAATTTCATATCTCGTAATTGATCGGATCATATTGACGAAGGGATTATAGTTTCACGGTAAACTAACGATTTTGATTTTGTCATACCATGTGACATTTCCCGTCACATGTATTGCCCTGACACATTGCCGATGTCAATCAGGGACGGCGAGTGTGAATTGACGATAAATTAAAAGGGTGTTTTAATTTATCAATTTTGATTAGATCAAAATAATATTTCACGTCGTTAGGCATCGTGGTCGGGAACCTAATGGGTCGCACACAAAAGAGAATTGGAAGATTGCAAATTGCCAATTGGTTAATTTAACAATCGTTGGATAAATTAATTAATTGGATTTGTTATTTATATTCCCGAGTTAATTAATTGGATTAATTAATTCACGGGTCGGGTTTAATTAATTGGATTAATTAATTATTGGACCGGATCGGGCCGAGCCCGTTTGGGTTTATATAAATACATGGCTAGGGTTTGAGATCCATATGGTTTTCATTATTCTTGCTAGCACAAGAGAAAACCCTAGAAGCTGCAATCTTATTCTCTGTGTGGATCACCGTTGGAGGCTGGACAATTGGACAGCTATGGTGGCGAATCAAGGTTGACGGAACTAAAAGAAAAGCAAAAGGATTGGAGAATTCTTCAAAGGTACAATCCTTATCACAATTTCTATCTAAACACAAAGGAGATTCTTGGTGGAAATCGAAAATTATTTTTAAATTCCTCTGTGCATGTATAAGTAGATTCCCAACAAAGGGGCTGTGTGGAAAATTCATAAATTGAAGCATGTACTTGAATTGGTGCATAATCTGATCCCACTATGACAACTTGATGATAAAGATCATACTATGACTTTCAATGGAGGTGATTTAACAGTCATTAAGAAAGCCATGGTTGATGCTCGAGGAATTAAAATTGGAACTCTTTATCCAATTGTGCAAATAAGGTTGCAGTTGCTAGTTCGATTAACACCATAGGTTGCGGTACGTGAGTGAGTAGGACATGAAAGTAGTTCAGTCTGAAGGAAAGCTACCAAGGTTGAAATTTGTTTAATAAAGTTTATATAGAGGCTAAATATTTGATAAAAGGAGAAGCGTTTGTTTCTCTAAAATCAAAAGGGAGCCAAATTCACAAAGTTGAAGTTGATTCATACGGATGTCTTTAGTTCCGCATTAATTGTTTACCGGCTCAAGATTATGTTTCCAAGTGACGTTCCGAGCTCCTGACACAAAACAACTTGGGGCATTATAGATCCAATTGTTGTATTTATACAATGAATTCCCTTCCGCTGAATTTATAGATCCAAATTGTTGTATTTTTGCAGCAATAAACTATCTTTTTTTACCCTGAATTTACTGCACCTTTAATGAGTGATTTACACTCATTATATTATGTCATTAATTTCATGATTTTGCTATCTTGGAGAGTATTTTAGAAGTGCTAACAAGTGATTTTGGTGTCGTTTTGTAGATTGATGGAAGTGGAGAAAACAAGAGCTAAAAGAAGTCAAAGAAAGGAAATAGGCAAAAGCTAGCGAAATTGGATGAAATGACCAAAACGTAAGAGATCCAAAGTTCGAGGATTAAAATGCAATTAATCAAAAGTTGTGTCGAAACTTGAAATGAATATCCGAGAGTTCTAGAAGCCAATTGGATGAAGGAAGGTGTCAAAGGGATCAAATTTAGTCAATATATGATCATAAATCATTTTCCAACCAAAAAGTTTTGCCCCAGAGTTTTGGTCTCACATTTAGACTCATTTTTGACATAGAAAACTATCGAATTGGAGAATGATTCCTGAAGAAAAATTCTAGTCCTTTGAATTAGCTTTCCAACACATCTTGAATCACTTCAATCGAATATCAAACGAGAAAGTTATGCTAAAAAACCTGAAGAACATGCAGAATGCCGTACCAGGCGCCGCGGCGCCCATCGTGAGCGCTGGGGCGCCCATCTTGCTGAAACAAGCTGAAAGTCAGTGCCCGAGCGCTGTATTCTGAAACAAAAGGAAATTCTGATTTTATAATATTTTCTCGGCCCAATTAGTAACCTGTTGTTCCCTAAATTTCAAGACACTATAAATACACAATTGAAGACCTAAATTACGGGAGAACCACAAACTAAAAATCCGTGGGATCAAGCCACGCATTCTTGACATATTGGAGAGAAGACAACAAGAAAGGAGATTGAAAAGAGAAATTCAAGAAGATTAACACCAAGCAATTGAAGATTAGACGCATTCATTGGAAGGGGAAGAAGATCTTGGCGCAAGAATTCTACTTTTTCTTCTACATCTTTATTACAAATCCGGTGATGTATTCTAAGACAATTTCCCATTTTTCTTCCATTATTATGAGTAGTTAAATTTATTTTAGGGCGAACAATGTAATCTTTTGGAATCCTTTATTTCATGCAATTGAGATTCTATTGCTTTTATATTTTATGTGTTGATTTTAATGTTGTTCTTAATACATTTAATTGCTTGATCAATAATTAGATGATTTGTGAACAATGATTGCGTAGAGATGCGGATTATTTGTTTAGACCACATGTTAAAATTCGGTAAATTGATATAACGTGTAGAAATACCTATATTGATTGCTGCGATCGTGTGTGAATTCTTAGAACCAATGTTTCGCATTTTTAATTCTTTAGAATAAAAATCACATTTAATCATTGTTTTTGTTTATTTTCGTCAAATAGAAGTTAGAAATAATAAATTAGGCATTAAAAGTACAGTTCTCGTGGGAACGATAATCTGGATTCAAAAAGTCCACTTAACTACTGGTTACGATCCGTTCACTTGCGGGATAAAATCGACAACAAATTTTTGGCGCCGTTGCCGGGGACTATTTCTTCTAGTCTCAATTAATTTTTATTTTAACTATTATTTGATTTGTTTATTTTTCTTTTATTTACAGAAAATTGTGTTCGTTGTATACTCTGTGCCCAATACGACGATCTTGAATTATTTGATTCGGAGATAGAATGTACCTTCAGATGAAGACGCAAACAACACAAACAAAAACGGCAACGTCAAATGGCTGACAATCAATAAATCCATATCCCTATTCAGCCGATTGGACAAATGGCCACAAGAGTGGCACCACCGGAACAACAGCATGAGCGAGGGGAAATAAATGAAGGTGATTTGCCAGTATCAATGTTCCTGACACCTATAGCAGCACCCATGCGCTCCAGTATCTTGTATCCAGATTTTGGGATGAATAACTTTCAGATCAGGCCAGATTGAATTAACTTGATGAGAACACTCTGCAATTCTACGGGCTACCTCATGAGAATCCGAACACACATATCTCCAGATTTCTCAGAAATTGTCAGAACTTCCATGCTCTGGGGCTCAATGAAGATGCTATTAAATTACGACTATTTCCATTTACATTAAGAGATGCTGAATTGGAGTGGTTAGATGCGGAGCCTCATGCCAGCATTACTACATGGGAACAACTGATCAGGAAATTCTGTAACAAATTCTTCCCACCAGCCAGAGTAGCTAAAATCAGATTGAAAATTCAAACTTTTCAACAGAAAGAAGGAGAAAGGTATCATGAGGCATGGAATAGATTTAATGAGCTGATGAGAAAATGTCCAAACCATGGAATCACTCAAGGAAATCAAGTTCAGTACTTCTACACTGGACTTACACCATTGTCAAAATCTCAAGTTGATGCCTCTACTGGAGGATCAATCATAAGGAAATCAGTGCAACAAACCATGGACTTATTTAAGTTAATTCCCACCACACATTCAATGTTCTCATCAGAAAGAGTGGTACCACCAAAGGCAGCAGGAATGTGTGAATTAGACAGCACAACATCTACCAATGCACAGATAGCAACTTTAACAAAATAGGTAGAGTTACTTGTAAAATTGCAAACACATGGAGCAAATGCAATGATGGCCAGTTCAGTATGTGAGAATTGTGGAGAAGTCACGCTACAGAGAGTTGCATGATGCTCACTTCTTCAAAGGAACAAGTAAACTTTATTCAAAATAACTCCCGTAATTTCAACTCATATGGTAACAATTTTCAGCAAGAAAGAAGACCAAGTTTGGGGGAGATGTTTCAACAATATGTGCAGAAGACAGACAAAGTGTTCCAACAAATTGACACGAACTTTCAAAATCAATAGGCATCCATCAAGAAATTGGAGACACAAATCGGTCAGATAGCACAACAACTTGCAGAACGTCCACAAGGGACATTGCCGGGCGATATAATGATAAATCCTAAGGAACAGTTGATGGCAATTAAAGTAGTGGAGAACGATCCACCCAGGGCTCCCTTAAAAGTTAAAGCATATGTACCTCCACTTCTGTTTCCCCAAAGATTTTGAAAGAAGTCGATGGAGCAAAATGTTCATGTCATAACTAAAAAGAGCAAGGTACAAGCGCCAGAGATCACTACAAAGAGACCCAAAAGAAAAGATGACCAAGAAGTGATTTATGAAGCTACAAGGGTAGAAAAATCTGTACCAAACGCAACTGAAAATTGAGAAAGTACAGAAACATCAGCTGCCAAAGGACCAAGTCTAGACAAATCTTACATGCCTCCCATTCCTTTCCTCAAAAGCTCAAGAAGAACAAACAAGATACAAACTATGAAAATTTTCTCGATGTTCTCAAGAAGCTAAGAAATTTTTGAAAGAGATGTTGACAAAGAAAAGAAAGCTTTCGGAGTTTGATATTGTGGCATTAACTGAGGAAAGTAGTGCAAGAGTCCAGAGAAAATTGCCTCCTAAATTGAAGGATCCAGGGAGTTTTACTTTACCAGTTTCAATTGAAAATTCCTTTTCAACTAATGCATTGTGTGACACTGGTGCTAGTATCAATCTAATGTCGTATTCTGCTTACAGGAAATTGGAACTAGGTGAAGTCAACTCAACATCAATAACGCTACAACTCGCCGATAGAACAATCGCAAGGCCACGTGACAAAGTTGAGGATGTACTCGTAAAAGTAGAAAATTTAATATTTCTTGTGGATTTCATTGTATTGGACATACCAGAAGATCGAGACATTCCAATTATATTGGGTCGACCATTCTTAGCAACGGGACGAATTCTTATTGACATGGAGAAGGGAGAACTAATCTTGATGGTGGATGACAAGCAAGAGATATTCAATATTTACATCCAATATGAGAAACCTCCCAATAAAAATGATTGCTAGAAAATTGATGAAGAAGAGCCACCTGATCAACGAAGCTGTCAGAATAAAAAAAAATTTGGAGAACTTATTGGTAGAGATAAGAATAGACAAATCAAAATTTGAAGAGCAAAAAAGTACTGCATCAATGAAAATTGCACAAAGTGCAATGATGGAATAACTTGGTTTGAGCCACCATGATAAATCAGCGGCACAAGTCAAGCTAATAACTTAAAAGAAGCGCTTCTTGGGAGACAACCCAAGCTTTTATTTTATTTTATTTATTTTGTTTTCAAAGTTCTAAGATAGTTTAATTTATAGTTTATTTAGGAATCATCACCCACCTTCTACCCATAAGTCTTGGAGTAATTAAGTTGGTTATTAGATATTTGAGCTGAGTAATCCTTATTCTATGATTTTAATTTTTCAAATTTAATTTTTCAGGAACATGACGTCACGGAACACTCAAACCAACATGGACATGGAGAAAATGGGACAAATCTCAAGTTTGGGGGAAAATGTAGAAGAAGAGTCAATCAAATGCAACACCAAGACACCACAACATCATAGGCAATACTGACATTTCAGGGAAGTCCTGCTCCTTTTCCTTTAAATTTCACATTGAGGATAATGTTTCAATTAAGTTTGGGGGAGTGACATCATTTGCTTACATTGTTGAGTTTCTCGAATACTTATGTGTGATTTGCTTGTTTTATGTGTTTGTGTTTTTATTCAAAAAAAAAAAATTCATTTCGTGTTTTTGCATGCTTGTGTGTATTAGATAACCTTGCCAGTATTGATATCTATAATTGAAAACATGCGTTGATTTATGAATTGTGGACAAGTTATGTGTTTGAGTTAGATTTTTGCTTATTCCTACGAAACGACGTGAGTTGATTGTAGCGTTGTGCATGAGTAGGTTGATTCATGTTTATAGGTTGAAATAGAGAACTTAGATGCTAAACCCAAACAATCATTGAACATCACAATACCCTTAAATCAAACTTAGGACATTTGGATGGTTGCACTGTTGTAAGGAAATTTGGAGATAAATGTGGATTTCGTGTGTGTTAATTTTTGTGTGGATTGTCCGAGACCAATAGGATGAAAATTGGGTGAAACCCTTAAGTTAGAGGTCGATTTTCAAGAATATGTGTTTAATAAAGGGCATTGCACTAATCACCGGATAAAAAAGAAAAAAAATCCCAATGAGGACAACTTTAATAATCTCATTGTGAATCGTCTCTTCGTAGCCTTTATGACTCGAGTGATTAAGCCTCTAAGAGTTTAAAACCTGGTACCCTAAAGTCATCTGATTTGGAAGTTATCGGCCTAAAACTAACTACAGGGGTCATTTAGAAAGTTTAAGGGAGAGACGTTCGCACAAAGAGTAATTAAAGAATAAAGATATATGTGGAAAAAAATTAAAAAAAAAAAAGAGAAAAAAATATATATCAGATGCCTTGATTAAGCCCCGAACACTTGTTTTCGAGGATTAGACCTTTGATAAGGGGTTAGTAACTTGGTTAATTCCTAGAGGTTGAAGCAGTCAAAAATAAGGAGAATTCTCATTTTGTTGACATGTGGAACTACCATCAGTAAAATCTAACCAAACTTGAGTGGTATAAGAAATTATTATTGAAAATTTAACCTTAGGTTACACCCTTGGAAAGAGAAAAAAAAAATAAGTTTGGGGCTGTGTGAATCCCATGAGCAAAGTAAGGAAAAATTTGACTTCTAAGATCGGGAATTGGGTCAACTTATTATTGTACAGCGTTGCACTTGACTCTCCACACACACACCACCCGTTTTGCATTGAATATGTGAGAATTTAGCTTTTGCATTATAGTTTTGAAGTGGTTCATAGAATCGAAGTTATGCTTTTAATCCTGAGATATGAAGGAAAGCTATCTAGTGAAATTTATTTTAAGTGATTTTGTTTGTCTTAATTGTGCTTGTATATCCATTAATTATTTTACGGGTTTTGGTGTTTGCTCGAGGACAAGCAAAAGATTAAGTTTGGGGGCCTTCCTCCTCCTTATCCATTGGCTGAGCCAAGCATCATCCAAAGATATTTTCATTCAGGCATTCTTTGGAAGTTTATCTTATTTTTTGTTTAACTTGCTAGAGTGGATTGAATATACAAGCCTAGCACATGCGACTTTTATTTAGAAAGGATTTGTATGCCTCTTCTTTTTACCATGATCTATTTACTGTCTTGCCTTCTCTCCAAAATACAACATAAAAAGACCTGTTATTTTGTTTTGAAATAAGTACTTTGTACCAGGTCACTTTCTTTAATATAAGAGAAGGCAAACATTGATGTATAAATTGAGGAAATATTTGGAGCTCTTATAGTACAAAGAGGAGTGTTTACAGAATAATTTTTTGAGAATATGGTTGAAGGACATTAGAGTGTCAAGAAGATGTGTGGGGTGTTGTGGAATTTTATCGCTATTTACAGGTGGAGGTGATTCTGAATGGTGGTGGTCGTAGGCGGTTTCATGGGTGGTTGTCAGCGGTGGTGGTGCAGATGGCATAATGGTAGTTCGGGTTTGGTGGGTGGTTGGAGGTCGAGGATGTAATAACATCATAGAAGAAGACATATTTTTAACTTTTTGTGGCCTTTTGTTTATACATCACTGTTACCTAATATTTTTGGAAGAAACTGCTAGTACAAATTAATCTTGCTAATTAATGAAAGGTCGGGAATATGAAGGGGATAAAATTTGAATGGGGATTAAATTTCTATGACACGGAAAGGTTGCGAACCTCAGAATGAGATTTACCCATTTAAAATTACTTAATTGTTCAAAGATATTGAATGGCATGACTGACATGTCTTATAGTTTTGTCACAATTTTCAAAATATTTCAATTTATCAATGGTTAAATCTTAATTACAACGTGAAACCAATTGGGAATAGATTTTTCTAAAGTGTATAAAAAGTTGAATATTGTCACTATAGAGTTATATAGAGTGGCATGATACGTCCAGTGGTTTCGATATGTGAGTCTTGATGTTTCATACACACAGCAGATATTGCCGTTTTAATAATAGAGGTGATTCACCGAGAATTTTTTAAGATTATATGGTGTAATTTACCAACAAAAACCGTTTGATGAGAAAGATTAAATCTAAAAACTTGAACAATATAATAAAAAAAGAACTCATAAATATAACGTGGTTTGATCAAAATGAATTCGAATCTGTATTGAGCTCCACCAAGGGAAACTCTACATACACTTGGGAATTGATCCTAGAAATATTTCGATTACACGTGTGGCTCACACTACTTAGACTAAGGTGAAAAACAAATCAATCAGGATCACAGTCCACACCACCATCAATGTTGCAGAAATGTTTTAGTTTCTTTTGCAACTGTAAGTATTATGTTGATTTGGCTTTCAGAAGTGTAGATTGAGTGTAGGCTTTCTTTTTTTCTGTCCCCAGCCAAATGATAAGTTTTCAAGTCTGTTTCCATTGTGAGCAAAAACTGTTTCATTTTCATAATTCTGCTGGAATTTTGTTAGCTATTGCATTAGATAGACGTCGATTTATTAAGAATGCTACCGTAATAACTGCTTCTCCCCAAAACCTCTTTGGAATCCCAAACTAATGAGCATACACCTTACTTTGTTCATAATTATTCTGTTCATCCTCTCAACTGCCCCGTTCTATAGTATATCTTATTGATTTGTCTTTTAGTTCCCTTTTCATCAAAGAAATTATTGAATTCTAAATTATATTATCTTAAATCCACTTATTGCAACATTGATGATCAGTTACAGCATAAATTTGCAACTGGTGGTATAAAATTAGCATTAGCATTATTTTCCAATTGTTATCTTTTCATCTTCTTTGTTTTCCTTCTTTTTTCAACACATTAAAATCTCTTTTAAGCACATCTTTATACAATTATAATACCTCTTCTCTTCTCCTATCTAGACCTTCCTCAACCTTTCCCCTTTTTGTTTTAAATTTGGTATATTGCTATTTTTTTATTTTTTATTTTTTGGTTGTCAATGGAGATTTTCTTCTCTATCTCCCATTATATTTTATTGTCTTACTTCCAATTCTCTAGATATTAAAAGCATCAATTACCATGGCAACAGTTAGTGTATCATGGCAGTTTTAACTTATGTAAAGTGTTCCGAAAGTGAATTCAACATGATGACAGCTAAATATTAATCATCTAACTTTTTGTCATTACTAGCCAAATTTTGAACTAACCTATTATACTCATCCAGATTAGCATCCAGATCCTTTGAGGGGTCCATTTTATAACCAAATAATATTTCAAGCAAATAGATCTTATTCGAAAAATATTTAACCAAGAATAATTCATCCACGTTCTTCGACAGAGTTAGTTTTTTCATCATTCACTGTCCTAAATACATAGCTAGGTACATGCCACTTAATGTAACTATACGCCACTTCATTCATTTCAGCAATATTATCTGGTTTAGTCTTAAGTGTTAGATTTTTTAACCCAAATTAGGTTGGATTTTTTTGGAGAAAAAATTGTTTCCTTTATTATATGCATTTTTATTGGAAAAATATTATTTCCTTCATTCAACATGTTTTTATTGGAAAAAAAAATATTTTTCCTTTATTACACATTATTTTTAATCTTATTTCCATCTTTATCGTAATTTTAGGGTTTAGCATGCACTCCCTATAAATATTAAACTCTTTTCACAAGTTTTGTATTACTGAAATATGAAAAAACTGTGTAGGTACGGTTGTTGTATTTGTTTTCTCCATATTCGTCAATTGAATAAAATACACCATTCCTCTGCCAATTAATTCTTTTCCTTTTATTTTGTTGTTTGTTTGCAATCATATACTTCATATCATATCATATCATATATATTACCTTCATCCATTTTATTTCCCAGTAAGTGCTATCATATCTAATGGACGTGATTTGTTCAAGGTTGTTTTGTTATTGATTGCAACCATGAAGTATGAGATTTCGTTCTTGGATCGCAATACAAGATTTTTGTTGTAGCAAGTGAAGAATCGAGTTGTACTCATGCAGATTGATTTGAATTATGTATTGTTGGTATTTGACAAAATGCCCACAAGTTGGACTGCAAAGGAAAAACAATAGAAGGGTCGAAAAGCACTTTCACAAATTCATCTTCATCTCTCTAACAATATTCTTCAGGACATTTTGAAGGAAAAATGCCAGCTGCATTGTGATTGAAATTAGAGTAATTGTACATCACTAAAAGTCTGACAAGCAAGTTGCATCTGAAGTAGAAGTTATATTCTCATTGCATGACAGAAAGCGGATCTTTGGAAGATCATCTGTGTTCAAGAAGATCGTCGCTGATTTGGAGATTTAGAGGTAAAGTATGATAAAGAAGATTTGGCCTTAATCCTTTTTTGTTCACTGCCCGCTTCGTTTACTTGTTTAGAGACACGTTCTTAAATAGTCGTGATAGTCTCTTCATTAAAGATGTGTATGATGTCTTGTTTTCAAAAGAGGTTATGAAGTATCTAGTTAACTGTTAGGGATAGACCCATTGGAGATAGGTACTCTTGGAATTTATTTGTTCTAAATCAAAAGAAAAAAAAAATAGGGCTTAACCATGCGGTCGCATGAAGCCCTCCCGAGAATGGGAGGGGCGACGAGGCTATAACCATGTGACCGCATGGCTATAGCCCATGCGGTCACATGGTTGACACTATATGACCATTGGGTCGGTTTTTGACCTTTTTTATTTAAAATTGGTGACTTTTCATCCTTGTTTTGCACCATTTCATGAAAACTTGCCAAGACCTATATATGGATGATCCAAAGACAAGAAACAATATAGAATTCCATTGAAATTTATCCCCAAAATTATTCTTCCAAAATTGAGAAGAAATTATCACATAATTCATTTCTTTTCACTTGTTCATTGTGAAGATACACTTTTATTTTTTGGTATTCTTCTCTTCAAGGCTTGTTTAATCCTATGAACTATTTGCCAAAAATCCTTAAAAAGCATTAGAAAGGAGGCAAATAACGTTTGAGAACAGTGAAATTAATTTCGTGTTCAAGCCTTCATTGATTATTTCTATATATTTTTCCCTTTGTTACATTTCATTCTTCCTTCTCTATTGCATTAATTTTTTCAATAATCTCAAAGGTTTTCGATTATTATTACTGTGATGGAGACGGAATCTATACTTGCAACTATCAAAATGATTAATCAAGACCTGGTACGTTTGGACAGATTCAATGGCGCAAATTTCACAAGATGGCAAGACAAACTTAAATTTCTGTTAACGGCCTTGAAGATTTTCTACGTGCTTGATCCAAAATTGGAGCCCATTCCTGATGCAACTGACAAGGATACCGAAGAAATTCAAACAGAAAGAAAGAAATGGGAAGAGAAAGAATTGATATATCGTGGTCATATCCTAAATGCATTGTCCGATCATCTCTATGATCTCTACACCAACACCACATTGGCAAAAGAAATTTGGTACTTCTAGAAAGCAAATATAAAGCCGAGGAGGAAAGTACCAAAAAGTTCTTAATAACTAAATAATTTGATTTTAATTATTGGATAATATACCTTTGTTACCTCAAGTACATGAGTTAAAAATAATTGTAAACAAACTGAAAGCAAAGAAAATCGAACTTCCAGAAACTTTTCAAGTGGGAGCAAATATTGCTAAACTCCCCGGTTCTTGAAGACTTTTCTTTGGAAGATATACAAAAATATCTTCGTATTGAGGAAGAATCAATGACAAGAGATAAGAAGATTGAAAATTCTTATGATGGTTCTTCAAAAGTCAATGTCGTGGACAATGTGGACAACTCTAACAAATTTAAAGAGAAAGGGAAACTTCTTGGTCCTAGAAAGGATCAAGGAATGTTCAAAAACAAAGCCAAAGAACCTTGCTATGTTTATGAAAAATCAAGACACTGTACTAAGTATTGCAAGCATAGGAAACAACAAAAAGAAAGAAGGACAAGTGAACTCTGTTCATTAGATTATCGCCACGGTGAGCGAAATTAATGCAATCCAAGGTAAAGTTCCGGGCGGGTGGTATGATACATGCACTACAATCTATGTATTTTATGAGAAGTCTCTCTTCAAAACTTATCATGACATTGAAGACAATCAAGAAATACAAATGGAAAATGAACGAAGATCAAAAGTGATTGGCAAAGGAAATGTTGAACGAATTTTCACTTCGGGAAAGAAAATCACTTTAACAAATGTCTTGCATGTACCGAAGATGAATAGAAACTTAGCAAGTAGTGTACTCTTGGGAAAGCCTGGGATTAAATCTATTTTGAATATGAAAAGCTCGTATTAACCTATAATGGACATTTTGTTGGAAAGGGCTATTCCACCAAAGGAATAGTCAAACTATGTACTATTGAGGATAACTCAAATAAAATTAAATCTTTTGTGCGTGTTACTGATTCGTTTAATTTATGGCATGGTAGATTAGCACATATAGGAGTTAACACAATGAAAATAATGATTAAATGTGGATTAATTCAATGTGATATTGACAACTTGGAAAAATGTGAAAATGTACTTAATCAAAAATGATTAAGAAGTCATTTCATAACGTAGTAAGATCAACAAAATTACTTGAATTTGTTCATTCTGGTATATAGCGAATTGAATGGTATGCTAACTAGAGGCGATAATAGATATTTTATTACTTTTATTGATGATCGTTCTAGGTATACCTATGTTTACTTATTAAAACATAAGGATGAAGCTTTTATTGCCTTTAAGACTTATGAAATTGAAGTTGAAAATCAATTAGGAAGAAAATTAAAGACTTTAAGAAGTGATAGTGTAACGACCCAATTTTTTTTTTTTAAAGGGTTGAATCGCTACTGAAATTTTTCATTCGAATTTGGGCAACTTGGAATGCCATAATACATATATAATTATGAAGATGTAATTTACTCAATTTAAAAATAATAATAATAATAAAATATATTAATTTATATATATATATATATTTTTTTTTTTTTTTTTTACTTTTCTACGTTATATCTTTAACGTGTATAAAAAAAAGGCACATAAAATTAATCTGCACTTTAAAAATTCAAGACAGAACTCACATTATACGTGTGAAATAATTTATTTATTTTTCATTTGACTTAACACATCCAAATATACGCAATGATGGATTCCATATACACATAGGATAATCAAAATTCCCAGTCAAAGATATGCTTTTGTCTTTCATTAGTGTGGTGTGGGACACTTCCCAATTAAGAGAATAGTACAAAAACTAAATCATTTATTTAAGAAATTCAACACTTTACACCACAAGGCTACAGGACATAATTTATTTGGATGACCACCAGTCCATAAATTGACAGTGAAGAAAATTCTTGAACAGTGAGATTGGCAGAAAAAGTAATATTTAATTCGAATTTCATTTAAAGTGAAATGACCCTTACTCTTAAATCAGACACGAAAATAATGAATAAAATATTTTAAAGAAGTCGAGATTCCTAATTTTTCTTCATGGAAGCACGGAGATCAAAGCAAAATAACACGCTAAGGAAATCCAACAATTTTAATTCAGACTTTAAATAGAAGCATAATTTAAAAATATTCATGTAACAAATAATCACAAACGATAAATCAGTTTTAAAAATAAATGACTATGACAAGAAATAAAATTACTCGTTGAAATCAAGATTTTCATCAGCAAAAGCAGGCACAACCACACCATCGAACCATCACGCTCCGACACGACCCGATCTAACCTATAAGGTGTAGGAAAAGGGTGAGTACATGGGAATACTCAGTAGGATATCATATTTCAATGGTACAATCCCGAATAATAATTTTAAGACATGTGTCAGAATATCATACCGTCGCATAACTTTAAAATCCGGTAAGAGCTCACATCATAACATTTCATTTCATTTCATTGTACCGGAATGGCCATATCATTCAATCATACATTGATATCATAACTTTACTTTCATAAGTATAATATTCGTCAACATGTAAAAAAATAATAATTAAACGGGACATAAAAAAAAATACTGCACCTCATATGCTACCTTATTAAACTGCTTTAATTTTGGAAGTTAAAACAAAATCACATTCCCTTCTTTTCTTTTCTTTTTCTGCCTCTTCTATCACTGTAAGCAATGCACTTATATTTTTGTGTGTCTATTTCGTGTGGTGCATTCCATATACATATGCAGTAACTTCTATGGGATAACGTGTGAGAGATATAGGGAGATAGTGGATGATTGGATAAAGTGGAGAGAACTGTATTTGAAACAAAATGGGAGACTAAGTCTTATCAATAACCAACCACTCAGGGGCAACTTCCACACGTGGCGTCTTCTCAAACGAATTGAAAAGGGAAAATATTAATAAAGCTGCTTCTCTCTCTCACGTGGTTGCCATATCTTTTTATATCTCTCTCTTCATACATGCATGATTAAATACGAGCTTTCCAACGAGACCAATTTTCATATACTTATTGTCGCTCCGTCAATATCTACATTTTAACCCGAATAAAATTTAATTTTTACTTTGTATATATTTTAGTCCCTAAAATATTAAAATTTAGCATACATAAAACAAATTTTATTCTATGAAATTTTGGGTTACTACAATCTTCCCTCCTTAAAATATTTTCGTCCTCGAAAATTTACCTTGGTTACTCAAAGAGCTCGGGATACTTGGCTTTAAGCTCCTCTTCTTTCTCCCAAGTTGACTCATCAAGTCCATGATTTCGCCACTGGATCTTGACTAAGGAAACCTCTTTGTTTCTGAGTTGATGTAGCTTTCTCTCCAAAATCATCATCGGGGTTTCTTCATATGATAAGTCCTTTTGTACATCCAATGTCTGATAACTTCTTACATGATTGGGGTCATGAATATATTTCCTGAGCATCGATATATGAAACACATTATGCACTGTTGCAAGTTCAGGGGGTAAGGCAAGTCGGTAAGCCATAACGCCAATCCTTTCAAGGATTTCGAAAGGTCCAATAAATCGCGGTCTCAACTTTCCCTTCTTGCCAAATCTCAATATGCCCTTCATGGGTGCTACTTTAAGGAAAACTTTGTCGCCCACACTAAATTCCAAATCTTTTCTCCTACGATCTGCATAACTCTTCTGTCGGTCCTGTGCGGTCTTTATTCTGGCTCTAATCTTGTCAACTGCCCCAACTATTCGTTCAATAATTTTAGGACCTAAAATTCTGTTCTCTCCAACCTCATCCCAATGGATAGGGGATCTGCACTTCCTACCATAAAGAGCTTCGTATGGGGCCATACCTATAGTGGCTTGGAAGCTATTATTGTAAGCAAACTCCACTAAAGGCAGGTGTGTCTCCCAACTACCTCCAAGATCCAAAACACATGCCCGCAACATATCCTCAAGGGTCTGAATGGTTCTTTCTGATTGTCCATCTGTCTGTGGATGATAAGCAGTACTAAACTTCAGTTTCGTCCCCATGGCTGTCTGCAAACTTTTCCAAAATATAGACGTGAACCTCGGATCTCTATCTGAAATAATAGTGACTGGAACACCATGCAATCTGACTATCTCTTTGATGTATAGCTGTGCAAACTGTTCCATGTTGAAGTTCACCTTGATTGGTAGATAATGGGCTGACTTCGTCAAACGATCAACCACTACCCAGATAGCATTGTGACCTTTTGCAGTCTTTGGGAGGCCTACCACAAAGTCCACAATGTAGATTTGATGTTTTTAGGTGATTGCACGAATCTAATGTGGGATTGATGTAATACATTAATAAAAAAACAAAATATATATATATATATATATATATATTTGAAACGACAAAAGATAAAAGACAAAAACAAAATGGCAGGCAGTGGAGTGACAAACCTTACCCAATTCATTTATATAATAATCCATTTCTTACACACACAAATAGACACAAGTGAAAGAAAACGAGACAGAGAAAAAGAAGAAGAGAGAAAAGAGAAAGAAAAAAAAAGGGAAAAGAGGAAGAAAAAAAAAGGAAAATTCGCCAACGTGTTAGGAATTAAGTGGGTTATAATATTAGGCTTGAATTCCTCAATTTTGAAAGGTAAGTAAAAAGTTACTTATTGAAATGTTGTGTTTGATTTTATGGTTGTTAGATTGTTAAATTAAATTTAATTTTATTGAAGGGATTAAGTATAATAAACTAGGAAATTGAGTAAAATGAAAAAAAAAAATTAGTTTTAGTAACTAAAGAGACTTTAGAAATCCCCTAAATGTGAAATAATTAAGTTTGGATATCGCCTATTTAATTAATGAAATTTCTTTAAAAAGTTAATTATTGATTTAAAAATGATATCATATTTCAGGCGGCGATACGGATATCGAGACAGCGTACCAATCGAGTTGATTTTGGCGTACATAGTTCTGTGAGTGGAAAAATATAAATATTTATAAAATATTTATAAATTAAGTATATCATTAAAGTACGTGCAATTATGTGTTTTTATTACATGGTTATTATGAAAATCTCTTTTATTATGATACATGTGGAACATCAAAGATTATTTCTGGAGTATTTGTGACTTGGTATGTAAGACAGATGATTTTGAGATTTGTTTGGTATGTGAGACATGCAATATTGAGATCGGCCAGAAAAGTACCCATGACTATATACTTCTTCTAGTTCACAGAAGGGCCTTGGCCGTGTTCTATCCTACACGGAGGGTTTTGACCTGACATTGGTCTTGATCGTGTACATATAGTTCACAGAGGGGCCTTGATCGTGTTCTTGAATTGATTATTAGAGGTCTTTGAGATCGACTTTCGTTCACGGAGGGGGCCAAGGGCCCGTGGGGAAAGTTTTTAGCCCGAGAGGCGGATTACATATTTCAGTTAGAGGGTACATTTTTGGTGAATTTTTCAGCAAGTTTGATCTTATGAGATTATAGCATGGTTATCAGCTGATGTTATATCATGATTTTAAGATGATATTTTATGAACTTATATGAATATGTCACTTTTTGGCTAAAATTACATGATGGTAGCTTGTGAATTATCAAATGATATGAATTTGATTTTCAATAAAAATGTATAAAAGAAAAAGTATATTTATTTTGAACTTCTCCACTCAGTGAGCTATCAACTCATATATTTTTTCACGTTTTCCCTTATCAAGCAGCAGTTGAGAATCCGGGCATCCTTTGGAATTGAGTCTTGATTTTGGAGTCAGAGCCACACGATAGAGTTTGTTAGTATGACTCACTTCATAGAACATGTAGTCGGTATTTTGGGACGCATTTTCATGTCTAAATGTGATTTTGCATCACTTGTAGATAGTTATAGGGCTCACTATGTATATTGTATCCATATGCATATTTCATTTTATTTTTTGGTAAAGGTTGAGATTTCGGCCTATCTTTATTGTACTGTGTTATAGTTTGGGATTTGTGTGAAATTGATCAAGGTTAGTTAGTCCTATTTACAGGGAAGATAATGCCAAAATTCTATTAGAAAAATGATGTATAAAAAGTGATATATTGTATTTGTAGTAGCCTTGATGGTGGGTTGGACTTTTAGTTGGTATCTATCATCGGCGCATACCACGTCCGGATCTAGTGGTATTACACGGGGGGAGGTGTGTCAATTTGGTATCAAAGCATGCATTAGAGTTCATGAGTTTGCATTATACATGTATACATTCTGATTTTTAGCATATCATGCATAACTGTAGGTGAGTCATGCCTGGTGGTGGCAAACTCGAAGGCTCCAAGATATGTTGCCCCAGTCTCACATTGTTCCTGATAGAGATGAACTAAGAGAGCTCGAGAGAGTAGATGAATCAATTCACCGACCTCCTGAATAACAGGGACAGGGAAATGTGATTGGAACTGATCCTATTGCTGTTGAAAAAATTGTTATTGCCGTTACATCTGCCATGCGTAATATTGACAGAGATTTTAGTATTGAAACGGCTACAAAATTAGGGGCCAAAGTGTTCACTAGTACAGTCGATCCTGTAGTTACGCTGGCATGGATGACCAAGATAGAGAGAGCATTTGACGTTATAGGTTGCTCAGACGATCGGAAGTTGTGTCTTGCCACCTTCTTATTTGTTATAACCCACTCACTCATAGTCAAAGTCAAGAAAATTATTTAGTCAAAGTCCAAAATTCAATTGGTCAAAGTCAATATCAAATAGGGATTTAAATGAAATAAATTATTTTATTGGGGTTTAATTTATTATGAAAAATAGTTAAAGGTTTAAAATGGATAAAACTTAATTTTAGGGATCTACTTATATATTATTGGAAGTAAAGGACTAGACGTTGTATTAAATTGAAGAATAAGGACTTTCTATGGAAAAATGGGTTGTGGAGTACATGTGGCAAGTAATTAACCCATTACCATTTTCATATGATATATACATGCAGAGAGATAAGGTTGGAGATGAGCAGAAGCAAGAAAAATCGAGAAAGAGAGAAGGAAGGGGAGAAAAAGAAAGAAAAAAAAAGGCGAAGAGGAAGAAAAAAAATAGGAAAGTTCGCCTATGTTGTTAGAAAATAAGTGGTCTACATTATTTGGCTTAAATTCCTCAATTTTGAAAGGTAAGTAAAAAGTTACTTATTGTCAAGTTATGTTTGATTTTATAGTTGATAGATTGGTAGATTAAATTCAATTTTATTGAAGGGGTTAGGTATAATAAACTATGAAATTGAGTAAGATGAAAGAAAAACTAGTTTTAATAATTAAAGAGACTTTAGAAATCGCTTAAACGTGAAATGATTAAGTTTGGGTATCGCCTATTGAATTATTGAAATTATTTAAAATAATTAATTGTTTATTTAAAAATTATATCGTATTTCAGGCGACGATACTGACATCAGAACAACTTACCAGTCGGGTTGATTTTGCGAACATAATATTGTGAGTGGAAAAATATAAATATTTTATGTATTTATAAATTAAGTTTATTATCAAAATATGTGCAATTATGTGTTCGATTATATGATTATTATGAAAATCTCTTTTATTATGATACATGTCGAATTTCAAGGATTATTTATTGTACATTTGTGACTTGATATATGAGATATATGATATTGAGATTTGTTTGGTATGTGAGACGTGATATTGAGATCAACCAGAAAAGTATCCGTGATTATGTACTTCTTCTAGTTCACAGAGGGGCCTTGGCCGTGTTCTATCCTACACGGAGGGTCTTGACCGGATATTGGTCTCAACCGTCTACATATAGTTTACAGAGGAGTCTTGGCCGTGTTCTAGAATTGATTACCAGAGGTCTTTGAGACCGACTTTCGTTCACGGAGGGGGCCAAAGGCCCGTGGCAAAAGTGCTTAGCCTGAGGGGTAGATTACAGATTTTAGTCAGAGTGTACATTTTTGGTGGATCACATGTGATGTGATGAGACGATGGTATAGATATCAGCTGATGACTATATCGTGATTATGAGATGATATTTACAGTGTTACAAGAATGACTTAGTTTTTGCTATAATTGTATGAGTCTATCATGTGAATATTAAACGATATGAATTGAATGTTTGGTAAAAATGTTTAACGGAGAAAGTATAATTATTTTCGAACTCTTCCACTCACAGAGCTATAAACTCATATATTTTTCCGTAATTTTGTTACAGGTAGCAATTGATTCTTTTAGCTGGAAGAGCCTAATGATTTCGGAATGAGAGCCACACGACATGATGAGTGTTATAAACTCATATTGATGAGGCACGAAGTAAATAATTTGGGCCCATCTAATTATATTTTACATAGCATTTGATTTTGACGCATATTTTGTAGTAAGTCATAGTCAGCCTTGGTGGTAGATCTGACATCTGGTCAGCATCTATCGTCGACACACGTCACGTTCCTAGTCTATTAGGGTAATTCAGGACGGGGCGTGTCATTATTAGAGGAGGGTGCGTATGATTGGTGGCAGTCGGTATAGAGCACATATCTAGACCCTTCCATCATTACTTGGACAGATTTTCTTCGTATCTTTTACGATGCCTATTATCCTCGATCCTATAAAGATGCAAGGCAGGAGGAATTTTTGAAACTAGTACAAGGGCTGATGACAATTGCAGAATATTAGGTGAAATTTATTAAACTTTCAAAGTATGCCCAAGTTCTGGTAAGCAACGAAATTGATAAATGTAGAGGATATGAAAATGGGTTAAGGGAAGAAATCCGATAAGTAGTAAGAGCTGCAGGCTGGAATGTATTTGGCAAATTGGTGGAATCAGCTTTGAGAGTAGAAAAGAGCATTTCTGATAGGCCAAGTGGTAGAGAACAAACAATGTTGAGAGCAAGCGGTAGGCAGACAATGGCAAGTTCTTCTAGCTATAGACCACCACGGAGGGACAGTAGAGGATTTCGACCTGGTGTGTCCAGTTTAGGTCAATTCAAATCTCGATTTCGAGGAAGTCAAGGTCCTCGATTCAATCCCAGTACTTTACAGCAGTCATTGGCCAATCGTAATTATACTCAAGGTTCTTCCCAGAGATCATTTACTCTGAGACATGGAAAGAGTTCTACTAGTGCCAGATTTTCTTCTTGCCAGTTATGTGGAAGATCTCACCCTAGAGAGTGTTTAAAGTTCAAGGGAGTTGGTGTTTGCTATCGCTGTGGCCAAAAAGGACATCTGAAAAGGAATTGCCCAGTTGTATTCCAGGAGGGTGGCATGGCACAGAGGATGTTTCCTCAACATAGTGCTGGTAGTACAAGATAGAATCAGACTCAGAGAGATGATTCACCTAACAAAGTAGGTACAAATAGTGTGGCCCAGTCTAATATTGCGAGAGGTAGTGGTGCAAAATCAAAAGGGCAAGCAAGACAACCGAAGACCCAGTGCAAAACTTTTGCTATGACTCAGCAGGCGGCAGAGGAGTCACCAGATGTTATCATGGGTATGTTGTCTATATTTTTATAGAAATGCTCATATTTTGATTGATCCTGGATCTACACATTCCTTTATGTCATTTGCATTTATTTTGTATACAAATCAAAAGCCAGAACTTTTAGGCAGTTGTTTGGTAGTGAATACACCAGTAGGAAAATCACTATTAGCAAATAATATATATCGAGATTGTACGATTAAGGTAAAGGAGAACGAGATCAAGGCAAATTTAATACCTCTTGACATACATGATTTCGATGTTATCTTGGGTATGGACTTTTTGGCAACAAATCGAGCTTCAATTGATTGTTTTCGAAAGGAGGTTGTGTTTAGACAGCCAGGACAGCCTGAAATTATATTCAATGGACAGTGCAGAATTTTACCGTCTTGTATGATATCTGCCATTGACATTAGAAGATTACTTAACAAGGGCTGCCATGCATATGTGGCTCATGTAATTGATACAGATGTTAGCAGACTAAAACATGGAGATATCCCAGTGGTCAAGGACTTTCCTGATGTATTTCCAGAAGAATTACCATGCTTACCATCAGACAGAGATATAGAGTTCACTAAAGATTTGATTCCAGGAACTGCACCTATTTCACGGGCACCCTATAGAATGGCACCAGCAAAATTGAAAGAGCTGAAGGTTCAATTGAAAGAGTTGGTAAACAAGGGTTTCATTAGACCTAGTGAATCTCCATGGAGAACACCAATTTTGTTCGTGAAAAAGAAATATGGCACCATGCGACTGTGCATAGATTACAGACAATTGAACAAAGTGACAATTCGCAATAAATATCCTTTGCCAAGTATTGATGATTTGTTCGATCAGCTTCGAGGCACTACAGTATTTTCAAAGATTGATTTACGTTCTGGATATCATCAACTTAAAATCAGGGACAGTGATGTGCCAAAAACTGCTTTCAGGACAAGGTATGGTCATTTTGAATTTCTTGTGATGCCATTTGGGTTGACCAACGCACCAGCAGCATTTATGGATATGATGAATCGAGTGTTTCGTCCATATTTAGACGGATTTGTGATTATATTCATTGATGATATTTTAGTATACTCTCGAGATCATGATGAGCACACAGAGCATCTCAGAATCATCTTGCAGACTCTACGTGATGAGCAGTTGAATGCTAAATTCAGTAAATGTGAATTTCTAGCTTGATAAAGTTGTATTTTTAGGACATGTCATATCAGCAGAAGGAATTTATGTTGACCCGCAGAAAACAAAGGCAGTGGTAAAATGGGAAAGGCATACTAATGTGAAAGAAATTTGAAGTTTTTTTAGCTTTGCAGGTTATTACTATCGTTTTATAGAGAGATTTTCTAAAATTACTCTTCCTTTGACCAGTTTGACTAGAAAAATGCTAAATTTGTTTGGAATGAAATTTGCGAAAGAAGTTTCCTCGAATTGAAGAATAGATTAGTGTCAGCTCCAGTTCTTACCCTTCCATCTCCAGGTGAAGAATTTGTGATATATAGTGATGCCTCATGTCAGGGTCTTAGTTGTGTTTTGATGCAGAATGGGAAAGTTATAGCGTTTGCTTCCAGGCAGTTGAAGAAACATGAACTGAGTTATCCTATACATGACTTAGAGCTAGCTGCAGTTGTCCTAACCTTGAAAATTTGGAGACATTACTTGTATGGTGAGATGCCGGATATATACAGATCATAAAAGCTTAAAGCATATTTTCGATCAAAAAGAGTTAAACTTGAGGCAAAGAAGATGGTTAGAGCTGATAAAAGATTACGACTGCAAGATTTATTATCATCCAGGGAAGGCTAATATAGTTGCTGATGCTCTCAGTCGGAAAATATCGAGTCCTATGACCCAGACTAATGCAATATGTTCATCTTTGTTTTGTGAGTTCATGTCTATATGTGATTTTGCATCACTTGTAGATAGTTATAGGGCTCACTATATATTTTGTTTCCATATATATATTTCATTTTATTTCTTGGTAAAGGTTGAGATTTCGGCTTATCTTTATTGTGATGTGCTATAGTTTGGAATTTGTGTGAAATTGATCATAGATTAGTTAGTCATGTTTATAGGGGAGATAATGCCGAAATTCTACTAGAAAAATAATGTATAAAAAGTGATATATTGTATTTGTAGTAGTCTTGATGGTGGCTCCGACTTTTAGTTGTTATCTATCATTGGCGGATGCCACGTCCGGATCTAGTGGTATTACACGAGGCGGGGTGTGTCAATTGAATGAATGAATCAAGTGTAGAAAGTTTTTCTTTAATTTCAATCCTTAAGCCAGACGTATGAAAACCTGTGCAATTTAATTTATATGAAGTGTATTGGGACATTTGGGTCGGGTCAAAATGTCGAAAAAAGGAAAATAGGATTTTTAGGTAACACTGTCACTCGATCGAAATGGGGGCGAGAAGCGAGCGATGACCTTTCTGATTTTGTCGCTCGAGCTACCACTTGACGAGCTGCTAGCGAAATTTCAACAACACATCTTGCCCTACTTCATAAACCTTAACATACTTTGACAAAATTGCAAGTTAATCCTTCATCTTTTACACATGTACAAATTGACCCCTAACCTTTAAACATTGACAAATTTACTCCAAACTTTTGAACATTTACAATTTTACCCTTTTGTTCACAGAATAGCCAACACAAAATCTAACAAACTCTCTCTTTGGCACTCTGTGACAAAACCAAATTACAGTAGCATGAACTACAATGACAGCCCAACACACTAACTCACCTGAGTATTGTCTTGTCTTCTTTCAACCTGTTTCCTGAAATCACAACTCACATACTCAGTGTAAAAGCACGAGAAACAGTAATATAAGTTATCATAATAAAGACAAACAGTCATGAATAGCCATAATATTGTACCAATATGCTAGATTAAGATACAATATCAATGTAAGTCAAATCACCAAAAACATACATCAATATTGCAAAAACATCAAAACTTAATCTAGCAAAAATAGCAAAATTACAGTATCAATCATTACAATTCCCAATGCTACTCCCCCTTTTTGTCACAAATGGCAAGGGGAACCCTAAGCAACTAAGCATGACCATCATCTTCGTCATCCACGTCCTCAAAATCATCAGCCTCAGACTCACAATCTCAGTGCTCGCACATCCATCGAATACCATGCTGAACAAGAGCAATGGCCCCCCGCAATGTAGCAAATTCCACAGTATGATGCTCGAAAGCAGCTCGTAACTGAGTAATGTCAGCCATCATGTGGACCTGTTGCTCAATGAGAATCGACATCTGACCCATAACCGGGACAGTGGGGTCAACATGAGTAGTAGCCGAAGCAGGCGGGGTGGGTGGTGGAACAGAAGTGGAAGAAGATGGAATATCGAAAGTGGACGGAGGAACATCTGAAGGAAGTGGAAGAATAGCGGAGAGATCAGCGAGTAAATCACCTAAAGGATCAGCGAGTACTGTTGGGTCGACAGGCTCAGCTGGCTCAGTAGGAACAGATGCAGAAGCAGAAGAGGTGACATGTGACCTACTCTAAGAGATGGTAGTGTGCCCTATGGGACGAAGAGCTCGCTGTGACACCACATCGGGAATTGAAGCCCCAAGTGATGTCACCAAGCAGTGGATCAAGCAAGCATAGGGAAGACCAATCCGATGACCGGGAAATCGAAAAGTACGCAAAATGCGCTGGCAAATGAAAGTGGGTAGGTTAATCGAATCCCCATGTAGCAGTGCATAGAGAAATCTTGCCTTCTCTATAGGTAGGGAAAAAGTGTCAGAAACTGACCACAGATTTGTGCACACAATGCGCAACAAAATCAGCCGATCAATAGGGTGCGAACCAGTGCGGATCGCCTCAGGCCTACCTCCCAATGGACTATTAAACAAGGTAGACCGAACAAGAGAGTCCGTTGGAATTGAATCGGCTGAGAGATATGGGTAAACGAGGTGAATGACCCGGGAAACATGTATAGAACTGAAATAATATCTTGTGAAATCCTAAGTGTCTGACCCCGAAGGAACATCCTAAAAGACGACCCATTAATGTCATGAATGTTTACATAGAACTCCTGAACAAGGAGACTAGGCGGGGGATTTAAACCTATTAGTAAAGATTCCCAACCCCGTGAGGTGAAAATGGCAGCTAAATCAAGTGGTAAGTCAGATAGGGTGACCTCACGCTCAACTAAGACGGGATGCGGTGAGATCTGACTCCAAAACACTTCCTGTACAGTAGAAAAAATAAACTTTGACCGACTAAACAATGTTAAATCACTAACTGGCAAAGCTGTAGTGCGAGCCTTCTTAGGTGCCATCTGAAAAAAGATATGTGGAATGGACATCAAGACCCATAGATTGCCAAGAAATGGGAATGCGACAACGTTCGTGATCCAATGCTCAAACATATACAGACACATAGAACGATGCAAGGAAAGCGCAACAGTAGCAAGCATATAAAACCAACTAAACACATGACACAGCAGTCGTACGACAATATATAAATGTAAGTGACGTGACCTAGACATAAGGAGTAACGACCACAGGACGAAGGGGGACACACTGCAGGGCATGAGACTAAGAACAGAAACAATATAGCAGTGACATAAGAACACCAAAATGGCCAAAACGTCACTTATATATGCAACCAGTACCACATAGTCACGCATAATGTGGTTGAAGCAAAACATTGAACACATGATGGGCATGAAGAATGCATATAAGTTTTGCTCCAATTCAAGTCAATTCAAAAACACAACGAGCATCCCCAACCAACCTAACGACCCAGCATCTAGAAAAAACTCCCAACCACGTGCAGCAATAACCACAATGAACGGCGCACAAATAAGGCAGTCAATGAGAACAAAAAATGAAGTTCAAATGCGCAAAATCAAGCTTAAAGCAAGGAAGTCACAATCCGCACTCCAACATGCACAAAGAATGAAGTAATTGATGCAAAATGAAACTTAAAATTCAAAATCCCCAAATTGAACTGAAACTAGGGCACGAGAGGCTCTTACCCAATATTGACACGAAGTAAAACCTACACCATGGTGATGGAATGAGAACCCACACGCAGGTAATGAGTAGCAAAACCACCAAGAACATCGTTAGTGAGGGAAAATTTGAGAAAGGAATGGAAGAAATTTAAAAAAATGAAGTTTAACCCAGTCGCGAGAAAACAAAAAGGCTCGCTATCGCTCGAGCGAGACTCGAGTGAACATCGAGCGACAAGCAATCAGCTTCTGTCACTCGAGCGAGCTGCCACCGGCAAGCGAGCGACGGGTAAATTGTCAAAAATAGCACCAAGATTTGAAAATTGAAAAATCCAGCACCAGGTTTGGAACTTTGAAATGTAGCACCACTTTAGAAATTTTCAAAATTAGCACCATTTACAGAAATTTGATCCCAATTTTTTTTTTATTTAATAGGAAATATACACATGTAGTAAGTCCAATCAAAATGCAATAGATCACAAATACGACATGCTCAATGATTAGAAAATGTTTCTCCACACACCGGAACCAAATACAGACGGAGTAAATTGTATATGTGATCCCATGTGAAACGTGCCACTCATTCCATGCAAGTAAGACTCAAAACCTTAAATTTGTGAGAAGAGACAACCAAATCATCGACGTATGAGTCAACATCCATATGTTTGAAGGTCAAATCCAATGTCACTAGGACCTATAATTCACTGAAATAAGTTGTAAAATTATTCTTTCTCCCCCTATCATCAAGGACCTTCAAAATTTTATTTTATTTTTTATTTTTATTTTTTTTAGATCTTATGTGCAATCTCATCTCCATTAAGCTACTAAGAAGACCCCTGTAACGAGCGTTGGGTCGTTGATTAATAAACAAGTTGGCTTTAGGGCACCAGGTTACGAGAAACCCCTCAGACTTAATTGCTCAAGTCAACTAGGCTCCGAAGATATGTATAAGATGTAATACAATAAATAATATTCTTTTGGATCACTTGGGGGTACACCAAAAGTTAGGTCATCTAGTCCAAGATCAATTCAAACCCAATGTCAACTCAACGACAGATGATAGCCATCCCAAGTCTCCCACATGTGGTTAAGACTCACTCACATGATCCTAGTATGTGCTGTGCGGATAGAATATGAAGTGACATATACTAAGTACTCCACACAAACTCAATATAAGTGATGGGAATTAGAAACTAATCATTTATTAAATGCATATTTGATCCCAAATTGCAAGTGTCAAATATATATATATATATATAT
>NC_036249.1:16951267-17019293 GCF_002742605.1 Olea europaea var. sylvestris | reverse complement strand
ATATATATATATTTATTTATTTATTTATTTATTTATTTATTTATTTATTTATTTTAAAAACCAAAATGAAAGACAGATGCAAGTGAAAACAAACAAGCAATGTCATGAATGTAGAAATGAATTACTGAAATAAACTAAAGAAGCATGCATCTATGAAGACGATCAAGGAGGAACACGGATGCCAACAACCTTCCTAAGTGACTCGAACCTCAACCCATCTAGAGGTTTAGTGAGTAGATCGGCAAGTTACTTTTCAGTAGAGATATGTTAAAGTGACACCACATTGGACTCAACTAGCTCTCGAATAAAGTGATGACGAATGTCGATATGTTTGGTCCTAGAATGCTAAACAGGATTTTTTGATATGTTGATAGCACTGGTATTGTCACAGAAAATAGTCATAGTACCCTGATTTATCCCACTCAGCATTTGCTTCATCCAAAGCAGCTGAGTGCAACAGTTACCAGCTGCAATGTATTCTGCCCCGACTATGGACAAGGAGACTGAGTTTTGTTTCTTACTCATCCATGAGAAAAGATTAGAACCAATATAGAAACGTCCACCCGAGGTACTATTTCTATTGTTGGCATTTCCGGCCCAATCGGCATCAGAATAGCCAGCTAGTTCAAGATTAGACTCTCTAGAATACAAGATCCCATGATTTACTGTCTCATTGACATATCTAATAATACGCCTCACTGCACTTAGATGGGATTCCTTAGGATCAGCTTGAAATCTAGCACATACTCCAACACTAAATGCTATGTCAGGTCTATTGGCTGTAAGGTATAGTAGACTCTCTATCATGCTCCTATACATAGTCTAATCAACACTCTTTCCTGTAGGGCCATGTCCTAACTTAACACTTGTTCTCATGGGTGTCCTTATGTGTTTCTTACTGTCCAAGCTAAATCTCTTCACAAGGTCTTTGGTATATTTTGATTGAGAGATAAACAACCCACAATCAGTTTGCTTCACTTGAAGACCAAGGAAGTAACCTAGCTCTCCAACCATGCTTATTTCAAATTCTTGTTTCATTAATTCAACAAATTCAAGAGCAAGGGAGTCAGTGGGAGAGCCAAAGATGATGTCATCGACATAGATCTGTGCTACCGTTATAGTTTCTTAAATATGTCTAATGAATAAGGTTCTGTCAGCAGCACCTCGTGAAAACCCATGCTCAACTAGGTAAGTGGTGAGTCTGTCATACCAAGCTCTAGGAGCTTGTTTCAAACCATACAGTGCTTTATTGAGTTTGTAGACATAATGAGGAATCCTTTCGGCTATTCAACAAACGCCTCTTCTTGTAGTATTCCATTTAAGAATGCACTCTTGACATCCATTTGATATAACTTGAACCCTAAGGTACAAGCAAGCGCAAGAAGAATGTGAATGGACTCAAGACGAGCAACAGGGACAAATGTCTCATCAAAATCTACCCCTTCAACCTTAGTGTACCCTTGGGCAACTAGTCTAGCCTTATTTTTAGTTATGGTACCTTGGTCATCAGTTTTGTTCTCGAAAATCCATGTAGTATCTATCACATTACAATCATCAGGCGTAGGAACTAGATACTAAACATTATTTCGAACAAATTGATTAAGCTCCTCATGCATGGCATTCACCCAACATTCATCTCTAAAGGCTTCCTCTACTTTCTTAGGTTCAATCTGGGATACATAGCTAGTATATGTTAGGTTATTTAGAACTCTCTTTCGTAACCTCATACCTTCATCTAAATCCCCAATGATGTTAACCTTAGGCTGATTAAATTTGACCCTGGAAGATGGTTCTCTAAGAAGCTTAGATTGATCACAATTTGGTAGACCTTGATCAGAGATGTCTACACCTTCAGAGGAGCGTGAAGATTTTGAAATTGATTGCTCTTTATTTTCAGCAGTGGCTCATTGATCACTACTTTGATCTTCTACATCTAGCCCATTTTCAGCACTCTCCCACTCAGTAAAGGCATCATCAACAACAACATTTATAGATTCCATGACACTCTGAGTATGCAAGTTGTAAACTCGGTAGGCTCTACTGTTCTTAGAATATCCTAGAAAAACCCCATCATCACTTTTGGAATCAAACTTGCCTAGATTTTCTCTATCCCTTAGAATGTAACACTTGCTATCAAACACACGAAAGTATTTAACATTAAGCTTCTTGCCCTTCCAGATCTCATAGGGAGTCTTGTCTATTTTCGATCTCAGGTATTCCCTATTTACTATGTGGCAAGCGGTATTAATGACTTCACCCCAGAAATGCATTGCTAGATCCTTGCCGTGAAGCATGGCCCTAGCCATTTCTTGAAATACTCTATTCTTTCTCTCAACAACTCCATTTTGCTATGGAGTGATTGGTGAGGACTCATACTTAATCCCCTCCTCCAAACAGAAGTTTTCAAGATTGAAGTTTTCAAATTCTTTCCCATGATCACTTCGAACCCTAGAAATGGAAAGATTTTGTTCGATTTTGAGTCTTTTACATAAGGACTTAACCAGATCACCCATCTCAGATTTTTCTCTCAACAGTTCAATCCAGGTAAATATGGAAAAGTCATATACGAAAACCAGAATATATTGTTTGTCTCCTAGGCTCTTCACTCTAGATGGTCCCATTAAATCCATATGGAGAAGCTCTAAGGGTCTATTTGTCAAGATTTTCGAGGTTAGCTTATGGTTTATCCTGAGTTACTTTCCTTGTTGACACGGCTTGCACACAGCATTTTCACTTTGATCATTTTAGGTAAACCATCGACAATCTTCTTTTTAACCAATTTAGACACACTTCTGTAATTAACATGACTGAGCCGTTGATGCCAAAGTTCAGACATATCAATTTTAGTGCTACTGCACACATAATTCGAGTTTGGGAGAACTTCATAACAGTTATCAGATGTTCTAACGCTTTCAAGAACAACACTACCTGGAGGGTCATAAACAGTGCATCTCGTTTGGACAAAACTCACTTCATAGTCAGCATTATAGATTTGACTAATGCTCAACAATTTGGACTTAAGACCCCCTACATAAAGTACATTAGATATTGTATGAAGTCCAAAAATGGTGATGGAGCCTTTACCTCGGATGGGTGCCATAGCTCCGTCCCTAAAGGTAACTACACCACCATTGTAGTCATCAAAGGTAGAGAATAAGGCCTTTACCACACATAACATACATGTATTTTGAGCCTTATACGCTACATGAGAAACAAAACATTTTAGATTCTTACCATACTCACCCACATCAGATTTCTTTACCCAAACTTTTCTAGAGATCGATGTGATCCTAGTCAACCTTTTTACCATCTCACTTAAGTGACTAACCTGATTTGAAAGGAAGTTTACTTGACTAGGGATATCCTGACTTCTATTTATTGCTAGCTTTCAACACCTAGGTCTCGTGTGACCTAAAGCACCGTAGTAATGACAAGTGGGTATGAACCTAAGTTTAGATGCACGTGAGTGTTGATCCTAAAATTTAGGTATAGAAATCTTATGGGCTCTAGTGGCCTTCAGTTCAATGACATTCTTGCCTTTGGATTCTGAATTGGTTGAAATATTAGACCTGTTGGAAGAGGGGACAAATTTGGTCTTGGACGAGCTAGACACATTGTCATCACTCTTCACAAATCCTAGACCTTGCCTATTTCCAGCTGGTTTGTTCATTCCTAGCAGATCATCGATTTTCTTTGTTCCACTCTTAAACGACTGAAGTTGAGTACTGGATTTCTGTAATTCATAAGTCAGTGCCTTAACACTGTCCCCTAATTTCTCATTAACACGCTTCAACTCACTGAAATTTTTAGATGAGACTTGAAGATCATTAGTGATTTTCTCATTCTCTCTCTCAAGCTCGTCTACCTTCTTAAACAAGGCTTTATTTACCTTTTTTATCTTGAGACTTTCCTTAAACAGAAGTTGATAAGCCTCGTGTATATCCTTCTCATCCTCAGAATCATCACGGGACTTGTTACTCTCTACCTCCTCTTCAACTTTCTCGCTCTCCTTATCTGACTCACTCTTGACAGTAAATACAAAAGCCATATAGCCCTTTTCCTCTTCACTACTTCGGGAATCACTTTGATCACTGAGTTAGAATCATCATCAGTCAAGGACACAGCTAATACCCTGCTCCTTCCCTTCTTTAGATTTTTCTTAAAGCTACGACATTTATTCCTCTAGTGCCCAAATCCCTAACACTCATGACACCTAACTACTTGAGATTTCTTACCAGGGTTCCTAGCAGTTGATTTATCATTCTTCTCTCTTAGGAATTTACTAGAGGCTCCTCTCTTTTTATCTTGGGGCCATTTCTTACCCTTTAAGGCTTTCTGAAATTTCTTTACAAAGTAGGCAATCTCCTCATCTCTAAGAGTTTCCATGTCAGACGACTCAGACTCCTCTTTCCTAACGGTGTTCAAGGCTATGGGCTTGTTTTTCCTCGATTGTGAAATGGTGAGTTTATAGGTTTGAAGGGATCCTACTAGTTCTTCTATCTTAACTGTGTCCAGGTCCTTACTTTCTTCAATAGCGGTAACTTTAGGTCTAAATCTCTCGGGCAAGGACCTAAGAACCTTCCTCACAATTTGGACTTGGGAATCCTCTCACCTAGGTTGAAATTAGAGTTAACAATGTCATTCAATTTGGCATAGAACTCATCAAAAGACTCACCATCCTTCATACTAATTTCTTCAAACCTTGAGGCCAACATTTGCAATTTAGAATTTTTCACAGTTTTAGTTCCCTCATGCATTGTCTATAGAATGTCCCATACCTCTTTAGCAGTTTCGCACATTGACACTCTTCTAAACTCTTCAGGAGACATAGACATAAATAATGCATGGAGACCTTTACTATTCCAGTTACAATCAGCCAATTCATCCTTCGTCCAAAGGAAAATGTCAGTTGGGGTTATAACACCAGAAATAGTCGTGGAAGGAGGTTTCCAACCATTTTGTACACTCACTCAAACACGTTCATTTAGGGACTTAAGAAAAGCATGCATTCTAACCTTCTAATAGGCATAGTTGGTTCCATCGAAATATGGATGCACAGACAGTGATTGACTCATCTAGACAACTATGGGTCAGGACTCGAAATTTGGCTCTGATACCACTTGAAATATCGTAGTTCGACCCAATCAACACCTAGAGGAGGGGTGAATAGGTGTTTATGCAGAATTTTCTTTTTCAATCAATTAATAATTGCAACAAGTCACAAATATTAATTTGTCCAGATCAGTTCACATGCTTAACTATCCTATGTTTGAATACCTGTAATAAATTAATAGCAGAAAAGTAAATAACGCAATTGTTTGTTGATGGAGAAACCCCAAGGTAGGTAAAACTCCGGGCCCAAGCCAATAGGAATTCACTATAAACGAAAATACAATTTACAATCTGCCAGACTCAACCCATACTGGTTTTTCTAACCTCCTAGCTGTAATTTCCTCAAAGCCTTCCTAGAATGCATGATCCTGCACCAACTCCAAACTCCTAGCCCTCCTAGATTGCGTGCTACACCAATTCTCGGCTCTTGATTTCGTCTATCTCCTGTGGATTCAAGAAAACTGCCAGTTCTCTAACGATCGGGACTCCGATCTCCTTCTTTGATCTCCAAGAATCAACAAAAGCACTGGAAGGTTGTGTTGTGATGTTTGATGAATGTAGATTTAATGTTTTTAGGTGATTGCACGAATAAAATGCGGGATTAAATGAATGAATCAAGTGTAGAGAGTTTTTCTTTAATTTCAATCCTTAAGCCAGACGTATGAAAACCAGCGCAATTTAGTTTATATGAAGTGTATTGGGACATTTGGGTCGGGTCAAAATGTCGAAAAAAGGAAAATAGGATTTTCTAGGTAACACCGTCGCCCGAACGAAAAATGAGCGGCGCTATTTCGCTCGAGCGAAATGGGGACGAGAAGCGAGCGACGATCTTTCTGTTTTTGTCACTCGAGCGACCACTTGGCAAGCAACTAGTGAAACTTCAACGACACATCTTGCCCTACTTCATAGCTCGAACCCTAACATTCTTTGACAAAATTGCAACTTAGTCCCTCATCTTTTACACATGTACAAATTGACGCCTAACCTTTAAACATTGACAAATTGACTCCAAAATTTTGAACATTTACAATTTTACCCTTTTGTTCACAGAATAGCCAACACAAAATCTAACACACTGGAACAAAATGGATTAGCGGAAAGAAAGAACGGAACTTTTTTGGAAATGATAAATGCCATGTTATTAAATTCTGAATTACCTTTTAACCTATGGGTGAAGCCTTACTCAGTGCATGCCATATAACAAATAAGATTCCCATGAAAAAGAATAAAATGTCCTCATGTGAGATTTGGAAAGGTAGAAAACCAAATATCAATTATTTTAAAGTGTGGGGGTGCGTTGCCTATTGTAAGAATATGGATCCTAAGAGAACCAAGTTAGGTTCTAGAGGTATCAAATGTGCCTTTGTGAGATATGCTCTCAATAGCAAAGCCTATAGATTATTAAATCTAGAATCGGATGTCATAATAGAATCAAGAGATGTGAAATTCTTCGAGAATGTAATGGTAGCTAGGAAATGTGAAAATAATAATAATGATATTACAAACTTTAGAAGCTCACCAGAAGAGACACCCATACAAGATGTTGAAACTGAACCTCGAAGAAATAAAAGAACTAGAAAGGAAAAGAACTTAGGATCATATGAAATAGATTCTCAACTTATTTCTTTTTACTTAGTAGAAGGAGATAGGGTGGATGTTGTAAGAACAATTCTCATTGTTCTTCAAGTGGAAAGTGGTCCTAAAACTTATAAGTAATGCAATATCTAGATTGCATGTCCTAGAAAGAAGCAATTAATAACAAAATGGATTCTATTATTTCTAATAACACTTGGGAAATAGTTGATCTACCAGCAGGCTCTAAAGCTATTGGTTGTAAGTAGGTATTTAAGAAGAAATACAATTTCGATCAATCACTTAATACCTACAAGGCTATATTAGTGGCTAAAGGGTATCGTCAAAAGGAATTAATAGATTACTTTGACACATATGCACCCGTAGCTAGGATAACCTCAATCAGGATCTTATTTGCATTAGCATCCATTTATGATCTACATGTTCATCAAATGGACGTCAAGGCGGTGCTCCTAAACGGAGATCTCGAAGAAGATGTCTATATGGAACAACTAAAAGGTTCGTTCTATCGGGAAATGAACACAAAGTGTGCAAATTAATTAAATCCTTATATGGACTACAGTAAGCTCCCAAAAAATGGCGTGAGAAATTTGACTCTAAAATAATGTCAAATGGATTTAATCACAATTCTGTAAATAAATGCCTCTACACGAAAGTGAATGATAATATAATCATATTAGTATGTTTATATGTTGATGATATGCTAATTATTAGCAATAATATAGATGGGATTAAAGAAACAAAAATGTTTCTATCCTCTACTTTCAAAATGAAGGATCTTGAAGAAGTGGACACTATCCTTAGTATTAAAGTTAAAAAGGATAGTGGAGGTCTTACATTTAGCCAATCACATTATGTTGAGAATGTGATAAAAAAATTCAAACATTTGAAGGTCAAATAGGCTAATACTCCTATAGATCCAAACATCAAAATGATCAAAAATGAAGGTAGAGTAATTGCACAAATAGAATATGCAAGTGCAATTGTTAGCGTTATGTACGCATCACAATGTACAAGACCTTATGTGGCATTTGCTGTAAGTAAACTAAGCAGGTTTACAAGCAATCCAAGTTCTGAGCATTGGAAGGTCATCGGAAGGGTTCTTGGTTATCTAAATAAAACCAAAAATCTTAGACTACAATATACAAAATTTCCTAAAATCTTGGAAGGAGATACCGACGCAAGTTAGATATCGAGTGCTGGAGAGAATAAATCTACTTTAGGTTGGATATTCACTCTTAGAGGTGGTGCAGTTTCTTGGAAGACTAAGAAACAAACTTGTATTACTCATTCAATTATGGAATCAAAATTTGTAGCATTAGCTGAAACCGGGAAAGAAGTTGGGTGACTAAGAGATTTATTATATGAAATACCTTTAGATATAAAGGATATTTCTTCTATACCTATTGTGTGTGATAGTCAAGCCACTTTAACTCGAGCATATAACGAAGTATATAATAGAAAGTCTAGACATATGAGTCTAAGACAAGAATATATTAAGGAAATTAATCAAGCATGGAGTAATTTCTCTTACATTTGTTATGTCTAGTGAGAACTTAGCCGATTCATTTACCAAACTTCTTACGAAAGAGTTAGTGAGATCAACATCGAGTAAAATGGGATTAAAACTCCTCAAATAGATCCACAAATAATGGCAACCTCACCAAAATATACTAAACTAGTATATATAGGTTCAAGGGGTAATAACAAGTTATTTGATAAGTGAATGGATTCAACATTATTAAATATATCAAATACTATCTGGGAAAATAGTGTTAATTGTAACTGTTGGAAGGATGAGGTAAAATAAACTCTTAATCAAATTCAGTACGGAGTACAAGTATCTGTAAAAATAACAAAGAAATTGGAAGAACTTCACCTATGTGAACTTCGAGGTGGTACCACCTCATTAGAGAGATGGAGTTTTCTCTCTTTAAAAGTTCAATGAAATAGGATTAGTGCAAGGCCATATTAGCACTAAGCGAGTTAGAGGAACTAGTGAAAAGTTTAACACTTGTGTGTGTGATTTCATCGGTATTGTCACAAAGAATAATTGGTTCAAGGCACTCTAAGCCACCTAGAATTCTGACAATACTTAATGAAATTTACACTATGAATAGATTCAAATTGAAAGATATCTAGTTCTTAAATATAAGTGTTGATATTTGATTATGTGTTTAATACAAATATTGAACAAGTGGGGGATTGTTGTAATTTATTTGTTCAAAATCAAAAGAAAAAAAAATAGGGCTTAACCATGCGACCGCATGGATCTCCCGAGAATGGGAGGTCCGACTAGACTGTAACCATGCGACCTCATGGCTATAGCCCTTGCAGTCGCATGCTTGACAATATATGACCATTGGGTCGGTTTTTGTCCTTTTTTATTTAAAATTGGTGATTTTTCATCCTTGTTTTGCACCATTTCATGAGAACTTGCCAAGGCCTATAAATAGGTGATCCAATGGCAAGAAATAATGTAGAATTCCATTGAAATTTACCCCCAAAATTATTCTTCTAAAATTGAGAGGAAATTATCACATAATCATTTCTTTTCTTTTCACTTATTCATTGTGAAGATACACTTTTGCGTTTTGATGTTCTTCTCTTCAAGGCTTGTTTAATCCTACGAACTATTTGTCGAAAATCCTTAAAAAGCATTGGAAAGGAGGCAAATAAAATTTGAGGACAGCGAGATTAATTTCGTGTTCAAGTCTTCGTTAATTATTTTTATATATTTTTCCCTTTGTTATATTTCATTCTTCCCTCTCTATTGCATTAATTTTTCCAACAGGCACGTGGATGCTGATTCGATTGCACATGCTTTTAGCGCCTTTGAAAGTGTTGAAACTAGCCAAGGGCCTTATATGAAAGCATTGGGAATTGATTCTGCTACAGTGCATGCTTCAACACTGTTTGGTAATTTCTAATTTTTTGTGAATTTTGGGAATCCAATATTTGGGTTCATGTATCTGTATTGGATACCTTGGAAGATGATGAGTATTTTTGTGTTGAAGAAAGTTTAGTTCTTGTTGAAAAGTTTAGATTTTACATTACAGACAAATATATTTTTTTCTAGGTGGAAAATTTTTAGTTTTTCGTTTGCCGTAACGGAACTTATTTTAAGGTGGAGATTGTTTGATTTTTTTTGCACAGATCAGGTAGGATTTTTTGGGAGAAATATTGTTTCCTTTATTATACTCTCTTTTATTGAAAAAATATTATTTCTTTATTCCATTCGTTTTTATTAAAAAAAATATATTGTTTCATGTATTCAACATTATTTTTTATCTTGTTTTCATCATTGTGGCATTCTTAGAGTTTAACATGCATCCCTATAAATATTAGACTCTTTTCATAAATTTTGTATTACTGAAATATAGAATAATTGTATAGACACAGTTATTATATTTGTTTTCTCCATATTCGTCAATTAGATAAAATATTTCGTTCATCTGCCAATTACTTATTTGCCTTTTATCTTGTTTTATTGCGATCATATACTTCATATCATGCCATATATATTATCTCCATCCGTTTTATTTCCCAACATTAAGTGCTTATGGATACTTTCTAGGGTCATCCAAAGTCTTGGAGACCCTTTATTGTACCAGTACTGCAGACATTTTATGTTTCCAAATGGTAATTCTTTTCCTTTCCATCAAATATTTCCAAATCAACCTACTAGCCTATTGTGATATTACTTGACAAGTGGACGGTATTGTATACAAGTAATATATTAATAAAGAATTGAGTGTTGAACCCACGAAAACTAATTATCTATTTACTAACTTTAAATAAAGACTAGCTTTAATAGAGAAAAACACACATTTGATAGATTAAGTTTGAAAGTGATTATATCTAATTAACTGAATTTAGCAATTAAAACTAGACAAATTTGGAGTTTAACATAGACACAAAAAAAGTTCTAGAATCCTGAATCCACCATTGTTAACTTGCTTTAATCGTCGATTGATCATTATTAATTGATCATTATTTTATGTTAACAATTAATACCATAGGTATGTTAACTTTCTCTCTCCAGATAAATAAATTCAATTTTCCCTACAATCCTACTGCACCTTTGCAGAGGATGCAAATAGATAAAAATGTAACAAAACTAGCTTATTAATTAAGTTTACACTTAGAGTGTGTTTGATTGCAAGCATAGAATTTGCATGGCATTAAAATTGTCGATTAAATGTGTTTGATTGATTTAATTTTTAACCTATAAAATATTATACTGGTCCTTTTTTTTTATGGATAGAAGAGAAAGAGTGGATAGATGAAAGATAGAGTGGATTTTCTAGAAAATAAAATCCATTTCCCTTTGAAGAAAATATTTTTCTTGATTTTGAGGAAAATATGATCATCTGACCAAAAATAGGAAAATAGTTTTCATGGAAAAAATGTCAATCAAAAATACAAAATGAAAATTTGGGTGGGAAAAATACACTTTTCATAGAAAATATTAACAATCAAACGCAACATTAAGTATATTTCTATCTCCTATAGAACTTAATGTTGTTCATTATTTGAGCTAGAAACACTTACAATCTATCGATATCAACACAAATTCTAAAAACAATTATAAAATTAGTTAGACAGTAGGATGTCAAAAAAATTTAATAACAAAAAATCACAATCAAAAACTAAAACTAAAATGAGCAATTTACTGAATTTAGAGAATTGACAAGGTTCATCAATAATCATAGCAACAAAAGTTTAGCTTATCATATTTTGATCAAATAATAAAAGGTACACAATGAATACATAATCCGGATAAATTAGAAGAAAAATTGGGTACAACACTTCGTGTAGAACTTCTGCAATGATTGCTGTCAATTTTATTTTCGCAAGTGTATAGATCGTAACAAGTAATAAGTGGACCTAAAAGTCCAGACTATCGTTCCCATGAGGATTAGACTTTAGTGCACAATTTGATGAAAATAAATGAAATAGTGATTTGTTGTGACTTTTAATCTAACTACTGAAAAATGTGTGGATGCAACAAAGAATTATTGAGAATTCAAATTATAAATGAATATTGGGGCGGAACAATTTCACCTATTGATCACATTTACTTCTTATATCAAGATTCATAAAATCTAAAGTAGTGTTTGGTCGAATTCTTCTATCGTATTCAATTTACCCTTCTCGAATTCTTATTGAGCATATTTAACTAATTCAATTCCATATCTCGATGCAAATCTACGTTAGTTAAACGAAATAATAGTTCTAAGAATTTCGATATGACTATATGGTCTAAATCTTAAACTCACATCTCGATTCGTAAAAGTTTCATAAAATCATTTAATTAGTGATCAAGTAATTAAATACATTAAATTCATAGAAAAAATCAACACATAAAAGAACAAGAATCTTAAATAAAAGAAATAAGAGTTTCCAAATTGATTATATTGTTCACCCTAAACTAGATTTAGCTACTCTTTTAATGGAAGAAAAACAAAAATAATTTCATAGAAGACATCACTTGGTTTTGAATATGAATGTAGAATAAGATATCAATCTTGCATCAAGATCTTCTCCTTCTTCTAATTGATTCTTCAAAACTTGGATTGCTTGATGTTTTTCTCCCTTGAATTTGGCCAACAAATCTCCAGTTGTATGTATCTTCCTTCCAATGAGTAGAAATCATTTTTGTACTGTGACAAAGCCCTTTAATTCCTTCTCAATCTCTCTCAAAATCCCAAACCCCGTTCGATTCCCATTTTTTTCAAAATGTATTTTTCTCTCTTCTTTTCAATCACACATTCTCCATTAAAATAATATTACACGCAAATCAAAAAAAAATTCTTTATTTTTCATCCACACATTCTCCATCAATTTACTATTCTAAAATTTATTTTTTCATGAAAATGGGTTTCAAACACCCTCCCAATGTGTTTGATGTGTTTTAATGCCTTCTAGAGAGAGTTCTTATGTTTTAGGGTCATCTAGTATTTATAGGGTACGAATTTAGGTCAAGAATATTGCCAAAATCCTTCCCAAATTGTGTTTGATTCGTAAAAAGAAACCTGGAAGTCGGATGGATTTTACAACCATGCGACCGCATGATATAAACCCATGCGACTGCATGTTCAATGTTTGGAAGCCAAATTTCTCCCTGTAATGTAGTGTGCAACCACAAGGGACTTTTAACCATATGACCGCATGGTTATACGTTTTCCCCATCGAACAGCTTTCAATATTTTAGTCATATCTTTCTCTCCCGATATTCAATTGAGATGATTCAAAATGCGTTAGAAATATAACTCAAAGGAATACAATTATCATAGAAATAGCATTTCTCCAATTCGAACGTTTTCTAGCCAAACAATGGGTATAAATGTGAGGCTAAAAATTTTGGCACATAATTTTTTTGACTGGGTGTTGATTTGTGAGAATATTTCGACTCTATTTTTCTCCTTTGACTTCTTTCCTCGTCCAATTGACTTCTAACACTCTCGAATCTTCATCATAAGGTTCGACACAATTTTTGAGTATTTATATTTTGGTTCCCGAACTTTGGATCTTGCCTTTTTCGTCGATTTTCCTCTCATTTCTTCCACTTTCTTATACCACCATTGAATGTTCCCTATTCAACACCAATTGCAACAATTTAGACCATAATTTATCAGAGAAGTGTTAAATATCATCATTTTAAGGTCTTGAATAAGTGTATAAAATACACTTATCAAGATCTTAAACAACACATTTTCCCTCTGCAAAATCATCTAGTCTTGTAGAATTTATTGCAGTTTTACTCAAGAATTATAGTGGAATGATATTTAATTTTTCATTGTGTTTAGAGGCTTGAAAATAAATATAGGTGCTCAAAACGACCTAAAATTGGGTCTCAAAGTAACCTAATTCAACCAAATTTAAGTTTTATATTACATGTAAAACCTAAGGGTGGACAAAATGTACATACCAAACCAAACTAGAATCGAACCAGACAAAATAGTTCAAAAGAAAAAAAAAACAACTAATGATTTTATTGGAGACAACCAATTAATTGTCTACTCCCTAATTTTATATTCATTTCAATCATTTTTTCTTATCGAAAGACACTGGAGACATTTGGATTGAATCATTTTTCTTAATTGAGTATAGCCTATCGAAAGGTCGAACATATGGACACATTTCACATGTTATTGAAGGGAAGACTGCAAATTGCAATTACTGTAAGAAAGTCCACAAATGTTATGGAACTTCTACTTTGTGAAAGCATTTAAAAACTTCTACTTATAAGTGCACTAAGATAGATGGCAAGCAAACAGTTGGTTTGATTAAGGACTGATACTTTGAATTTTTTTTTATTTTTTTTTTTAAAGATATATATTACTAATTTAGGGATATTGTGAAAATTTAAATAATGAAACTAGAATCAAATCAAACTAAATCAAATTGGATGGTCTCATATTATATTTAAAAAAATAAAAAAAAAAATGCATTGCTTAATGATTCAGTTCTCTTGAAACTACAATCAAATGGAACTATGTTCAACTTTAGACTAAAACCTAATAATGTGGTGGCCGCATGCACTATACCTGTCCCTTCATTTTATTTTTTATTTTTATCTTTGTGCATTTTTTGCACAATTGGTCCTAGAACTTTCAACCTCCACCGTCCGATCTCTTCATTGTTCCTTCAAATATGGTCCTTCAGATTTTTCAAAGTATTCAACTTGGTCCTCAAACTTTTCAAATGTTAATTTAAATCCTAAAAATTTGTGTAATCATCCAATTAACTTTTCAAGTACGTCAAATTGAGTCCTGTGATTTCCCAGCCTTCATATAATGCCATCATTTGGATAGTTAAAGCTCCAAAACACTTTCTTTTTGCTTTATTTGTCTTCAAATAAGGGATTTAGTCTACAAAGTTCAAATACAACATAAACTTAGTAGATTTTTGCTCAATTAATTAATTTTTAAGTTGAACTGGGAACCAAGTAATATTTCTAGAAATTAAACTAATTTATTCATGCACTTATTCATATTGTTGAAGTTCATTTATTTATTCAATATATATCAACTAATCGTATTTGTACAGTAAAAGATGTAATATACATTAAAGACAAGAACTTCATAATTCATTAATTATCTGCATGCAAGATCTGATATCAATGATAAGTTAGCTAACGAAATTAAATTCCAAAACTAAGATATGATATGCCACCTCCATTTCATAAAGATAGGCATAGGCTTGAGCTTGTTTAAATTCAATTAGCAATTTTTTCGAACAAAGAATATTCAAATGAGTAAATGAAACACCTAAAATTGCCTTTAGGCAATTTCTTCTTCTTCTTCTTCTTCTTCTTCTTCTTCTTTTTTTTTTTTTAAGTTTACACTAGTTTTTTTTATTTTTTTTATTTTTAATTTGTACAGAAAACTAAATTGTGATTGATTTTTCGTGGGTTCCCTTATCTTGGTGAATGTCTCTCTTGTGGTCTCTGTTGTAAAATTGGAGGGATGGAGAACAAACAAAAGAAATGACACAAAAAATTACAGCAACAAGATGAAGAAATTGTAGAAATCAGAAAATTGTCAAGAACAACTTCGAAGGCTCGAACAGGATCGCTGTCCACAAACGTAATTTGCCATCTCCGATGTTTTGTGAGATGTTTAAGGGTATTCTGACAAATGGTTTGAAAGATTATAACAAGTCTTGTAAGGAATTTCACCAAAGTAAAATTTTCCAAAATTTGAAGAACACCATAAGAAAAATGAATATGAACATAAATCGCGATTTGATTATTTATGGAAAAAAATATGAAGTACAAGATGTTTTTTCAAACATTTTTCCTTTAAACATGGCTCTCCTATAAATAAACCTCATCTATACTCTTGAAATGGTGCCAAAAATTGAGTGAAAAGCCACCAAATTTAAAAAACAAACGGTCGAAAACTGCCTCAAATGCTAATCCTCTAAGTCTTGGATTCGGATTTGAGCAAGTGTGTTGAAGGGTGTTTGGTGTGTAAGATATGGGCAAATCCGAACCCTAATCGTAGTAGATTCATCCTCGATGTTGAAATAGCAGTTTGTATAGATTGGAAGAACTTGTGTAGTTCTTCAAGAAATTGGGGGTAAAACTCTTACATTTAATCGTCAATCTTGCTACCCATCTCAAAGCAAAAGCATCTTCTTCAAACCTAACATATTGTTTGAAGAATATTAAGTTCAAATCCTAGGAGCAACTTCAACTCTCTTTGGCTTTTCAGTGCCCATTTTAGGCTCTTCTTTATACATACGATTGCATGTGAAGCAGCAATAATGACATTATTATAGTATGTTATGTTAGTTTCTTGAAATCGTTCATTTTTAAACCTGAAGATGTGAAGGAACTGCATACAAAAAATGCTCTTTAGCACCCTTGAAAGTGATGAACAAGTTGTGGAATTAATCAAAGAGATTGATATTTGCCAACTTGACCTTGCCCCCATATCTGATGATATAATAGTAATGTTACTTGTACATAATTATTTACAGGTTGATCTACAAATAAAGAGAAAAAATACAACTTGGAAGAGAGAGAAAAAATGAGAAAAGAAATCAATTAAATTTTAAGAGGATGCCGTGTCATCGATCTATAAATGATTGTGTACATTTAGAGATGGGCAAAAATCAAACCAACTCAATTGAACCAACCCGATCGGTTTGGATCAATTTTTGCTTCAAATTTGGTTGGGTTCAGTTTCTGGGCTAGAGAAATGTGTAGGGTTGGGTTGGGTTGGGTGATGGGTTTGCCCTTCAAACCCATCTCAAACCGCCCAATCCGATCCATCAACTTAAAAAAAGTCAGAAAACAAAACCTCCTCGTCAAAGCGGAAGAAGGCAGAAACTTAGAAGCCCTAATCTCTCTCTGAACGCTGAAATTTTTCCACCCAAATCACCCACTCCGGACGCCATTTTTCAGTCGCCCACACTGATCCTTTGTCTCTCATAGCCAGTCATTGGTGAATCTTCTCCAACTTATGCCCTGAATCACGTCGAAGTGTTCACTAATGACGCCCAGTTCTTGAAATTTTTTTCAATAACTTTGTTCTTTCTTTCATTTTCTTCATGTATTTTTGTTATTTCATGCTTTCCATTGTTGATTATCCTGTTCAGCATGTTACATTCTTTAAAATCTGACATTTTGTTGGTGCAAATATATGTAGAAGCTAAATTGGAAATCATAAACGAAAATATAAAAATTAAAACAGCATAAATAAAACATACAAATCAAGATATAGAAGATTTTAATATACAGATTAAAGAATTATTAGATTTAAAAGTAATAAGACAATCTTGTAATCAACATAGATGACCAGCCTTTATGGTTGGAAATCATAGTGAAATAAAAAGATGAAAAGTAAGCATTGTTATAAATTATAAAAGATTAAACGATAACACTATAGAAGATGGATACAAAATAATAGATAAAAATATGCTAATAAATAAAATACAAAATAGCAAGATGTTTTCTAAATTTGATTGTAAATCTGGATTTTGGCAAATAAAAATGGCAAAAGATTTAATTCCTTGGACAACCTTTACTACTCCATTAGGACATTTTGAATAGTTAGTTATGCCTTTTGGATTAAAAAATACGCCCTCTATTTTTTTTAAAAAGATAGATAGTATATTTAATTTTCTTCCATTTGTTTGTGTATATATAGATTATATTTTAGTACATAGTAAAGACTATAAAGAACATATGAAACATATAGAAATAACTCTAAATAAGTTTATAGAAAATTGTTTAATTATAAGTAAAAAGAAAATGAAATAAATAAACAAAAAATTAAATTTTTAGGAATAATTTAAGAAGAAGGAAAGATTCAGCTACAACCACACATAGTACGGACAATTTTATAATTTCCAAATAAAATTGAAGAAACTAAAAAATTATAGGCCTTTCTAGAAATATTAAAATATGCTAGACATTTTATCAAAAATTTAGGAAGGAAAGTAGGACCATTGTATAGGAAATTAGCTAATAAAGGAAAAAATATTTTAATCAATAAGATATAAAACTCATTAAAAGAATAAAAGAAAAGGTTAAAAATTTATCAACATTAGAATTACCATTAGATAGTTAATATAAGATAATAGAAACGGATGGATGTAAATTAGAATGGGGAGGAATTTTATACTCCAAACCAAATAAATATAGTAATAAAAAAGAAGAAGAAATTTGTATCATATGCTAGCGAAATAAGATAAGAGGAAAATATTTAACTAGTTTAAATTATGAAATAATGGCCATCATACATAGCATCGAAAGCTTTAAATTATTCTTAGATATCGAGTTTACAATAAGAACATATTGCGAAGCTATAATAAAATTTATCAAAAAGACAAATTTTGATAAAATAAAACATAAAAGATGGTTAAAATTATATGAGATAGTAAGTAGCTACAAAATTAATATAGAACATATAGAAAAAATATATATATTTTTTTTAGCAGATAATTTAAGTATACAGGTTATTAATTTTATAACCCATTATCTTCATGATACAGATGGATCAAAGGATGATGAACTTTGGAAATATCACTCTAAGAGTGGCCCCTCAAGAATCTAATCTTCGATTCAAATGAAATAATTTAGAAAGACCACCATAAAGGGAGCATTTTCTACTTTATAATCTGTGGATGGCACGTGATTCTAAACAAAAATAAAACAGCATAATGTCTTAGCTAACCATTTTAGACATATTCATAATCAAGTAAATAGCAGAAATTTTAGTTTCTTCGCGGTAATTGAAGGTAGAAAGCTTGGTATATATAATTATTGGCCGGAAGTACTACAATAAGTAGAAAGATTTTCAGACCCATTTTTCAAATGATTTTATACACTTGAAGAAGTTTTAAATTTTTGCAGACAAATGATAGGATTTAATATTTTTTTATCTGAAAGAGTTAGACAGACTATGCAAACCACTACTTCTCAAGTATCATTATCATCATCTTCATCAATACAACTTTGCGATAGTTGTGAAATTATGACCAAAGTTGTTAGAAATTTGAATATTAGAAAGCATTCATTAAAAGAAAGACTACAAATTCTTAAAAATGAAATTTCTTCATCCCAACAGATTATTAGTAAATATCAAAATGAACTTCTTCAGTTACAAAATAGTTTTAAAAGACTTAGTTCTAAAGATACTCTTGAAATATCTATTTCTCCATATATTACTTCTATGAGTAGAAATTATTCTGATAAAATAGAAAGGCTTATTGAACTAAGAGATTCTACATGTGCAGGGCAAGAAAAGAATTTATATGAATTAGAACAAAAAATTGGTGATTGTGTCAAAATTGTTCGAAGTTCTATAAAGAATTCAGTTATACAAAAAATTATAGATTTTGCTCAAATTTTAAGTTATTATTACAATGAAAACAGATATTTCCTTAAACATGGTCCTAAATATGTATCAGCCAAAAATTCAACATTTATTAAACACAATTATCCCACAATTTCTTTTGATTATACAATTTTTGAGGAAGAAGACATTTTTTACCTAGTTTTACAGTTTGGTATGATAGATACTATATATATATTAAACAATTTTTTCTAATTTTTTTCCACCAAAGCTTAAACATATTCTTGATCAGTTAAAAGACCATCCCTTGATGATTCAATTTATTTCCAGACCCCCTCTTGTAAATGATGGAATTGTAATTCCAGCCTATTATCATATTTTAATATATGAAGGAGCCAAAAGATTCAGGCCCTCTTCAAAGGCTAACACTAAAATAAAACTTAGACAAATTGATTATGAAAGACGGATCTAAGAAACCGCAATAATGATGGAAGTCCAAAGTCATGATTTCATACTATTAGCACAATGGAATAACGGAGTTATTTTCTGCCAAGAGCACCTCGCTAAAAGAATCAGAATAGAAAAAATTCCTATACCAAATATTGAGCAAATGAATTTATATCTGAAGGCATTTCAAAAAACTAATGGAGAATTTACATAAATCCAATCAAATACAGAAGAAGAATAATAATACGTATCCAATGAAAAAGACAATGAAATGGATCCAGAGTTAGAAGAAGCTTACATTGAAATGATGGACAAATAAATGCAATAATTGAGAATGAAGAAAAGACGAAGATAGAAAGATGAAAAGACGTAAAGAAAAAGAATAGTAGTCAATTATCAAGCAAAGTCAACAAAAGAAGGAAACCAGAAGATAAGGTTGTCAGAATGAAGAAAAAAGTTGTCAATAATTTCATACAATTGTTTTAAACCCGCACACCTGCATAATAGAGATGAGCATCATGTACCCTTTCTTTCTCAAAATCAACCTTGTGCATTTTGATTTTGTTGGTTTTTTTATGGATATTTGGTGAACCGACCAACCCAACCCAATCCAACCAAATTGGAACCTTTGCACAGGTTAGGTTGGTTTGGTACCATGTTGGGTTGGGACAAATACCGACCCAATCCAACCCTCGCCCACCCATAATGTAGCATTATACTTTTCGCAATCCATTGACTTTAATTGCCTTACCCGCTACCACTTTCCTTCTTTGCTTAATTTTTTAGACTTATTGCACAATTCCCAAGTCAGGCATGTGTTTTAAATTCTGCTCTTCAAGTTTTAGTTGAGATGTGTTTCGACTCTTCCAAACAAGACAATTTTTAATGCTTTTGAATTCATTGTATTAATCTTTGTTGGAACATTTATGCTTCAAATTTATCAATGTAGTGTTATTACAAATGTTAATCTAATGATTATACTTTTAGAGTAAAAACAATTGTTATGAGTTCTCGAATTCGTATTTAGAATGCTAATAATCTGGAGATACAAACCATTGCCACAAGAAGTTGACACAATTGCCTCAAATGACTTCATTTAGTACACCAAAGTTATCAGAGGGTAAAGAAAGACAAGAATGGCAAATTATTGCTTCTGATCAATTAATTATTCGCGATATTTAACCTTGCTTGTTCAAGGAAATTCAATGACAACACGTAAAGACAAGTTGATAGAAACATCATCTTATGAAAGGAAAAACCAATAGTGCAAGGTCTCAGGGAAATAAGATTGAGCTAGCTAATCCATTGAATATGGCAAAACTAGTTATTAGAAAGTTCTCGGCTGCGGTTGCTGGCAGCAACAACTGCGTTCATCAAAATTCCCCTAAAACCAGCCTTCTCCAACTCATGAATACCAGCTATGGTTGTCCCTCCAGGAGATGCAACGTCATCTTTCAGCTGACCGGGGTGCTTTCCTGTATTAACAGCCATTGATGCTGCTCCCAATACCTGTAACAGCTACAGTAGCTGAGATTGATGAAGTTTTGATGCTTTCGGGCACTATACAAGAAGACATAATTGAAAAGTACATTTTGCTGAAGACATCTTTTGAGTAAACAAGTAGTTCATCGTGAATCAGAGCATGCACATGTCCCGAATTCAAGACTTTGATGTGGGGAAAAAATTGTATCTAAGTCTACAGGTAAGGAGTCGTGTCATAAGACAAATTTCCAAATAAATAAGTTTGTCTCTTCTCTAACAACTCAAGCTTTTAGATGATGGATTAGGACAATTCAACAATTCAAGCTTATCTGAAGTAAAAAAATGATGAAACATTGCATCAATCAATTTCGTGTTTTTGAATAGGTAATAATAATAATAAGCTTACACAGAAACGTTTAATTTAGCATGATAAAGTAACATATCCATTGGCTTACAGTTTGAGAAGCTAGCCCGAGTGCCAGATCCCTAGGAAGACCAGCAGCCACCCCTCCATCAGCCAAAGCTTCTATTGCTAAATATATGTATGCTGGTCCACTACCACTGAACATTCCAGGAAAAGAGAAAGTTACTAGAAATGGCCAATTAGCCCCATCTTTTCATCTCTATAAAGTATATGGCTTACAAAGGCATGAAGGGCAGTCAGGGGAACTTAAAACACTTAAACCTCAACCATGTCACAGATAAACCAAAAACTTTGCAATAAGAATTAACTACACAACAGTGAAACGTGAGAGAATTTAGTAAACAATACCTGAGGCCAGTGATTGCATCGAACAGTTTCTCATCAGCTGTCCACACCTTACCAATGGCTCCAAATAACTTGGAAATTAATTCTCCATCATCTTTAGTAGCTCCAGCCCCCAGGCTGATAACTATGTATATAATAAGTATATTGGTAAAGTGCATTATCATTCTAAGTCGAGAAACCAATAAACTCAAAAATTGGATTTAACATAGAGTGGCAGAAAGGAAAATTATGAAACATGAAATAATCTGACAGAGAAAAGAGATTTGCAAGAGTAAGTCTCTATAAGTAAATGATACTTAACGATAAAGGTGTTCCAGATCTAAAAGGAGCTAGAAATTCGAAAATGATGTGGTTTGCCATTTATTTTCTCTGTTTAACGATCACAATGACAATGTGGATCAGATATGTAAATCTATCATGACGTGTTTTAATTCAAGTGAAGTACCAAGTTTTCAATCAAAACATTAACTCTAGAGTTGTTATGGGATATTAGGCTTTCTACAAGTCACACGTCAGAAGGCAAAGACAGGAGAGATAGGAACTGGCGTACCAGATGCCGCATTGCCAACAGCAGCCGGGGTGTTAGGCATAACTCTAATAAATCGACTGTGACCAGCCCACTCCTGGACAAATCAATTGACATGAATGAAGTGAAGTGACAAGAAGATAAATATGAAATCATAAGAATTACAAAATGTAACTGCACAAAAGGACTTTCTAGCCAAACACGAGGCCTAAGGTTGCACCAGTCGGTGATTACAACTTTTGAGAACCGTGTGAATCTCTATAAAGCAAAGGATATGAAGTCATGGAACTTATCATAAAGCATTAAAAAATTAACTGTGCCCATAGAACATAGATCCAAAAGCCTCAAAGATAATATACACCAACAAAGTGAAAAAATAACTTAGAAGGATTCAATTGTGCAAACCTGCAAATCTTTTAGTTTAACTCCAGCAACAACTGACACCAAAAGCTGCTTCTCTGAGAGGAGTGACCTCAACTGCAGTACCACGCCTTCAACTGCAAATATGTTAAGCATCAAGAGAATAGAGGTACTCAAAGCAACATCTAAGAAATCATCTTCTAAAATGTTCAGTGAACGAATTACAAAAAAGTTGGAAAAGGAACCAGAAGCAAACAAAGATCTGCTAGATTTTTTTTCAGTAGATTATTTTGAATTTTATGATGAGCATGGACAGATGTGTTTCTATCCTGGATATTCAGCAATTAATTCAAGTAAACCACAGTATCCACTAGCCACAGATTGAAATATTTTAGTTCTAGTGTGTCCAACATAAGTTTCCATATGTTTGCTGAATATTTTACATATACATTATTCAAACAACCAGTAACTCTAAAAGGAATGATTGAAATAGATGTTGCCAACTTTTAAAATCGTTTACTCAAGCTTTGAAAATAGCCTAATTTTATTTTTATTTTTTTGAAAAACCACACATGATGATTGTCGGCAACAACCCTAAAAAAGAGAATCATAAAAATAACAGGTTGTGTTCTTCCCTCACCAGCACCAGCCCCTGTGCAAAGTGGAAAGATAAAGAAAAATGAGGTTATAGACCAGATATGTTCATCTGGATATAATGATTGCGACAAATTCATGTTAATTGTAAATTTAGTCATTTTGCATTTCAATAGCTCATCTGAAAAATAAGAAGAAAGAAACTAGACTTATTTAATCTCCTCGTAGCACCTTGATAGATTGAAAGTTTCCAGAGACTACGACAAATAAAACTCACAGGAAGGGACCAAACAAAAGAAGACAACAGGGGAAATGGAGCAAATAGATAAGCTAGAACAATACCAACTTGAGGCTTGACAGATAATATGACAACATCACTGTCTTCAACTACCTGCCTTTGAGAAACATAAAGTAAATGAAAAGATATCTATCCATATTCATGACAAGCTAATAATAATGAGCTAACAAATATTCCACAATGGGTTAAATCAAAAGCAATCAACCCTACAGCTCTATCTCAGTGACAAAAATTTGTCACAAGTTTACAACAATGTGAGCAAAACACATTGAGGTGCTAGAGGGAATTCTGAGGATTAAGCTGAAATTGGGACCACTCGTAATTTCAGTCAAGAGCATATAAATCATAATAAATCTAAAATAAAATTATCTACGCATGCATAAGAGTCGAGAAATTCAGATATTGCAGCAACTGTCCGTAAATATTTTCATAAGACATCCATTTAATTTCACTGCTGGCGGGAGAAAAACTAACATTGAAGCATAGCCAGAATAAGATTTATATGTATTTCAACTATTAATTCAATTGCCATAGCCAAAGAATCAACCACATCACATACTAAAGTTTTTATTTTTGTATTATGCACATTTTTGGCACCAATGGACATTTGAACTGCTCTTAAAGATTGCATTCAAGGGAGCCTCTCTGACCTTTGTGCTTAGAACTGCATCTAACAACAATGCAATCAATAAATCATATCTTTATATGAACTAGAATGAGTTTTTAAGAAATTAAATTTGGAAATTATAAAATCTACAATTACTTATTTGATTGGGAATTATCCAGCCACATATTTTTTGATATGTGCACACAAAAACTTGGACATATCAGCCAAAAGCATCTAGAAGCAGTGTACGTTTTGGTGAACACAACAGAGTGACAACTTTTCCTTTGCGTCAAGATTTTGCTGTTTTAAAATTTTTACAAACACCCCGCACACATACAAATAGAAAGAGAAACTGAGGATAGTGGATACCTGACTGTTGTGATCTAGGACTTTGACGCCAAAAGATTCAAATGCAGTACGACGATCATATCCAAGATGTGCAGTTCTAATCTGGGAAGCAGGCAACAACCCTGATTTGATTACACCTCTTGCAATGCTCTCAGCCATTTTTCCAGCCCCGATAAAACCTAGCTTGTAGGAGTCGCTTGGAATCGGTACAATGGTCATCATTGAGAATTTTCTGGAAAAAAGCTAACAACTGACATCGTGTTAGATATGAATAAAAATGTCTTTCAGATAAAAGCACCAGCAAAAGAGCATGGTAAGTTGCCATGGAAAACAGAGTGAAAGGAGGGGGGCAGTGTTACTAAGTAAAGAAGATTATAGAAATCTCAATTTGTCCTCCAGAAAGTAAGTTCTTTCCAACTGTTTTGGTAAACACCAACCCCATAACATTGTGAAAATGCAGCAACGCAAAAAATTCCCAGCAGTAGCTATTATAATGAGGAAAATGCTCAACGTACACCGAGGTGTCCAACATGGTGTTCAAAATGGACACCCGGCACCTCGGTATTGGCCGAGGTACTGGTGGGCCCTGACGTGGCAGGCACCTCGACCAATGCCGAGGTGCCGTGTGTCCATTTTGGACACCATGATGGATGCCACAATGTACCCCAAGCATAACCCTTATAATGAAATGATATAAAAATGTGGTTTTGCCGCTCGTCCATTAAGTTTTACCACTTTGTTGACAAGAAAATGTGTTGGCAAAAATGTATTGGATGAAGAGATGGTCTTTTTTTTTGGTCAAACGGCAAAAAAGATGTAAAATAGAGTGCATATTGTAAAAATGTTCATGTGTATAAATAACCCCGGAGATTAGGATAATATTTCCTCGAAAACAATGAAATTTATGCAAAAATGTTTGGCAACAACAATTAAGCTATTTGTACATTAATTTTGACATTCTTGTTGATAGATGGGTGATGTGGCAAAATTGTGAGGGTTGAATTAAATGTGTAAGGTGTCAAAGATGGCGTGAGATTGTGTCAAGTGTAAATTCGGTAAATCAGGTGTAAACTAGGATGTACATATATAGCAGGATTATTGGCAACACAATGCATCAAATATACTCCGATATGCAAACTCAGAAAGCAATTTTCAGAAATAAATCATACAAGATTCTCTGGTTCTTTCTGTCAGAAGGTATTCCAATGGAGTTGGGACTAAAAATGATAAAAACCATTGTTTTGTTTTACTCGTTACAATTAATACCCATAATATTCCAACAAATCAGCAACGAAAAATTTAATCGTGAACAGAATAATTACAGAAATGAGCAGAACAAAGGTCCAACATTTTGAAAGATGTAGATGTGATTAAAAGCTGCTACCTTGAACTACTAATGACGAAAAAATCAACATAAACACCAAGAACCAAAAAATAAACGTAATTTAGAATGCAATTAATTGCGTAATGCGTCAAGCTATACACATTTGGAAGAAGGACTACAAATAAATCTGCTAAACATAAATACCCTTTATTTGAATTTTCTGCGTCGGGGGCCGAAAGTTTGTTTTGGTTTCGTGTATTCTGTTTCTGTGTCGAAAGAATTGATTTTTTTAGGTCTATTATCATTTTAAAATCTCATTATCTAATTAATAAACTTTTTAATATTGATTTTGGTTTTTTATGTTGTTTGCAATTTTCTTTTATTTTTAATATTATAATAATATCTTTTGGGTCAAAGTACGAAATAAACGTTAGAAATAAAAGGTTCGGTTTCCATTTCTTGGATTCATTGTCATTCTCAATGGAGGCGAAGGTTTCTCAACTCTGGGAGTCCATCACCAACTTCTTCAACGGTGGCGACCACATCCCTTGGTCCACTTCTGACGCGATTCTCGTAAGGATCTCTGTTTTTTCGCTGTACCAAATTTGATACGATAAGAATAATGACCAAGAAATAGAAATTTTCTTTTTTGGCTTTGACAAGATTGGTTGGGGGTTATTTTTTTTCCGTTTTGCCTTGATATGGGTTTTCAATACCTGGTCTAAAAATCGAAATTCCTTGAGTAAGTTGATATTTAATTTAAATGTTTTTGGAGTTTAGTATTTTCAGGTTTGATGGGTTTAAAGTATTAAAGGTAGATTTGGTTGAATGAGATTGATAATTGGTTAATTCAGATATTACAGTTCCGTTAATTTTTAAATGGTTTTGAGGTTTGAGCTCTGTAGAATTTGAGGTGTCTTCAAGCACTGCATAAGTTTGTTAACGGCAGGCAAATCTTTGATGGTCAAAAGGTTCCAATTTCAGGCTCTAGACCTGAGGTGATCCTTTTTATTTAGTGTGGCGGAGATTGAGATGGTATTTAAAGGTGTTGGCAGTGCTTTTTGGAAGGTATTTTGAGGGTTTGTATGAATCTCGTCAAGTTCTTGGATGATTTTTGAGGATTGGGTGTAGCTAAACTCCCAAGGGCTTGTGGAATGGATGATTTGAGCTGACAACAACAGACCAAGTCATATTTATTGGGGCAAAAGTTGAGATTTTCAGGGAAGAATGAAAGTGGACTTGTATTGATTGCCATGGTCCACCACATGCATACAAGTGTGAAAGGAACAAATCATATTTTCTACAGGAGGCATTCAATGAATTAAAAGTCATAATGTATGTGTCCATTGATTAATTTTTTTTGTGGGAGTCGCCCCCCTTTTTTTCACCTTTTTTTGAAATGGTGGTGTTAGTTTTGAGGTATTATTTCATGACGAATGCCAACCTAGACTTCTTAAATGCCGGCATGGTGTTTTTCATTCTTGAATGTATACTTGGAAGTTCTTTGATCTTGCACGTTGCACCAACAAGAGTGTTCTTTGGACATGACGTCCAGAGCTGCAGGCCGGTTGTAGTTTATCAGATAGTATTCATATAGGTGTATGAGCTAAGGTGATTGTGGATCAAATATGTTAAGCACTGTGTCTGTCTTCACAGCTGATAATTAGTTAATTATATTTATAAGATAATACTTCTGTACTTGCGAAATTCCGAGGTCAATGTTCACTGTTTTTTGCTGAACGAAACTTCTAGATATCTTAAAATATACTCTCGATTGCTAGAGCTACTTAGTTGGAATGTATTCTAAAGATTATTTTAGATGATATGATGGTCTCTGGAATCTGGATATTAGATTAAATCTAATTGACCGATATAAGAGCGTAAATCAATGGGTTAACACCCACATCTTAACAACATAATCAGTAAAACAAACCTGGGATCATTGCTAAAGGTCCAGAATGCCTGGGATGAAGGTTTCTCCTCCTCAGAGTAGTCCAAGCTATTGCATTCTAACATTGATTCAAGAGTGTTGAATATTTGAGCTCTCGAAACACATTAGAGGTTTGGCATATTATTCAGGTTATTCTTGATCTGCCAATTGAACCTTTCATAATGCAACATGTGTGTTAGATTCTCTCTCTTTTTAACCTATAGCCAGAACGGATCCAGGAAATAAGGATACAAGAGCTGAAATCTAAGAAAGTCTCCTTCACTTTACTGTTTAACCACGCTCCCAAACTTAAATATTGGACAATTATTAACTAGTTTTTCATAGAGAGTTCTAAATACAGCCAAACAAGCTTGTTCAAGTGTTTAATTTCAAATCCAAAGAAAAAGGATGCAATTTCATCCATTATTTGACGTTTGTCCTTAGATCATCTCCATACAAAAATGAATAACATACTCATCACGACCAATGGCGGATCCAGGATTTTGAGTCAGCACGAGCGACCGTTGAGGGCCAATCGTCGGCCCAATAAAATATTACAAGCTCGTTTGATGTAATTTTTTTTTTTTTTTTGGGTAAAAAATGCATTTTGGAAAATAGTGATTTGATGGAAAATATTTGGTTAAAAATAAGAAAAATTTTTGAATTTCGTGTAATATTATTTTATTAAAAAATATATGGTTGAAAATAAAAAAGGGAAAAATATATTCTGAAATAAATGGGAATCAAGCAAGACCTAAAATTTAAACATAACAATTATTTTGTTAAAATTCAACATATATAATTTTGTTAAAACAATAAACTATATTCATCAAATGACATTGTTGCCAAGTTTTATATAATTCAAAAGAAGAGCACGAGTTCAAATTTGTATTGTTGCATTAAAACAAGCTAAAATCTAATATATAAAAATTTGTTAAATCTATTATCACAATTCAACAACCGGCATAATGGTCAAACCATTAATAATTTTAACAATAGCCCCAGGTTCAAATCCCCTCCTCCTCATTCCATTAATTTTTGGTAAAAATTGTAATACTAAAAAAATAGAACAAAAAAGTTGATTGATGAAGAATTGAACCTGGGACCTCTAAGAAGTAAAAACCCGAACTCACCCACTTGGCCAGAGGGTATGGTTGAACAAAAAGTGATAATCAGAAGTATAACCTAAAAATATTCATCTATTCTCAACCAAAAAAATTGGTTGTCGGCGGATCCAGCACGCGCGGCCGCTGGTGCTCGCCAGGTGCTGGATCCGCCACTGATCACGACCCCCTGTACATCACAATTTAGGTGGAACGTAGTTTCTCTAATTATCTATATTTGTTCCTAAGTCATCTTAATACAAAAATGAATATTCTACCCTTTAAAAAAATTGGACCTTTCCCCCTCTTTCCCAATTCGCAAAATGATAAGACTTCAAAGGCATCAAAGATTCAAAATTCCATATGCTTTCCTACCATTTAACTGGTTAACTCATCTCAATGAACGTCATTCACACATTTTTCCAGTTCACCTATGGATTAATTAAATTTTAGTTAATATAAATTAAGCCAAAGTACAAAGATCAATTTGAAATAGATAGAATACTATCCAAACATGTCATTAGTTAGCTTTATCTTTCCACTACACCAGAAACATAAATCAAAAGGAATTTAAAATTCTGGAATCATAATTCAGAAACAATCATATACTAGAATTTAGTTCGGCTGTTATATCAAAAGGATATATAATATATGAATAACAAAATCAGTAGAAGTCACATCTTTAACAACCCTATCTTAGAAAATAACACTCACATATAGTTCAATAGCCACATATCATTTGCAACCTTTAAAAATTGGCCATTTTCCCCTCTTTTTAAATTTGCAAAATGACTCGCCTCTAAATGCATAAAAAAATTCAAAACCACATTCACCACCAAAAAACATAAAAACAATGGATAAAAAATAAATCTTACACATTCACTGCCTAATTAATAATAAATGCAACCTTTAAAAATTGGCTATTTTCCCTTCTTTTTAAGATTTATTCCTTTGAAAGAGATCCCAGGTGCAGTGCCTATTCAATCTGAATCGGATCTTGCAGTTTCAGACCGGTCCTTTAGGTTATTCACCACCATATTAAATAAATGCAACCAAATTAAAGCATCAAAATGAACTAAAAATAATAATAAAGAAAAAGAATACAGTTGCTCACAAGTCATAGACATGGACTGGGATGGTGACGGGTGACGATGTGACACTCACAAACTAAAACTCAGAGGCGGTAGTCGACGGTCACATTCACAAGACTCACAATCACAACACAAAAGAGTCTGAAATTTGGAAATGGAAAAATTTCGTGATTTAGCCTCTGATTGACTATGGATTAGAATGGGTATTTGGATTTTGGACAATGGGCCTAATTGCAAAATCCTAATGTTTAAAAAAGGGATTGCCCAAACTAAAAGCCCACTACAAAAAAGTCCTAAACCAAACATTCATTTCATTTCCTTCACAGCTTCACCTTCCCTTGCATTTCAATCTTCACATTCTGCCGGTGCCAATCACCATGGACGGAATTCAAGGTTCAACAAAGCCAGCACGAGCAACCACGCCCACTTGCCGGGTGCAAGCTCCATCCCTACTCACCAATTATTAAAGCTTCGTCACTACGCCTCCAACAAGATGAGGTTTTGAGGGACGAGGCTTGACCATAATGACTTTGCATGGGAAGAGCATTTGGAATGACGTAGTATTGACCATCTTACACTAAAGGCAACCTTTAAAAACTGGCCATTTTCCCCCTAGCACCTCAATGTGTTTTGCTCACATAGTTGTAAACTTGTGACAATTTTTTGTCATTGAGATAGAGCTGTAGGGATGATTGCTTTTGATTTAACCCATTGTGGAATATTTGTTAGCTCAGTATTATTAGCTTGTCATGAATATGGATAGATATCTTTCATTTACCTTGTGTTTCCCAAAGGCAAGTAGTTGAAGACAGTGATGTTGTCATATTATTTGTCAAGACTCAAGTTGGTATTGTTCTAGCTTATCTCCATTTCCCATGTTCACTTATTTTGTTTGGTACCTTCCTGTGAGTTTTATTTGTCTTAGTTTCTGGATACTTTCAATCTATCAAGGTGCTACAAGGAGATTAAATAAGTGTGTAGGTTCTTTATTCTTATTCTTCAGTTGTGCTATTGAAATGTAAAATGACTAAATTTACAAGTAACATGAATTTTTCGCAATCATTATATTCAAATAAATGTATCTGGTCTCTAACCTCATTTTTCTTTATCTTTCAACTTTGCACAGGGGCTGTGGAGGGAGGAGCACAATCTGTTATTTTTATGATAATAAACGTATCTCTTTTTTAGGGTTGTTGCCCACAATCATCATATGTGGTTTTTCAAAAAATTAGGCTATTTTCAAAGCTTAAATAAGCGACTAACAACTCCTATGAAGATTTTAAAAGTTGGCAACATTTATTTCAATCAGTCCTTTTAGAGTTAATGGTTGCTTGAATGCTATATATGTAAAACATTCAGTAAACATGTGGAAAATTACGTTGGACACACTAGAACTAAAATACTTCAATCTGTGGATAGTGGATACTGTGGTTTACTTGAATTAATTGCTGAGCATCCAGGATAGAAACACATTTGTCCATGCTCATCATAAAATTCAAAATAATCTATTGAGAAAAATCTAGCAGATCTTTGTTGGCTTCTGGTTCCTTTTCCATCTTTTTCGTAATTTGTTCACTGAACATTTTAGAAGAAGATGTCTTAGATGTTGCTTTGAATACTAAGCTATTCTCTTGATGCGTAACATATTTACAGATAAAGGCGAGGTACTGCAGTTGAGGTCACTCCTTTCGGAGAAGCAGCTTTTGGTGTCAGTTGTTGTTGGAGTTAAACTAAAAGATTTGCAGGTTTGTCACGGGCGGATCCAAAAAATCATGTTGGGGTGGGGGGTGGGGGCTGAAATTTAAAATATATGTGCACAAATTTTTATAAAGTATACAACATAAAATTTCATTACGACATTACCTACTAAAGTTGTGTCCGTCGAGCTTTAACTGCATAAAACTCGTCTATAATAGAATCTACTTACAAAACAATTATTCTAAAACTAATCAAAATTGATACCATAAATAACCTAACCGGGTAACCCATTAGATATGAATCTCAATCTCAATTCTCAAACTGAATAATGAAAACAATAATGCGTAAAAGCAATAAGAGAGTGATATGTCATTTCAACAAACACCTTGTCTACAAGTGTAAGGAAGAGATGCACGAGTCTAAATAAATTGAATTTCAAAACTTTTTGTGTCTTACCACCCAAAAATGCAAGTAAATAAAAATTCTGCTGAGTTTAATAATTAGATTTTAGCCTGTAAGAATTCGAAAAGCTCTCTTTCAAAAACTCCAAAATTCAAAAATCAGCATATAATCTTGGCCTGTTAGTATACAATTTTACACTTTTACTTTGCCTTGTTCCCACAATTGACAATCACAATCCCACTAATTTAATAATTATTACCCAAAATCTAGTCTTCTATATCCATTTCCTGATTTTCATTCAGTCGACAACTCAACACTAGTTTGGGAAAATCCGAAAATGTTCCTATTGTGACTTATTCAATGAAAAAGAATCCAAATAGAAATGACAATACCTATTACCTCAGAACGTGGTGCCACAAGTAATGTTTTCTTTCTGGCTTGCAGAATGCAGGGGGCTTCACCGTTTCAGGCTCTTCACTTGCGCGTTTCCATAATCAATTGGAAAAATGAGAATAGATAAGAAGTATGAATGAATGATTTGGTGGGTTAGTAGGGAGCGGGTGTGTTTAAAGTTTGAGGGTTAAATTGGTGTGTGGGCTAATTTTAAAAATTGGATTAAAAGTTGATCCATTTAAGTTGGGCTAAAATAGTTAAATATTGAAAATGGTAGGTAGGTGGCTAATCTTAAATTTGGGCCGAACTATAATGTTTTTTCCAAAAAAATTACACATAAAAATGTTTTCACTTTGTTGGTGTATATTATCTTTGAGGCATTTGGATTTTTGTTCTATGGGCACAGTAATTCTTTATGATAAGTCCCATGACTTCATATCCTTTGTTTTATAGAGATTCACATGGTTCTCAATAGTTGTTGGTCCAACCATAGGCCTCGTGTTTGGCTAGGAAGTCCTTTTGTGCAGTTACATTTTGTAATTTTTATGACTCCATATTTATCTTCTCGTCACTTCACTTCACTCATGTCAATTGACTTGTCCTGGAGTGGCTGGTCACAGTTGATTAACTAGAGTTATGCCCAACACCTCGGCTGCTGTTGGCAATGCAGCATCTGGTACACCAGTTCCTATCTCTCCTGTCTTTGCCTTCTGACTTGTGACTTGTAGAAAGCCTAATATTAGAGTTAATGATTTGATTGAGAACTTGGTACTTCACCTGAGTTAAAACACGTCGTGATAGACTTACATATCTGCAGAGCCGGACCTGAGTATAGGCTCAATAGGCTGCTGCCTCAGGCGTAGCTCTCCAAGGGGGTCCAAAAAAAAAAAAATTCCATTTTTTTCTTTTTTTTTGGTAAAACACACTAATTAACGTAAAAGAATCCTCCCATAATTGAGATGTTTTGTAAATGTCTTTTACGTTAAGTTTTAAGTTAGCAATTGGTTGTATAATACATCGTTGGATTATGATTTACGTTGATCTGGGGGCCCAAGTTATCGAGTTCGCCTTGGGCCCCTGATCACACGACCGGCCTTGCATATCTAATCCACATTGTCATTGTGATCGTTAAACAGAGAAAATAAATGGCAAACCATATCATTTTCGAATTTCTAGCTTTTTTTAGATCTGGAACACCTTTATTGTTAAGTATCATTTACCTAGACACTTCCCCTTTCAAATCTCATTTTTCTGTCAGATTATTTCATGTTTCATGATTTGCCTTTCAGCCACTCTATGTTAAATCCAATTTTTTGAGTTATTGGTTTCTCGATTTTGGATGATAATGCGCTTTTACCAATAGACTTATTATATACGTAGTTATCAGCCTGGGAGCTGCAGCTACTAAAGATGATGGAGAATTAACTTCCAAGTTATTTGGAGCCATTGGTAAGGTGTGGACAGCTGATGAGAAACTGTTCAATGCAATCACTGGCCTCAGGTATTGTTTCACCGTTGTGTAGTTAATTCTTAATGTAAAGTTTTTTGGTTTATCTATGACATAGTTGAGGTTTAAGTGTTTTGAGTTCCCCTGAGTCCTGACTGCCCTACATGCTGTGTAAGCCATATACTTATAGAGACGAAAAAATGGGGCTAATTGGCCTGTTCTTAGCCTTCTTTTTTCCTGGAATGTTTGGTGGTAGTGGACCAGCTCACATATATTTAGCAATAGAAGCTTTGGCTGATGGACGGGTGGCTGCCGGACATCCTAGGGATCTGGCACTCAGGCTAGCTTCTCAAACTGTAAGCCGATGGAATATGTTACTTTATCATGCTAAATTAAACATTTCTGTCAGCTTATTATTCAAAAATACGAAATTGATTAATGCAATGTTAACCCCCCCCCCCCTCCTTCAGATAAGCTTGAATTGTTGAATTGTCGAATTGTCTTGATCCATCTCATCTAAAAGCTTGAGTTGTTAGAGGAGAGAAACTTATTTATTTGGACATATGTCTTCTAACACGACTCCTCACATATAGACTTAGATACCCTTTTTTTCCACATCAAATTCTTGAATTCAGGACGTGTTCATGCTCTGCTTCATGATGAACGATTTGTTTATTCAAATTATGTCTTCTGCAAAATGTACTTTTCAATTATATCTTCTTGTATAGTGCCTGAAAGCGTCGAAACTTCATCAACCTCAACCACTGAACTGTTGCAGGTATTGGAAGCAGCATCAATGGCAGTTAATACTGGAAAGCACCCCGGTTAGCTGAAAGATGACGTTGCATCTCCTGGAGGCACAATTATAGCTGGCATTCATGAGTTGGAGAAAGCTGGTTTTTGGGGAATTTTGATGAACGCAGTCGTTGCTGCGAACAACCGTAGCCGAGAACTTTTTAATGACTAGTTTTGCCGTATTCAATGGATTAGCTTGCTCAATCTTATTTCCTTTAGACCTTACACTATTGGTTTTTCCTTTCATAAGATGATGATGTTTCTATCAACTCGTCTTTACATGTTATCAGTAAATTTCCTTGAACAAGCATGATTGAATATCGTGAATGGTTAATCGATCGGAAACAATAATTTGCCACACTCGTCTTACTTTGCTCTCTGTTAACTTTGGTGTTCTGAATGAAGTCTCGAGACGTAGCAATTGAGCAAACTTCTTGAGGACATGGTTTGTATCTCCAGATTCTTAGCATTCAAAATATGAATTCGAGAACTCAAAACAATTGTTTTCACTCATAGTATGATCGTTAGATTAACATTTGTAATAACACCATGATAAATTTGATGTATAATCATACAAACATAAACACATCTCAACTAAAACTTGAAGAGCGAAATTTGGAACACGCACCTGAGGGATTCATTGCATAATACGTTTGGAGAAAAGTTAAGCAAAGAAGGAAAGCGGTAGCGAGTAAGGCAATGAAAGTCCACTGATTACGAAATGTATAATGTTACATGTACATAATCATTTATAGATTGATATACAGATTGATTGCACGAAATTATGTTAAAAGTTAACAGATTTTACTCTCCTTTTTCCCTCTATTCCAAGCTGTATTTTTCTCTTTATCTGTGCATCAATTTATAAATAATTGTGTTCAAGTAGCATTATTCTCATATCATCAGATACAAGGGCAAGGGCAAGGTCAAGGTCAAGTTCGCAAATATCAATCTCTTTGATTACTTCCACAAATTGTTCATAGCTTTTGAGGGTGTTCAACAATTTTATTTATTTATTTATTTATTTTTATCTTTTTTTCTTGCAATTCCTTCACATCTTCAGGTTTAACAATGAACGATTTCAAGAACAAACATAACATACTATAGAATGTCATTGTCCCTGCTTCATATGCAATCATGTGTATAAGAAGAGCTTGGAATGGGAAGTGAAAAAGCCAAACTGAGAGTTGAAGTTGTCCATAGGATTTGAACTTAATATTCTTCAAACAATATGAACTAGATCTGAAGTAGATGCTTTTGCTTTGAGATGGGTGACTAAACGAGATCGACGATTAAATGTAAGAGTTTTACCCACAATTTCTTGAAAAACCACACGAGTTCTTCAATACCAAATCGATAGCAATCTATATGAAGTGCTATTTGTATTTAAGGGATAAGACTTAAAACTCTTAGAAAGAAGGGTTATGGGCTTGCTACTTCCAGATTTGGCCCTCGCTTGCTTACTTGTTGCAAAGACGTGACGCATTTTTTTTTTTTAAGGCAAAAAAAGGCCCAGGTTATAGCATTCCTTTCTATATCGTCTAAAATTTCTACTTCTACTAATATTTCATGTATTTCTACTAAGATAAGTCTTGGTGTACATAAAATATGTATATAGGGTTGTCCACAGCCCTCACATGAGGCGGGCATTGGACGCCCCTATGTACCCAAATTATGTACACCAAGCACAACTCTTTCTACTAATGGTTCTTATTGAGCTACATTACAATAAATCTTCTTTTTTTGTAGCATTGCTTATATGATTCTACGAGAACTGGCCGCCACTATGATCAGGGCTTAGATTTGCCCATATCCTACACTCTAAGCATCCTTCAACACACTTGTCCAAATTAGAATACGTGTAGTTGATATATATATTGAACTTCAACAATAAGTACATGAATAAATTAGTTCAACTTACAATACAAAATTAATTAATTGAGCAAAACTCTACTAACTTCTTGTATTTGAGTTTTGAAAACTAAATCCCTAATTTGAAGATGAATAAAGCAAAAAGAAAGTAATTTGGAGCTTTGACTGACCAAATGATAGCATTGTATGAACGCTGGGAAATTACAGGACTCATTGGGCGTACTTGAAAAGTTAAGTGGATGATTGCACGAATTTTTGGATCTAAATTAACATTGGAAAAGTTTGGGGACCAAGCTGAATACTTTGAAAAGATGAAGGACCAAATTTGAAGAAACATTGATGAGATAGGAAGTTGGAGGTTGAAAGTTCAAGGACCAATTGTGCAAAAAATGCACAAAAATTAAAAATGAAGGGACTTGACGCTGGATTAGCGAGAATTGCATGTATACGTTTAATTTTTGGAGCAATACGTACAGCGCGTGCCGCCACCATAGTATTAGGTTTTACATGCATGAAAAATGAAAAACTTAAATTTGGTTGAATGAGGTTGTTTTGAGCCCCAATTTTAGAGTGCCTATAACTAACTAAATAAATAAATAAATAAATAAATAAATATATATATATATATATATATATATTATTCCACAATAATTCTTGAAGTAAAACTACAAGAAATTCTTCAAGGCTTGGAAGATTTTGAAGAGGAAAAAGGAGGTGTCGAAGATCGTTGCTGAGATTCAAGATTAAGGATTGTACCTAGCTTTTCTTCTAATTTATCTGGATTAAATTCAAGATTAAGGGTTTGTACCCAAATTATATATATATATATATATTATTCCACAATAATTCTTGAAGTAAAACTACAAGAAATTCTTCAAGGCTTGGAAGATTTTGAAGAGGAAAAAGGAGGTGTCGAAGATCGTTGCTGAGATTCAAGATTAAGGATTGTACCTAGCTTTTCTTCTAATTTATCTGGATTAAATTCAAGATTAAGGGTTTGTACCCAAATTGTCCTCTAATTTATCCAGAATATGTAATCATTGTCTACCTAGTATTTTTTGGAATAAGCTAATTTTTAATTTTTGTTGCTATGATTATTGATGAACTTTGTCAATTCTCTAAATTCAGCAAATTGCTCATTTTTAGTTTTAGGTTTTGATTGTATGATTTCTTATTATTGAATTTTTTTTTTTTTTACATCCTATTATCTATAGCTAATTTTAGATTTGTTTTACGAATATGTGTTTACACCAAGAGGTACTACGTGTTTTTAGCTCAAACATCAAACAACACAAAGTCCTACAGAAGATAGAAATACATTTCTCTTCTTCCGCTTCGAGGACTACCACAGGCCACACCTCCTAGGGGCTCACCACTCCTCTGCCACCTCTCTCATTTCCATCGGGGGGTCACTCCTACTCTACAAATAACAAAAATGATTTTAATGCAACATTATCTATCCACAACTGTGGATGATGCCCATCTCCATTACCCTCCCTATCACCCTCTCCGTCACCTCGTCTCCCATCCCATCGCTTGCCTGCTTTGCTCAGGAGATCCACGGGGGAGGTGTCTAGATGGGAGAGAATGATATCCTCTCATTGGAGGTAATCATCACTCAAAATTTATTAACTTAATTAAAAGAGGCTAACTCATACAAAATTGTCACACCCACATTCATATAGATAACTATCTATTAACTTGTGTGGAAATGAAATTGATGACTCGACTTAGACATAGAATTTCACAAATTTTTTTTTTACTTGATAAAACGACATAACTATGTCTCTAAATCAAAATCATATTGCCATAATCAAACATATATATATTCTGAGGTTATAAACATGTCTACATGCCATGTCAAAAAATATACAACACAGGATTCCCAACATACAACACAATAGGCCATAAACTCAAAATAACAGTCCACAAAATAACCCTACAAGTCGTCATCCATGTCATCGAACTCTGAAATCCCGTAAGAGCTCCACAGCTAGCTGTGCTCTCTATGTAGTTCCAGGCTCACTTACAATGCAAGAACTACATAAGTCAATACTTAATAAGCAAAAATCATGCATGTCACGAATATGAATAATAAAGATATATGTCACTATGTCATTTACTTTAAACATTACGATAAGGAAGCATCATATTCCAATATTCATCAAAATCGACTCGAAATTATTTCATTTGAAACATTTCATTTCATTGGGCTCTTCACCCACCTACTATGCACAAGATAGAATTCTGCATAATATCAATATAAATAATCAAATGGCCAATATGAAATCGATACCGAGGAGTAGACCATCCTCTTGTGACCACTAGAGGCCCACCCCTAACTACCCCTATGATCACCCAAGAAGTCTCCCACCCAGCAGCGTTAATAATCATAATATCACAAGGGCACAGTCGAGTGGTTCACCCTTCCATGATCACCAAAAGTCCATCCCCTGTCTACCTTTGCAATCACCCAGGAAGTATCACCCGCGATATCAAACATATTACATAAGCATACCTCACATGCATCGGTGCCTTAGTAGTGGTCAATAAAAACATTTAATAAAAAAAAATCACTTTGAAATCATATTTTACATGCAGAATTTTCAACCATGATCACATGTTGTGCTTGCGGATGAAAATACTCATGAATGATATATTTAATGAAAATCGATGTCAGTAGGTTCCACAACCTCATTCTCAATAATCATAACCATCATATGATGTGCAATAAACCTCTTATCGAAATTATGTAACTATTCCAACATTACCATATCACAAATACTGAGGATTTTTTATTACCTTTCGTTTTTATGTGTGCAAGCTCCTACAGAGTGTATATTAATTTCCTTTTTCGCTCAACGTCAAAAAATCACCTGTATTACCATCTAATATTAAAGACAATCCTCCATTTAATAACCTTAACACACACAATCTCAAAATACGTCCATTCACACCAAAACAATTTAGCTGAAATCATTATTTCAAGTTACCGATAGCATTACAAACTAATCCCATAAGTCTCGCTATTTCTCGAATCCAATTATGAACGTCAACATCATCCAAATTTATTATCCACAACCTAGTACTAATTAGAATCTATTTTCTAGGACCAAGAGATAATTAATAGATATGTAAAGATTGGAATCACATTAAAAACATAAATGGGCAGAATCCGTTTTCTAATTTCTATTACCGTCTAATTATTTTTCTAATCATTTTTCACCTCCTTAACTATATTCAACGACTCTCAAACTGTTATCAAACTTCTATAACATGTATGTGAAGGTAATCATGATATAAAGTTGTGACAAATGAAGCATTTTCAACTTCAAAAACAGTCCATTTTTCACTAAACAAAATCAGGCAGTTTTATTTTCCTTGTGACAGTTTTCGATTTTCATTGTATTAGTATGATACCAATAGAATTCTAGGCCATTAAAAATCATTTCTACACTTCATAATTACATATAAAAACGTTCATATTGATAGATATAAGTTACACACTAAGTACCATCCCAAAATCAAGGTATAAACCACTCAAATCCAGCAACCTACATCTCCACCCAGGTTGTTTTCCCTCAAGTTCTTGTAATTAATCTCCCCTATTTTGCCATCATAAAATTATCCACTACCTCCCACATAATTTCAAGAAAAGTTCATAGTTTGAATAGTTTATAAAACACCTAAAAGAACTAAGGAAAAACTTCAAAACCGTGAGTTGAACTAACCTGCTCAAACTGCAATTCCAATTTCTTGTTTTTCTATTTCTCCTTGCTTCCTTTGCTCTCTCTTTGTCTTGGGGTCACTGGAGGATAAATGTCTTCTTTAAGAGATTTATAAGTAGTCTTAAGGACTAGGGTCATGAGTATTGCTTAAGGGTGAAGAAAAATGTGAACAAAGGACAAGTATCCTTAAGCATGAGCTGTCCAAACATGATGTGTCTTCTTTGTAGCAATACTTGACGTTCAACCATTATTTTTGGATCCATTTGTGACATTTAAGATATATATTCATCCTATATTAAGTTCTTAGGGAGTAGAGACGAGATTGATGTCTTAAGAATGAAGAAATTGAGTGTTAAAATGACAAACATCCCAAGCATGAGGTGGTCACTTGTAGTATTAATCTGATTTTATATTTATCTTTGTAGGTACAAATCAAGAATCATTGGCTTATTTTAATATGTTTAAAATCCATTTCACTTGCCCTAAGATCCCAAAATACATTATAGAGATAATTCCTCAACTGTTCATTTAATTTCTTACCTAATTGACACCAGATTTTCAACCGATTTCAACAATTCGCACCTTAATATTTGTAACGTCATATGAGATATATATTATTGCGTTGTGATCACGTCACTTCATACCTCATGTCCCAAATATGTCAATTACCTATCTAGGGTTTAAGGTGACCTCGATCAACTGAATGAAAAGCTTGAACCTTTATCGATACTAATTTCCGACCTTCTTGATTTTCCATTACTTACCAAACCAATTTCTAACATTTAGTTAACCTAATTTTCTATTATAGTTCAATGTAAAATTCACCACTTAAGTCGAGGAGTTGGAGATTATCACCATGTAAAGATTTTAAAGCTTTGATGATTAAATGCACTATTTTAAGAGAAAACAATTAGGAAATTAATGCAAATGATAATGTAATTAGTATGAAATGCATGAATCATATTGTCCATATATATAATGTGAAGCTCGAGGTATTACATCAATGATAATCAATAAAATTATATTCAATTTACATACCCAACCTCAGTTCATAATGGAATTGGATCTGATCGTTTTGAGTGTACGGAATGACTAAATTATGCACAAAACCTCGACCGTCTTTCTCCACTGATAGCGTCAACTTAGTTATGATTTCAAACTGATATATTGACAGTTCAACTAGTTAACGATCATGAAATAAGATCTTGAAACTACGTACAATATGAATCGCATATATATAATACTCGCCTGAGGATCGTTGAGAATAACTAATAATTGTTTACCAGATATACATTCATATGATTAGGATGCTCATCAATGATGTATCCAAGGGCAACGTGTCTCCCTTCACCTTGCAAACCAAGTACCCAAGAGGCAGACAATATCATATGCACAAATCTGCAACACATACAATCATTATATAAATTTAATATAAAAATTATTTTAATATTGGGCAATCCATAAGTATCGTACTTATGCATGGATCAATTGGGCTTCGAGTGTGATCTGGTGAAAACGTGTACAGTGTTCTCAAAACGTCTCCGACCCTACGGATAGTTGTTGAGGCATCAAAATCGTCAACAATTTTCAAATGGAAAAGGTCAATCACAGTCTTCTTGTGATGACATCGTACCACGCTCTCAATAATATAGACCAGTCCTAACTTCAAACTGTCTAACATCTAGCTGCACTCCCGATTGCGCCAATCAACTGCGGTAGAAGCGTCGTTCGCTGTCCCTAAAAATGTGCATCATATAGTCTATTGCTTCTATGAATACCGTCATGAGCTGCACCACCTGTAACCTTCAGTTCAATCATCAGGGTCGAAATGGAAGGCAACTCCGTCGACTGGCCTAAGCAGCCGACATAGTAGTGCATCAATGATCTACTCGAAATACTGCACCTCTCTCAACTGATACGGAGACTAGAGAAAGGATTGACATAGAATATTCGCGTGTAGATCATCCAACAACTCCAATACAGCAGTGAAACTATCAAAGTTATTGTTCCAAATTGCTTTCCCCACCATTCGTCTCAATTCCACATTTAGATGGTATTTCATCCTGTAAAAATTCAATTATTAGAACATTAAACAAAAGATAATAAAATAAAGTATGATCTCAAAAAATTAAGTGAATCGAATTGTAACTATTATACACAAGATATAGATTCATACCGATACTAATAAATAAATAAATAATTTAATAAATTAAAGAAGAAGAAGAACAAAAAAGAATTACAGAAAAAATAAAAAAAGTTATTATATAGTTTTTTAATTAAAATTAAAAATAAATATCATTTAATTAAAATTTGAAAAAAAATTACGTTTTATAATAAAAAGAAAAGAATTAAAAAGAATTTCAAATGGAACAAAAAATTATTTATAATATGAATTGAACAAAAAAAAAAGAAATTTAAAAATTGTTTCAGAAAAAATTTATAATAAAAGCAAAACAAATTAAACAAAAGAAAATTATGAAAATTAAAAAAAGAATAAAAATATTATTTAATTAAAATTGAAAAGACTAAATTTTATCATCAAAAGAAAAGAATTTAAATCGAAAAAAATTATTTATAATATGAATAAAATAATTAAGAAATTTTAAAACTATTTTCAAATAATTATAATAAAAATTAAACAAATTAAACAAAAGAAAAAACAAATGTGAAATAGAAGAAAAAATGAAAAAACAAATAAAAAATGAGCTGACTGTAAAACATTCGATTTTGGTCGTTTGTGCTTTGCTGGAAATGGTGATTTCACATAAATCTCTTGCCATTTCCGGCAACATAAACCTTTTTATTTTCTTTTTATCACAATTCATTCTAAACTCAATAATTTACCTAAGTAATGAAGAATAAACATCATTGATATCAATTTAGGCCCTGTTTGGGCCACGTTATTTGAAAAAAAATATATATATTTTTCAATAGTGATTTAATATTATTTTAATCAAACATTTTTTAATAAAATAATATTACGCACAATTTCAAAATTTTTCTTTATCTTTAAACCACAAATTTATTATAAATACACTTCTCAAAAATACATTTTCATTCCAATAATGTAGCTCAAACAAGGGCTTAATACACAAATTCACAAAACATGCAAAATAAAAAATTAATTTCTTAATCCCATAAAAATACTAACATTGTTGAAGATAATGACCGAATTTTGCGGTTGTAGGTGTTTGATGGACCGTGACCCGAAGGACTGGAAATATGACGTGGGAATATGGGCGGGTAAAATGACCAATTTCATGTATTTCCTCGAATAAAAGTCAGAAATAAAGGTTCAATTTCCATTTCTTTGATTCATTTTCATTAATTTGATTCATAATGGAGGCGAAGGTTTCTCAGTTCTTCGAGTCCGTCACCAATTTCTTCAGCGGTGGCGACCACATCCCTTGGTCCACTCCTGACGTGATTCTCGTAAGGATCTCTGTTTTTTCGTTGTACCAAATTTGATGCGATAAGAATAGTGTCCAAGAAATAGAAATTTTTTTTTTTTTTCGTTTTGCCTTGATATGGGTTCAATACCTGGTCTAAAAATCGAAAATTCTTGAGTAAGTTGATATTTAATTTAAAGGCTTTTGGAGTTTAATATTTTCAGCTTTGATGGGTTTAAAGTAGTAAAGGTAGATTTGGTTGAATGAGATTGATAATTGGTTAATTCAGATATTACAGTTCCGTTAATTTTTAAATGGTGTTGAGGTTTGAGTTCTGTAGAATTTGAGTTGTCTTCAAGCACTGCATAAGTTTGTTAACGCCAGGCAAATCTTTGATGGTGAAAAGGTTCCAATTTCAGGCTCTAGACCTGAGGTGATCCTTTTTATTTAGTGTGGCAGAGATTGAGATGGTATTTAAAGGTGTTGGCAGTGCTTTTTGGAAGGTATTTTGAGGGTTTGTATGAATCTTGTCAAGTTCTTGGATGATTTTTGAGGATTGGGTGTAGCTAAACTCCAAAGGGCTTGTGGAGTGGATGATTTGAGCTGACAACAACAGACTGAGTCATATTTATTGGGGCAAAAATTGAGATTTTCAGGGAAGAATGAAAGTGGACTTGTGATGATTTCCATTGTCATCCTTTTTTTTTTTTAAAGGCAAAAAAAGGCCCAGGTTATAGCATTCCTTTCTATATCGTCTAAAATTTCTACTTCTACTAATATTTCATGTATTTCTACTAAGATAAGTCTTGGTGTACATAAAATATGTATATAGGGTTGTCCACAGCCCTCACATGAGGCGGGCATTGGACGCCCCTATGTACCCAAATTATGTACACCAAGCACAACTCTTTCTACTAATGGTTCTTATTGAGCTACATTACAATAAATCTTCTTTTTTTGTAGCATTGCTTATATGATTCTACGAGAACTGGCCGCCACTATGATCAGGGCTTAGATTTGCCCATATCCTACACTCTAAACATCCTTCAACACACTTGTCCAAATTAGAATACGTGTAGTTGATATATATATTGAACTTCAACAATAAGTACATGAATAAATTAGTTCAACTTACAATACAAAATTAATTAATTGAGCAAAACTCTACTAACTTCTTGTATTTGAGTTTTGAAAACTAAATCCCTAATTTGAAGATGAATAAAGCAAAAAGAAAGTAATTTGGAGCTTTGACTGACCAAATGATAGCATTGTATGAACGCTGGGAAATTACAGGACTCATTGGGCGTACTTGAAAAGTTAAGTGGATGATTGCACGAATTTTTGGATCTAAATTAACATTGGAAAAGTTTGGGGACCAAGCTGAATACTTTGAAAAGATGAAGGACCAAATTTGAAGAAACATTGATGAGATAGGAAGTTGGAGGTTGAAAGTTCAAGGACCAATTGTGCAAAAAATGCACAAAAATTAAAAATGAAGGGACTTGACGCTGGATTAGCGAGAATTGCATGTATACGTTTAATTTTTGGAGCAATACGTACAGCGCGTGCCGCCACCATAGTATTAGGTTTTACATGCATGAAAAATGAAAAACTTAAATTTGGTTGAATGAGGTTGTTTTGAGCCCCAATTTTAGAGTGCCTATAACTAACTAAATAAATAAATAAATAAATAAATAAATATATATATATATATATATATATATTATTCCACAATAATTCTTGAAGTAAAACTACAAGAAATTCTTCAAGGCTTGGAAGATTTTGAAGAGGAAAAAGGAGGTGTCGAAGATCGTTGCTGAGATTCAAGATTAAGGATTGTACCTAGCTTTTCTTCTAATTTATCTGGATTAAATTCAAGATTAAGGGTTTGTACCCAAATTGTCCTCTAATTTATCCAGAATATGTAATCATTGTCTACCTAGTATTTTTTGGAATAAGCTAATTTTTAATTTTTGTTGCTATGATTATTGATGAACTTTTCAATTCTCTAAATTCAGCAAATTGCTCATTTTTAGTTTTAGGTTTTGATTGTATGATTTCTTATTATTGAATTTTTTTTTTTTTTCATCCTATTATCTATAGCTAATTTTAGATTTGTTTTACGAATATGTGTTTACACCAAGAGGTACTACGTGTTTTTAGCTCAAACATCAAACAACACAAAGTCCTACAGAAGATAGAAATACATTTCTCTTCTTCCGCTTCGAGGACTACCACAGGCCACACCTCCTAGGGGCTCACCACTCCTCTGCCACCTCTCTCATTTCCATCGGGGGGTCACTCCTACTCTACAAATAACAAAAATGATTTTAATGCAACATTATCTATCCACAACTGTGGATGATGCCCATCTCCATTACCCTCCCTATCACCCTCTCCGTCACCTCGTCTCCCATCCCATCGCTTGCCTGCTTTGCTCAGGAGATCCACGGGGGAGGTGTCTAGATGGGAGAGAATGATATCCTCTCATTGGAGGTAATCATCACTCAAAATTTATTAACTTAATTAAAAGAGGCTAACTCATACAAAATTGTCACACCCACATTCATATAGATAACTATCTATTAACTTGTGTGGAAATGAAATTGATGACTCGACTTAGACATAGAATTTCACAAATTTTTTTTTTACTTGATAAAACGACATAACTATGTCTCTAAATCAAAATCATATTGCCATAATCAAACATATATATATTCTGAGGTTATAAACATGTCTACATGCCATGTCAAAAAATATACAACACAGGATTCCCAACATACAACACAATAGGCCATAAACTCAAAATAACAGTCCACAAAATAACCCTACAAGTCGTCATCCATGTCATCGAACTCTGAAATCCCGTAAGAGCTCCACAGCTAGCTGTGCTCTCTATGTAGTTCCAGGCTCACTTACAATGCAAGAACTACATAAGTCAATACTTAATAAGCAAAAATCATGCATGTCACGAATATGAATAATAACGATATATGTCACTATGTCATTTACTTTAAACATTACGATAAGGAAGCATCATATTCCAATATTCATCAAAATCGACTCGAAATTATTTCATTTGAAACATTTCATTTCATTGGGCTCTTCACCCACCTACTATGCACAAGATAGAATTCTGCATAATATCAATATAAATAATCAAATGGCCAATATGAAATCGATACCGAGGAGTAGACCATCCTCTTGTGACCACTAGAGGCCCACCCCTAACTACCCCTATGATCACCCAAGAAGTCTCCCACCCAGCAGCGTTAATAATCATAATATCACAAGGGCACAGTCGAGTGGTTCACCCTTCCATGATCACCAAAAGTCCATCCCCTGTCTACCTTTGCAATCACCCAGGAAGTATCACCCGCGATATCAAACATATTACATAAGCATACCTCACATGCATCGGTGCCTTAGTAGTGGTCAATAAAAACATTTAATAAAAAAAAATCACTTTGAAATCATATTTTACATGCAGAATTTTCAACCATGATCACATGTTGTGCTTGCGGATGAAAATACTCATGAATGATATATTTAATGAAAATCGATGTCAGTAGGTTCCACAACCTCATTCTCAATAATCATAACCATCATATGATGTGCAATAAACCTCTTATCGAAATTATGTAACTATTCCAACATTACCATATCACAAATACTGAGGATTTTTTATTACCTTTCGTTTTTATGTGTGCAAGCTCCTACAGAGTGTATATTAATTTCCTTTTTCGCTCAACGTCAAAAAATCACCTGTATTACCATCTAATATTAAAGACAATCCTCCATTTAATAACCTTAACACACACAATCTCAAAATACGTCCATTCACACCAAAACAATTTAGCTGAAATCATTATTTCAAGTTACCGATAGCATTACAAACTAATCCCATAAGTCTCGCTATTTCTCGAATCCAATTATGAACGTCAACATCATCCAAATTTATTATCCACAACCTAGTACTAATTAGAATCTATTTTCTAGGACCAAGAGATAATTAATAGATATGTAAAGATTGGAATCACATTAAAAACATAAATGGGCAGAATCCGTTTTCTAATTTCTATTACCGTCTAATTATTTTTCTAATCATTTTTCACCTCCTTAACTATATTCAACGACTCTCAAACTGTTATCAAACTTCTATAACATGTATGTGAAGGTAATCATGATATAAAGTTGTGACAAATGAAGCATTTTCAACTTCAAAAACAGTCCATTTTTCACTAAACAAAATCAGGCAGTTTTATTTTCCTTGTGACAGTTTTCGATTTTCATTGTATTAGTATGATACCAATAGAATTCTAGGCCATTAAAAATCATTTCTACACTTCATAATTACATATAAAAACGTTCATATTGATAGATATAAGTTACACACTAAGTACCATCCCAAAATCAAGGTATAAACCACTCAAATCCAGCAACCTACATCTCCACCCAGGTTGTTTTCCCTCAAGTTCTTGTAATTAATCTCCCCTATTTTGCCATCATAAAATTATCCACTACCTCCCACATAATTTCAAGAAAAGTTCATAGTTTGAATAGTTTATAAAACACCTAAAAGAACTAAGGAAAAACTTCAAAACCGTGAGTTGAACTAACCTGCTCAAACTGCAATTCCAATTTCTTGTTTTTCTATTTCTCCTTGCTTCCTTTGCTCTCTCTTTGTCTTGGGGTCACTGGAGGATAAATGTCTTCTTTAAGAGATTTATAAGTAGTCTTAAGGACTAGGGTCATGAGTATTGCTTAAGGGTGAAGAAAAATGTGAACAAAGGACAAGTATCCTTAAGCATGAGCTGTCCAAACATGATGTGTCTTCTTTGTAGCAATACTTGACGTTCAACCATTATTTTTGGATCCATTTGTGACATTTAAGATATATATTCATCCTATATTAAGTTCTTAGGGAGTAGAGACGAGATTGATGTCTTAAGAATGAAGAAATTGAGTGTTAAAATGACAAACATCCCAAGCATGAGGTGGTCACTTGTAGTATTAATCTGATTTTATATTTATCTTTGTAGGTACAAATCAAGAATCATTGGCTTATTTTAATATGTTTAAAATCCATTTCACTTGCCCTAAGATCCCAAAATACATTATAGAGATAATTCCTCAACTGTTCATTTAATTTCTTACCTAATTGACACCAGATTTTCAACCGATTTCAACAATTCGCACCTTAATATTTGTAACGTCATATGAGATATATATTATTGCGTTGTGATCACGTCACTTCATACCTCATGTCCCAAATATGTCAATTACCTATCTAGGGTTTAAGGTGACCTCGATCAACTGAATGAAAAGCTTGAACCTTTATCGATACTAATTTCCGACCTTCTTGATTTTCCATTACTTACCAAACCAATTTCTAACATTTAGTTAACCTAATTTTCTATTATAGTTCAATGTAAAATTCACCACTTAAGTCGAGGAGTTGGAGATTATCACCATGTAAAGATTTTAAAGCTTTGATGATTAAATGCACTATTTTAAGAGAAAACAATTAGGAAATTAATGCAAATGATAATGTAATTAGTATGAAATGCATGAATCATATTGTCCATATATATAATGTGAAGCTCGAGGTATTACATCAATGATAATCAATAAAATTATATTCAATTTACATACCCAACCTCAGTTCATAATGGAATTGGATCTGATCGTTTTGAGTGTACGGAATGACTAAATTATGCACAAAACCTCGACCGTCTTTCTCCACTGATAGCGTCAACTTAGTTATGATTTCAAACTGATATATTGACAGTTCAACTAGTTAACGATCATGAAATAAGATCTTGAAACTACGTACAATATGAATCGCATATATATAATACTCGCCTGAGGATCGTTGAGAATAACTAATAATTGTTTACCAGATATACATTCATATGATTAGGATGCTCATCAATGATGTATCCAAGGGCAACGTGTCTCCCTTCACCTTGCAAACCAAGTACCCAAGAGGCAGACAATATCATATGCACAAATCTGCAACACATACAATCATTATATAAATTTAATATAAAAATTATTTTAATATTGGGCAATCCATAAGTATCGTACTTATGCATGGATCAATTGGGCTTCGAGTGTGATCTGGTGAAAACGTGTACAGTGTTCTCAAAACGTCTCCGACCCTACGGATAGTTGTTGAGGCATCAAAATCGTCAACAATTTTCAAATGGAAAAGGTCAATCACAGTCTTCTTGTGATGACATCGTACCACGCTCTCAATAATATAGACCAGTCCTAACTTCAAACTGTCTAACATCTAGCTGCACTCCCGATTGTGCCAATCAACTGCGGTAGAAGCGTCGTTCGCTGTCCCTAAAAATGTGCATCATATGTCTATTGCTTCTATGAATACCGTCATGAGCTGCACCACCTGTAACCTTCAGTTCAATCATCAGGGTCGAAATGGAAGGCAACTCCGTCGACTGGCCTAAGCAGCCGACATAGTAGTGCATCAATGATCTACTCGAAATACTGCACCTCTCTCAACTGATACGGAGACTAGAGAAAGGATTGACATAGAATATTCGCGTGTAGATCATCCAACAACTCCAATACAGCAGTGAAACTATCAAAGTTATTGTTCCAAATTGCTTTCCCCACCATTCGTCTCAATTCCACATTTAGATGGTATTTCATCCTGTAAAAATTCAATTATTAGAACATTAAACAAAAGATAATAAAATAAAGTATGATCTCAAAAAATTAAGTGAATCGAATTGTAACTATTATACACAAGATATAGATTCATACCGATACTAATAAATAAATAAATAATTTAATAAATTAAAGAAGAAGAAGAACAAAAAAGAATTACAGAAAAAATAAAAAAAGTTATTATATAGTTTTTTAATTAAAATTAAAAATAAATATCATTTAATTAAAATTTGAAAAAAAATTACGTTTTATAATAAAAAGAAAAGAATTAAAAAGAATTTCAAATGGAACAAAAAATTATTTATAATATGAATTGAACAAAAAAAAAAGAAATTTAAAAATTGTTTCAGAAAAAATTTATAATAAAAGCAAAACAAATTAAACAAAAGAAAATTATGAAAATTAAAAAAAGAATAAAAATATTATTTAATTAAAATTGAAAAGACTAAATTTTATCATCAAAAGAAAAGAATTTAAATCGAAAAAAATTATTTATAATATGAATAAAATAATTAAGAAATTTTAAAACTATTTTCAAATAATTATAATAAAAATTAAACAAATTAAACAAAAGAAAAAACAAATGTGAAATAGAAGAAAAAATGAAAAAAAAAATAAAAAATGAGCTGACTGTAAAACATTCGATTTTGGTCGTTTGTGCTTTGCTGGAAATGGTGATTTCACATAAATCTCTTGCCATTTCCGGCAACATAAACCTTTTTATTTTCTTTTTATCACAATTCATTCTAAACTCAATAATTTACCTAAGTAATGAAGAATAAACATCATTGATATCAATTTAGGCCCTGTTTGGGCCACGTTATTTGAAAAAAAATATATATATTTTTCAATAGTGATTTAATATTATTTTAATCAAACATTTTTTAATAAAATAATATTACGCACAATTTCAAAATTTTTCTTTATCTTTAAACCACAAATTTATTATAAATACACTTCTCAAAAATACATTTTCATTCCAATAATGTAGCTCAAACAAGGGCTTAATACACAAATTCACAAAACATGCAAAATAAAAAATTAATTTCTTAATCCCATAAAAATACTAACATTGTTGAAGATAATGACCGAATTTTGCGGTTGTAGGTGTTTGATGGACCGTGACCCGAAGGACTGGAAATATGACGTGGGAATATGGGCGGGTAAAATGACCAATTTCATGTATTTCCTCGAATAAAAGTCAGAAATAAAGGTTCAATTTCCATTTCTTTGATTCATTTTCATTAATTTGATTCATAATGGAGGCGAAGGTTTCTCAGTTCTTCGAGTCCGTCACCAATTTCTTCAGCGGTGGCGACCACATCCCTTGGTCCACTCCTGACGTGATTCTCGTAAGGATCTCTGTTTTTTCGTTGTACCAAATTTGATGCGATAAGAATAGTGTCCAAGAAATAGAATTTTTGTTTTTTTTTTTTTCGTTTTGCCTTGATATGGGTTCAATACCTGGTCTAAAAATCGAAAATTCTCGAGTAAGTTGATATTTAATTTAAAGGCTTTTGGAGTTTAATATTTTCAGCTTTGATGGTCTAAAGTATTAAAGGTAGATTTGGTTGAATGATATTGATAATTGGTTAATTCAGATATTACAGTTCCATTAATTTTTAAATGGTTTTGAAGTTTGAGTTCTGTAGAATTTGAGGTGTCTTCAAGCACTGCATAAGTTTGTTAACGCCATGCAAATCTTTGATGGTGAAAAGGTTCCAATTTCAGGCTCTAGACCTGAGGTGATCCTTTTTATTTAGTGTGGCAGAGATTGAGATGGTATTTAAAGGTGTTGGCAGTGCTTTTTGGAAGGTATTTTGAGGGTTTGTATGAATCTTGTCAAGTTCTTGGATGATTTTTGAGGATTGGGTGTAGCTAAACTCCCAAGGGCTTGTGGAGTGGATGATTTGAGCTGACAACAACAGACTGAGTCATATTTATTGGGGCAAAAATTGAGATTTTCAGGCAAGAATGAAAGTGGACTTGTGATGATTGCCATTGTCATCCACATGCATACAAGTGTGAAAGGAACAAATCATAATTTCTACAGTCGATGCATTCAATGAATAAAAGTCATAATTTATGTGGCCATTGGTTACAAATTTTTTGTGGGAATCGCCCCCCTTTTTTCACCTTCTTTTGAAATCTTGGTGTTAGTTTTGAGGTATTATTTCATGATGAATGCCAACCTAGACTTCTTAAATGCTGACATGGTGTTTTTCATTCTTGAATGTATACTTGGAAGTTCTTTGATCTTGCACGTTGCACCAACAAGAGTGTCCTTCGGACATGACATCCAGAGCTGCAGGCCAGTAGTAGTTTATCAGATAGTATTCATATAGGTTTATGAGCTAAGGTAACTGTGAATAGAATATGTTAAGCACTAATTCTGTCTTCACAGCTGATAACTTAATTAGTTAATTATATTTATAAGATAATACTTCTGTACTTGCGAGATTTGGAGGTCAATGCTCATTCTTTTGCTGAATGAAATTTCTTGATATCTTAAAAAAATACTCTCAATTGCCAGAGCTACTTAGTTGGAATGTATTCTAAAGATTAATTTAGATGATATGATGTTCTCTGGATATTAGATTAAATCTAATTTACCGATGTAAGGACCCAAATCAACGGGGTAACACCCATATCTTAACAACATAATCTGTAAAACAAACCTGGGATCACTACTAAAGGTCCAGAACGTCCAGGTGAAGGTTTCTTCTCCTCAAAGTAGTCCAAGGCTATTGCATTCTAACAATGATTCAAGAGTGTTGTATATTTGAAAACTCTCGAAATCCGATAAAGGTTTGGCATATTATTCAGGTTATTCTTGATCTGCCAATTGAACCTTTCATAATGTGACGTGTGTTAGATTCTCCCTCTCTTTAACGTATATTGTTGGCAGGGCTGTGAGAGAGAAGTTGCAGAAGCTTCAAAAGATAATTCTGATGAAAGGAAGAGTGAAAGCATTATGCGCATGTCCTCTAATTTATACAGATTATGTAATCATTGTCTACCTAGTATTTTTTGGAATAAGCTAATTTTTAATTTTTGTTGCTATGATTATTGATGAACTTTGTCAATTCTCTAAATTCAGCAAATTGCTCATTTTTAGTTTTAGGTTTTGATTGTATGATTTCTTATTATTGAATTTTTTTTTTTTAATCAAATTCATGCTTTAAAACATCTTTTAACTTTTCAATGTTTATAGAAATTTGTATTAGGATATTTTCAAATTCAAAAACCAAGGATGAAGCCAGTCCTTGAAAGATTTTTCATAGCTTCAAAAATCACATCATCCATCTTCTTGCTGGCAGATGATAATTTTTCTCAGACACCACCATTGATTAATCCATGTATTGAAGAACCACTTCTTGAATCTATAAGATCACCAGTTTTTCTTTTATAATTCTTGAAAGTGTTCTTCTTGAGATGTAATTTTCTTTTGTTGCCTTATCTTGAAGGATTTATTTTGTAAATAGTTAATATTTGGCTTCTAGCATCCAGTTTAAGAGTATATCAAAGAATTAACCAGAAAACATTCCGTTTGCCGACAGCTTCTCTAGCCAACGATAATAGTCCATTGCAAAAGAGAGAGAAGCTCTACCTGCTTGCTGTTGGATATTACAGAAGCAGTGAATATTCAAGGTGCCGGGAGCTCCTTGACCAATGTTTGGAGGTTTGTATCCACTTTTCATTTTTTTATGCTGCCGTTGCTCTTTGTAAATTCTTCTTTTCATTACTTTTATCACCAGTAAACTACTTGTATATAGAGATTGTACACTACATTGTATTTGTTCTTTTCGAAATTTTGTGCTTAAATAATTGTCGTTGGGTCTGTTTTGTAGATTGGGCAAATTGAGGACATCTTTGGCACTTTCTTTTGAGATATTTTGTACTAGAAATGATCTCCGGCCCACTGCGGGCATGAGTTATAATGCCCATCTGCTGATATAGTGGTGTCATGTCAAAAATTCAAAACCTTTTTTTCTTTTGAAAAGTCGTAAAAATACGGTTTGATTGCTGATGTGGCGACACCACGTTAGCAGTGACAATTGTTATCCTGTTCACTGTAGCAGGAGATCAGCTCTGTACCCTTTAATATGATTTTTTTGCCAATTTTTTCTCAAATAATTCCCAGTTTCTTGTATGTATAGATTGCACCTGATTGGAGACAAGCCATGACCCTGAAGAAGACAGTTGAAGATCGAATAACTAAAGGTAATAACAACCCGAATTGTTGTTCAAAGCTTCTGTATTTTTCGGTTTTTAGCTCAAACATCAAACAACACAAAGTCCTACAGAAGATAGAAATACATTTCTCTTCTTCCGCTTCGAGGACTACCACAGGCCACACCTCCTAGGGGCTCACCACTCCTCTGCCACCTCTCTCATTTCCATCGGGGGGTCACTCCTACTCTACAAATAACAAAAATGATTTTAATGCAACATTATCTATCCACAACTGTGGATGATGCCCATCTCCATTACCCTCCCTATCACCCTCTCCGTCACCTCGTCTCCCATCCCATCGCTTGCCTGCTTTGCTCAGGAGATCCACGGGGGAGGTGTCTAGATGGGAGAGAATGATATCCTCTCATTGGAGGTAATCATCACTCAAAATTTATTAACTTAATTAAAAGAGGCTAACTCATACAAAATTGTCACACCCACATTCATATAGATAACTATCTATTAACTTGTGTGGAAATGAAATTGATGACTCGACTTAGACATAGAATTTCACAAATTTTTTTTTTACTTGATAAAACGACATAACTATGTCTCTAAATCAAAATCATATTGCCATAATCAAACATATATATATTCTGAGGTTATAAACATGTCTACATGCCATGTCAAAAAATATACAACACAGGATTCCCAACATACAACACAATAGGCCATAAACTCAAAATAACAGTCCACAAAATAACCCTACAAGTCGTCATCCATGTCATCGAACTCTGAAATCCCGTAAGAGCTCCACAGCTAGCTGTGCTCTCTATGTAGTTCCAGGCTCACTTACAATGCAAGAACTACATAAGTCAATACTTAATAAGCAAAAATCATGCATGTCACGAATATGAATAATAACGATATATGTCACTATGTCATTTACTTTAAACATTACGATAAGGAAGCATCATATTCCAATATTCATCAAAATCGACTCGAAATTATTTCATTTGAAACATTTCATTTCATTGGGCTCTTCACCCACCTACTATGCACAAGATAGAATTCTGTATAATATCAATATAAATAATCAAATGGCCAATATGAAATCGATACCGAGGAGTAGACCATCCTCTTGTGACCACTAGAGGCCCACCCCTAACTACCCCTATGATCACCCAAGAAGTCTCCCACCCAGCAGCGTTAATAATCATAATATCACAAGGGCACAGTCGAGTGGTTCACCCTTCCATGATCACCAAAAGTCCATCCCCTGTCTACCTTTGCAATCACCCAGGAAGTATCACCCGCGATATCAAACATATTACATAAGCATACCTCACATGCATCGGTGCCTTAGTAGTGGTCAATAAAAACATTTAATAAAAAAAAATCACTTTGAAATCATATTTTACATGCAGAATTTTCAACCATGATCACATGTTGTGCTTGCGGATGAAAATACTCATGAATGATATATTTAATGAAAATCGATATCAGTAGGTTCCACAACCTCATTCTCAATAATCATAACCATCATATGATGTGCAATAAACCTCTTATCGAAATTATGTAACTATTCCAACATTACCATATCACAAATACTGAGGATTTTTTATTACCTTTCGTTTTTATGTGTGCAAGCTCCTACAGAGTGTATATTAATTTCCTTTTTCGCTCAACGTCAAAAAATCACCTGTATTACCATCTAATATTAAAGACAATCCTCCATTTAATAACCTTAACACACACAATCTCAAAATACGTCCATTCACACCAAAACAATTTAGCTGAAATCATTATTTCAAGTTACCGATAGCATTACAAACTAATCCCATAAGTCTCGCTATTTCTCGAATCCAATTATGAACGTCAACATCATCCAAATTTATTATCCACAACCTAGTACTAATTAGAATCTATTTTCTAGGACCAAGAGATAATTAATAGATATGTAAAGATTGGAATCACATTAAAAACATAAATGGGCAGAATCCGTTTTCTAATTTCTATTACCGTCTAATTATTTTTCTAATCATTTTTCACCTCCTTAACTATATTCAACGACTCTCAAACTGTTATCAAACTTCTATAACATGTATGTGAAGGTAATCATGATATAAAGTTGTGACAAATGAAGCATTTTCAACTTCAAAAACAGTCCATTTTTCACTAAACAAAATCAGGCAGTTTTATTTTCCTTGTGACAGTTTTCGATTTTCATTGTATTAGTATGATACCAATAGAATTCTAGGCCATTAAAAATCATTTCTACACTTCATAATTACATATAAAAACGTTCATATTGATAGATATAAGTTACACACTAAGTACCATCCCAAAATCAAGGTATAAACCACTCAAATCCAGCAACCTACATCTCTACCCAGGTTGTTTTCCCTCAAGTTCTTGTAATTAATCTCCCCTATTTTGCCATCATAAAATTATCCACTACCTCCCACATAATTTCAAGAAAAGTTCATAGTTTGAATAGTTTATAAAACACCTAAAAGAACTAAGGAAAAACTTCAAAACCGTGAGTTGAACTAACCTGCTCAAACTGCAATTCCAATTTCTTGTTTTTCTATTTCTCCTTGCTTCCTTTGCTCTCTCTTTGTCTTGGGGTCACTGGAGGATAAATGTCTTCTTTAAGAGATTTATAAGTAGTCTTAAGGACTAGGGTCATGAGTATTGCTTAAGGGTGAAGAAAAATGTGAACAAAGGACAAGTATCCTTAAGCATGAGCTGTCCAAACATGATGTGTCTTCTTTGTAGCAATACTTGACGTTCAACCATTATTTTTGGATCCATTTGTGACATTTAAGATATATATTCATCCTATATTAAGTTCTTAGGGAGTAGAGACGAGATTGATGTCTTAAGAATGAAGAAATTGAGTGTTAAAATGACAAACATCCCAAGCATGAGGTGGTCACTTGTAGTATTAATCTGATTTTATATTTATCTTTGTAGGTACAAATCAAGAATCATTGGCTTATTTTAATATGTTTAAAATCCATTTCACTTGCCCTAAGATCCCAAAATACATTATAGAGATAATTCCTCAACTGTTCATTTAATTTCTTACCTAATTGACACCAGATTTTCAACCGATTTCAACAATTCGCACCTTAATATTTGTAACGTCATATGAGATATATATTATTGCGTTGTGATCACGTCACTTCATACCTCATGTCCCAAATATGTCAATTACCTATCTAGGGTTTAAGGTGACCTCGATCAACTGAATGAAAAGCTTGAACCTTTATCGATACTAATTTCCGACCTTCTTGATTTTCCATTACTTACCAAACCAATTTCTAACATTTAGTTAACCTAATTTTCTATTATAGTTCAATGTAAAATTCACCACTTAAGTCGAGGAGTTGGAGATTATCACCATGTAAAGATTTTAAAGCTTTGATGATTAAATGCACTATTTTAAGAGAAAACAATTAGGAAATTAATGCAAATGATAATGTAATTAGTATGAAATGCATGAATCATATTGTCCATATATATAATGTGAAGCTCGAGGTATTACATCAATGATAATCAATAAAATTATATTCAATTTACATACCCAACCTCAGTTCATAATGGAATTGGATCTGATCGTTTTGAGTGTACGGAATGACTAAATTATGCACAAAACCTCGACCGTCTTTCTCCACTGATAGCGTCAACTTAGTTATGATTTCAAACTGATATATTGACAGTTCAACTAGTTAACGATCATGAAATAAGATCTTGAAACTACGTACAATATGAATCGCATATATATAATACTCGCCTGAGGATCGTTGAGAATAACTAATAATTGTTTACCAGATATACATTCATATGATTAGGATGCTCATCAATGATGTATCCAAGGGCAACGTGTCTCCCTTCACCTTGCAAACCAAGTACCCAAGAGGCAGACAATATCATATGCACAAATCTGCAACACATACAATCATTATATAAATTTAATATAAAAATTATTTTAATATTGGGCAATCCATAAGTATCGTACTTATGCATGGATCAATTGGGCTTCGAGTGTGATCTGGTGAAAACGTGTACAGTGTTCTCAAAACGTCTCCGACCCTACGGATAGTTGTTGAGGCATCAAAATCGTCAACAATTTTCAAATGGAAAAGGTCAATCACAGTCTTCTTGTGATGACATCGTACCACGCTCTCAATAATATAGACCAGTCCTAACTTCAAACTGTCTAACATCTAGCTGCACTCCCGATTGTAATCCATAAGTATCGTACTTATGCATGGATCAATTGGGCTTCGAGTGTGATCTGGTGAAAACGTGTACAGTGTTCTCAAAACGTCTCCGACCCTACGGATAGTTGTTGAGGCATCAAAATCGTCAACAATTTTCAAATGGAAAAGGTCAATCACAGTCTTCTTGTGATGACATCGTACCACGCTCTCAATAATATAGACCAGTCCTAACTTCAAACTGTCTAACATCTAGCTGCACTCCCGATTGTGCCAATCAACTGCGGTAGAAGCGTCGTTCGCTGTCCCTAAAAATGTGCATCATATGTCTATTGCTTCTATGAATACCGTCATGAGCTGCACCACCTGTAACCTTCAGTTCAATCATCAGGGTCGAAATGGAAGGCAACTCCGTCGACTGGCCTAAGCAGCCGACATAGTAGTGCATCAATGATCTACTCGAAATACTGCACCTCTCTCAACTGATACGGAGACTAGAGAAAGGATTGACATAGAATATTCGCGTGTAGATCATCCAACAACTCCAATACAGCAGTGAAACTATCAAAGTTATTGTTCCAAATTGCTTTCCCCACCATTCGTCTCAATTCCACATTTAGATGGTATTTCATCCTGTAAAAATTCAATTATTAGAACATTAAACAAAAGATAATAAAATAAAGTATGATCTCAAAAAATTAAGTGAATCGAATTGTAACTATTATACACAAGATATAGATTCATACCGATACTAATGAATAAATAAATAATTTAATAAATTAAAGAAGAAGAAGAACAAAAAAGAATTACAGAAAAAATAAAAAAAGTTATTATATAGTTTTTTAATTAAAATTAAAAATAAATATCATTTAATTAAAATTTGAAAAAAAATTACGTTTTATAATAAAAAGAAAAGAATTAAAAAGAATTTCAAATGGAACAAAAAATTATTTATAATATGAATTGAACAAAAAAAAAAGAAATTTAAAAATTGTTTCAGAAAAAATTTATAATAAAAGCAAAACAAATTAAACAAAAGAAAATTATGAAAATTAAAAAAAGAATAAAAATATTATTTAATTAAAATTGAAAAGACTAAATTTTATCATCAAAAGAAAAGAATTTAAATCGAAAAAAATTATTTATAATATGAATAAAATAATTAAGAAATTTTAAAACTATTTTCAAATAATTATAATAAAAATTAAACAAATTAAACAAAAGAAAAAACAAATGTGAAATAGAAGAAAAAATGAAAAAAAAAATAAAAAATGAGCTGACTGTAAAACATTCGATTTTGGTCGTTTGTGCTTTGCTGGAAATGGTGATTTCACATAAATCTCTTGCCATTTCCGGCAACATAAACCTTTTTATTTTCTTTTTATCACAATTCATTCTAAACTCAATAATTTACCTAAGTAATGAAGAATAAACATCATTGATATCAATTTAGGCCCTGTTTGGGCCACGTTATTTGAAAAAAAATATATATATTTTTCAATAGTGATTTAATATTATTTTAATCAAACATTTTTTAATAAAATAATATTACGCACAATTTCAAAATTTTTCTTTATCTTTAAACCACAAATTTATTATAAATACACTTCTCAAAAATACATTTTCATTCCAATAATGTAGCTCAAACAAGGGCTTAATACACAAATTCACAAAACATGCAAAATAAAAAATTAATTTCTTAATCCCATAAAAATACTAACATTGTTGAAGATAATGACCGAATTTTGCGGTTGTAGGTGTTTGATGGACCGTGACCCGAAGGACTGGAAATATGACGTGGGAATATGGGCGGGTAAAATGACCAATTTCATGTATTTCCTCGAATAAAAGTCAGAAATAAAGGTTCAATTTCCATTTCTTTGATTCATTTTCATTAATTTGATTCATAATGGAGGCGAAGGTTTCTCAGTTCTTCGAGTCCGTCACCAATTTCTTCAGCGGTGGCGACCACATCCCTTGGTCCACTCCTGACGTGATTCTCGTAAGGATCTCTGTTTTTTCGTTGTACCAAATTTGATGCGATAAGAATAGTGTCCAAGAAATAGAAATTTTTTTTTTTTTTCGTTTTGCCTTGATATGGGTTCAATACCTGGTCTAAAAATCGAAAATTCTTGAGTAAGTTGATATTTAATTTAAAGGCTTTTGGAGTTTAATATTTTCAGCTTTGATGGGTTTAAAGTAGTAAAGGTAGATTTGGTTGAATGAGATTGATAATTGGTTAATTCAGATATTACAGTTCCGTTAATTTTTAAATGGTGTTGAGGTTTGAGTTCTGTAGAATTTGAGTTGTCTTCAAGCACTGCATAAGTTTGTTAACGCCATGCAAATCTTTGATGGTGAAAAGGTTCCAATTTGAGGATCTAGACCTGAGGTGATCCTTTTTATTTAGTGTGGCAGAGATTGAGATGGTATTTAAAGGTGTTGGCAGTGCTTTTTGGAAGGTATTTTGAGGGTTTGTATGAATCTTGTCAAGTTCTTGGATGATTTTTGAGGATTGGGTGTAGCTAAACTCCAAAGGGCTTGTGGAGTGGATGATTTGAGCTGACAACAACAGACTGAGTCATATTTATTGGGGCAAAAATTGAGATTTTCAGGGAAGAATGAAAGTGGACTTGTGATGATTGCCATTGTCATCCACATGCATACAAGTGTGAAAGGAACAAATCATAATTTCTACAGTCGATGCATTCAATGAATAAAAGTCATAATTTATGTGGCCATTGGTTACAAATTTTTTGTGGGAATCGCCCCCCTTTTTTCACCTTCTTTTGAAATGGTGGTGTTAGTTTTGAGGTATTATTTCATGATGAATGCCAACCTAGACTTCTTAAATGCTGACATGGTGTTTTTCATTCTTGAATGTATACTTGGAAGTTCTTTGATCTTGCACGTTGCACCAACAAGAGTGTCCTTCGGACATGACATCCAGAGCTGCAGGCCAGTAGTAGTTTATCAGATAGTATTCATATAGGTTTATGAGCTAAGGTAACTGTGAATAGAATATGTTAAGCACTAATTCTGTCTTCACAGCTGATAACTTAATTAGTTAATTATATTTATAAGATAATACTTCTGTACTTGCGAGATTTGGAGGTCAATGCTCATTCTTTTGCTGAATGAAATTTCTTGATATCTTAAAAAAATACTCTCAATTGCCAGAGCTACTTAGTTGGAATGTATTCTAAAGATTAATTAGATGATATGATGGCCTCTGGATATTAGATTAAATCTAATTTACCGATGTAAGGACCCAAATCAACGGGGTAACACCCATATCTTAACAACATAATCTGTAAAACAAACCTGGGATCACTACTAAAGGTCCAGAACGTCCAGGTGAAGGTTTCTTCTCCTCAAAGTAGTCCAAAGCTATTGCATTCTAACATTGATTCGGGAGTGTTGTATATTTGACAACTCTCGAAACCCGATAAAGGTTTGGCATATTATTCAGGTTATTCTTGATCTGCCAATTGAACCTTTCATAATGTGACGTGTGTTAGATTCTCCCTCTCTTTAACGTATATTGTTGGCAGGGCTGTGAGAGAGAAGTTGCAGAAGCTTCAAAAGATAATTCTGATGAAAGGAAGAGTGAAAGCATTATGCGCTTATCGTGGGCTCTTGTTCATTCTAAACTACCAGAAGATGTGCAACGGGGAATGGCCATGCTTGAAGGTGAAAACTAGATCGATCAAATTCATGCTTTAAAACATACTTTTCTATAAAAATTTGTATTAGGATTTTTTCAAATTCAAAATTTAATGATGAAACCAGTCCTTGAAAGATTTTTCATAGCTTCAAAAATCACATCATCCATCTTCTTGCTGGCAGATGATAATTTTTCTCAGACACCACCATTGATTAATCCATGTATTAAGAGCCACTTCATGAATCTATAAGATCACCAGTTTTTCTTTTATAATTCTTGAAATTGTTCTTCTTGAGATGTAATTTTCTTTTGTTGCCTTATCTTGAAGGATTTATTTTGTAAATTGTTAATATTTGGCTTTTAGCATCCAGTTTAAGAGTATATCAAAGAATTAACCAGAAAACATTCCATTTGCCGACAGCTTCACTAGCCAACGACAATAGTCCATTGCAAAAGAGAGAGAAGCTCTACCTGCTTGCTGTTGGATATTACAGAAGCGGTGAATATTCAAGGTGCCGGGAGCTCCTTGACCAATGTTTGGAGGTTTGTATCCACTTTTCATTTTTTTATGCTGCCGTTGCTCTTTGTAAATTCTTCTTTTCATTACTTTTATCACCAGTAAACTACTTGTATATAGAGATTGTACACTACATTGTATTTGTTCTTTTCGAAATTTTGTGCTTAAATAATTGTCGTTGGGTCTGTTTTGTAGATTGGGCAAATTGAGGACATCTTTGGCACTTTCTTTTGAGATATTTTGTACTAGAAATGATCTCCGGCCCACTGCGGGCATGAGTTATAATGCCCATCTGCTGATATAGTGGTGTCATGTCAAAAATTCAAAACCTTTTTTTCTTTTGAAAAGTCGTAAAAATACGGTTTGATTGCTGATGTGGCGACACCACGTTAGCAGTGACAATTGTTATCCTGTTCACTGTAGCAGGAGATCAGCTCTGTACCCTTTAATATGATTTTTTTGCCAATTTTTTCTCAAATAATTCCCAGTTTCTTGTATGTATAGATTGCACCTGATTGGAGACAAGCCATGACCCTGAAGAAGACAGTTGAAGATCGAATAACTAAAGGTAATAACAACCCGAATTGTTGTTCAAAGCTTCTGTATTTTTCGACCCTGGTAGAACTGATCAACCCTGCTTAATATGGTACAGATGGTGTAATTGGAATCGGCATTACAGCAACTGCAGTCGGACTTATAGCAGGCGGTATAGCAGCAGCTTTGGCTCGAAAGAACTGATCATCTTAATGTCGTCTTTATTGATGATGAGCACGATATTTGTCCTGCCTCTGGTTTTGAGGTAGAAGGGTTGCCCTGCTGCTGCATGTTAATAAACTTTTCTATGTTTTCCAGTGATTGAATTATTTTGACTTGTTCAGTTGAAAGATCGATCTTACAGAAATAATAAAATCATCGTTAATGTTTGGAATTGTTTATACAGTTTGTCATGTCAATTCATGTAGAAAAAAGAGTTGTCAAACATGAATTTATTTTCAACCACACATTCATATAATAAAATATTCTGTATGTTAACTCAAAATTTTTCCATATTTTTTAACCACACATTCTTCAAAAAAAATCGCTACTCAAAAAATTATTTTTTCTAAATAATAGCCATCAAACAAAAGACCCAAAGGTTGTTTCTTCTCTGGTGATTATCACCATTACTACCTCAATAGAGTCCAATCAACAGTATATTACCAGTTTTGGAATACTTAACACAATATTTAAACAAGAAAATGAAGAGCAGAAGACCGGAGGGTGTCACTAGATCAATTGTTCGAATCAAGAGCAGATTGCAAAACAACTTCAAGGTACTTCTCAGCAGCAGCATACTGCCTTTTCTTGTCCTCAATTGCCAATGCAGCCAAAGCTTTGTCCTGTAAAAAATAAGACCCAAAATCAATTTTCCTCTCAACGAGAAGTAAAAAGGAGTAAAAAATGGCAGATTGTTAGCAAGAAAAGGACACTACAGGAGGCAAATCTTGGTAGCTTCTAAGGGTGTCGAGAATCGGTTTTGTTTTCTTTTCCAGATCCTTCCTATGCTCTGCCATTTCTACCAAAACTCCGTGACTTATCTCAGGGCTGTATCCCACGCGATAGAGCATGGCCTGTGTCCACCAGTTGTAACAATTAGTACACAAAAGAATTACAACAGTGCGATATGCAAAACTAAATCTATTTGATTTGTTGAGTTAGATACTGTTGAAAATATATTATCAGATCTTTTACTCATCATATAATTTTTCAAACTTCTCTTCCCAGTGAACACATTAAACCGAAATGGAAGAAATTAGAATTCTGATAGCTGACAAGAAGAAGCTCACAAGAATGTACCTTATAATTAGAGTACTGTTGCAGATATTGTCTTTCTTTTGAATCCATGATGGCCAAGTTGGTTTTCCAGTGCTCCATTTGAGCTTCACAAGGAGGTACATCATCTTCCAATTGTGCCAGTGTTCTGCCAAGAAGTATAAATAATTAATAAGAGGTAAAGTAGAAATTTGGAAGCCAAATCAAGAAGTTAGCATCCACCCAACAAATACAATATATCTTAGCCATAATGGAGAAGCTAAATTCATTTATAGAAAAAGATAAATCGTGAATTTCACCGTTTCAAATAGGTCAGTCTTGCTATTGCCTTTCGAGTATAATCGAGAAGTTCTTTGGACTCCTTTTGCACTTTAGCCCTCTTCTCTTCTACTGCAGTTTTTCTCAGAGACAAATCCGCCATTGCTACAAGAAAACTAGAACATTTTTTTCCCCTAAGCCAGTAGAAACCTAAATAATTGTAGTCTAAAACACAAGGACAAAACTCACCTGCTTAGCTCAGTATCTCTAATATTCAACAGATTTGCCGCATTGGCAAGAACTTGTGCAGATGAGACCACATTTGATGGTAAACTATCTTGCACCAACCCCACATGCTCCAATATCTCTCTTATCCTTGCAGCTATTAATGACAAAATATTGTGAACACCCCCATACAAAATCCAAATGAGTTTATGATAAACAACAGTTTTGGCTTACAAGATCAAATTGCCAACATGAGAATGAAAACAACTTAATGCAAATGAAACCATACGAGAAAAACAATAATCAATACGATTATTTTTTAATATTAGAGTAGAGAAGATGGTAGGACCTTGGGAGCGATACTCTGTGGCTTTTTGACGAAAGTCATTTGCGACTATGGTGGCAGCCTGGGTTTTGGCTTGGGAGAGAGCGACAATCTTGTGTAAATGAGCAATGCTCCGTGGGGTGTACTCGAAATCGGGTAGGTCTTTCCCAGCTGCGTCAAATTGGGAAATGAGCCATGCTTTCACTTCTGCAATTCGACTGGCATCAAAACCAGCATTACCACTGGTCTTTATTGATTCCAAGGATGTTATTGAAGATGTAGAAGGACGATCAGTTCCCTCCACAATTTCACTCATTCTTTTGCACTTTTTTTCTGACTTTTCAAACTTCAAGTTAGACCTTCACCCCCTAAATCACAATAAATATAAAAATATGAAAAAATTATAAACAAAAGAATTCAAAATGGTAAGCTCTTGTATCAATAAACTATAGAATCAAAAAGCAACAGAATTCGGTTGAATAAACTATGTAAATAATCTGTCAATTACAGTAAATGTGAAACATAATCTTTCAATTATTCGGAGAAGGAAGGATAAAATAAGAAATTGCATTCCACCTAGTAAAAATGGAGATGGTTAAAATGAGTCTGAAGTTGAAGTGAAAATGGTTTAGTAATAAATGACCGAAATTCGTTTAAACATATCTTTTAATCAGCAAAGAGAACTATCTACAGTTAATAAATTCGGAAAAAGACAGATAACATAAAATTTCAATTTTGATCGCTCAACTCAATTAGGTCACATTTCATTGTTCAATTTAATAGTAAAGGTAAAACGTAAAGGAAAGCTAAACTGGTTTTACCTGAGGTGGATACAAAGGACGATTATAATGTGCGTGTCGGAACCGGCGAGAAGGGCATCGCAGATAGTTGCGCCGCTCTGTATCTAGTCGATCGCGGCCGCCGGAATTGTGATGGTGTTGATTATTTGCGAGGCGGTGGTGGCGGCGATAGTTCCGATCGAGAGGGGTTGGGAAATCAAAAATTGTTTAGATCTGTTTCTGAAATTTTCTACGGAGTTTTTGGCTCTTGAGATTCAAAAATTTCACTCGATGACGGGAAGGAATTAGTAGGCTTTATCTTTCTTTCCTTTTTTCTTTTCTTTTTTTTTTTTATGAGAAAATCTTTCGATCGGTTGTGAAATAAAATTTTTAAAAGATATTGATAAAATTGGAAATCTTCACTCAATGGGTCAATGCTTTTCGACGGCTTTTGTTTATTTTATTTTGCAGTGAATCACACCATAATTTTTTATAAATACTAGTGAGTGAATATGCATTGCACGTTAATTGTTTAATATTTAAAATAAACGTATGTAAATTTTAGGAAAAAAAATTATAAATTTAAAAGGTATTTATAAATTCATTGAAATTGACTAATTTTTCATCAATTTTCTCGGTATATTTTTTATTTTTCATATGAACATTTGAGAATTTGCATATATTCGTACCAAGCATTTCCCTTCACAAAAGTTTGTGGGAAATTTTTTTTACGCGAAATATATTTCTCTATATATATTAGTTTAACCTAAAATATGATTTAGCACACTCAAACTTTGTCCCTAATCCGTACTATGATTATAATAATGAAATATCACCAAGATATGTAAAATAACAATATCTACACTATTGTATTAAAAATAATTTTTCATGTTGACAGGCAATATGCAGAACCATAAATTATGGTTTAAAATATTAAATGCAATTTAATGTATTAACTTTCTTCTAAAACCCTGATTTTGTAAGATTGCAAAAACGTAATTAGAACAATAGAAAATAATGTACATATCCATAGGGGGGGACGGGGGGGACTTCTTAAAACTTTAATTAAAAAGAATTTTAAATCAAACAAAAAATTATTTATAATTCGAAGAAAAAAAATTTAAACAATTTTTGAAAAATATAATCAAAACAAAAGAAAGTTACGAAAATTAAATAAAGAATATAATAATATTATTTAATTAAAATTAAAAATATATATATATTTTATCATAAATAGAAAAGAATTTCAATTTTTTTCATTGTGGGAGCAAAAACGACGTCGTATTGTCTTCAATCATTTCTCCATTTTTACACGGCAGTTCACTACAACCATCACCTTCAATGCAATATTTCTCTATTTTCACACACCACTTCACTTCATCCAATCCAATACTAATAAACAAAAGAAACTAAATGATTTAACAAGTTAAAGAACAAAAAAAGAATTGCAGTCAAAATAGAAAAAACAAAAAACAAAGATTATTATAAAGTTCTTTAATTAAAAAATTGAAATAATTAAAATTAAAAATAAATATTATTTTTTAATTAAAATTGAAAAATTTACATTTTATCATAAAACAAAAATAATTAAAAGAATTTTAAATCGAAAAAATATTTATAATATGAAGAAAAAAGAAATTTTAAAACAATTTTCAAAAAATATATAATAAAAACAAAACATATTAAATAAAGAAAGTTACAAAAATTAAATAAAGAATAT
>NC_036249.1:16900157-16951112 GCF_002742605.1 Olea europaea var. sylvestris | reverse complement strand
TATATATATTCTTTATTTAATTTTTGTAACTTTCTTTATTTAATATGTTTTGTTTTTATTATATATATATATTATTTGATTAAAATTGAAAAAAATTAAGTTTTATCATAGAGAGAAAAGAATTAGAAAGAATTTTAAGTCTAAAATTTTTTATTTATAATATGAACAAAATAAATTAAAAAACGAAAAATAAAATTAAGAAAAAACAAAACCCAAACCTCCATCATGATCGGAGATTTCCTCAATAACCTCCAATCATGATGGAACCAATAAAAAGTAATCCCATTTTTTATTGGATTCGGGTAGAAACCAAAGATTTTAAGAGACCGAGCCAACAGAAAAACTCAAAAGAAGTGAGTTCGACAAAAAGAAAAGCAACTAAGACAAAAAAAAGAAGTGAATTGAACAAAAAGAAACGATCCAATCATGGATGGAGGTTTTTGAAATTTTTCTCCAAACATCCATCTTAGATGGAGGTCTAACAAGAACAAATGAACTAATACGGATACCATCCTCCATTATGGATGGAGGTTTTGGAAAAAAAACATCCATCCTGGATGGGGAAATAAAAATAAAATCTTAAATTTGATGAAGCTAGCAAAAATAGAAAAAAAAAGATTATTATAAAGTTTTTTAATTGAATTGAAATAATTAAAATTAAAAATAAATATTATTTTGTAATTAAAATTAAAAAATACATTTTATCATAAAACGAAAATAATTAAAAGAATTTTAAATTGAAAAAAAAAATATCTAGAATACGAAGAAAAAAGAAATTTTAAAACAATTTTCAAAAAATATATAATAAAAGCAAAACAAATTAAACAAAAGAAAGTTACAAAAATTAAATAAAGAATACATAAATATTATTTAATTAAAATTAAAAAATTAAGTTTTAACATGGAGAGAAAAGAATTAAAAAGAATTTTGAATCAAAAAAATTATTTACAATAGGAACAAAACAAATTAAAAAAGAAATAGAAAAACGAAAAATAAAATTCAGAGAAAACAGTACCCCAAACCTCCATCCACGATTCGAGGTTTCCTCATAAACATCCAATCATGATTGAGGGTTTTTGGAGAAAACCCCATACTAACCAGGAAAAAGGTTTTTTTCCAAACCTCCATCTAAACAGGAATAGATGAACTAATCGAGATATCATCTTCTCCAGGGCATAAACTTCATATACTGTTTGTGATATGGGAAATGCTATATGTACCAAATCATTTATCAAATGGATGACCGAATTGACAAGTGTCGCACCCTTGTTGGAGTGGACAAGCGCCCCTCCAATAGGGGGAGGGACGCCACTTGTCAATTCGGTTAAAAATTAGGTAAGACATTTGGTACAAGTAGATTATTCCTTGTGATATTGAATAATTTAGACATATCTAGACTTGAAATTTTGAAACATCAAATCAAAAATCAAATAAACTCTTTGATAGAAAAGAAATCTCCAAACTTCAAAACATTAATCATCTGGTAAAAAATCTAAATAAACAATGCTTCGTGCTGCACGGATCAATAGTTGCTCCGTACAACTATTGATCTGTGCGGCACTGCGCTCCTACTCCTACGGAGCAACTATTGATCTGTGCGGCACTGAGCTCCTACTCCTACTGGATGGAGCTTTGCTCAGCTGCACTTATTTAGAGTCAAATTCATCAATTTAAATTCTAGACTTCTTTGTCAATTCAAATCAACCTAAAGTATTAAATTCTCCAAAATTCCACCAATTGAAAAAAAAATCACAAAACGAAAAGTAAATAAAAAGAAACTTACATAAACCAGCAGTCTGCAACTTGATTTTGATTTGATTTCAACGAAGAGGAAGAAGGAACCTCATGCATACAAAAGCTTGCAATGCTAGTTTCAATTAAAAAGAAAAATGTATTAGATGTATACAATCTATTTTATTTTATATTATACTTAAAAGAATATAACAAAAATACTTAGAATGCAAGTTGATATTCGAGGAATTGATGAACCCAAAATAATAGCACATGCAATTGAGCAAATTATAATTCATAATTTTTTGATTTTTGGAAAGAAATGAAAGAAGATGAAGAACAGCAGAGGAATTGAGAAGAATGGTCGATTGAGTGAAAAAATGGAGAAATGGTATAGCGATGTTTAGTTTTCCCAACACAATAAAAAATAAATAAAAGTACATGACGATATATTGGTGACTCGTGTCCAATTAGTGCCCTCGCTCTTTTATATATGTAGAATACCATATTTTAATTATAGTAAAAGTTATTAATCCTTATTCATTATCACACTTATCAAAAATTTTTATCTTTAATCATAATTTCATCCAAAAATATTATTAACGTGCTTTAAAATTTATTCTCATTTTTGTAGCAATTTTTTTTTTTCCTTATTCAAAAATACAATAGGTAAATGGGTCTTTTTAATTCTATCTTGAAGATAATTTTGAAGAGCAATCATCAAAGACAGATTCGGGATTTTTGATATGACGACTGATTTTTGAATCTAGATCTATTTTCTCATTAATTCTATACAGCAAATTCCCAAATTAGAAGGCATTCCCAATTAAAAATACAAATTAAAAAAAGTATAAATATAAAAACGGTATATGAAGAAATTCGCAAATTCGAAACAGTATAAATACAAATTAAAAGGGACCCTCAATTCCATTCAGAATTCCCAAATCATTGAATCACATTCGGCATTCCCAAATTTCGTAATCCCCACCAATTATTAGGAAAAATGTAGGTCAAGGTTGGCTTGCAAGTAAAGTGGAACTAAGAAAGTGTATTTAAAAATGGACACAAATATTTACGTGGTTCACTTACTTTAGGTTACATCCATGGACAAGTATAGGAGAATTACAATAACACTCTTTAAATACAAGAAGAGAACAACAATTAAGTAGGAAACACTCGAGAAAAAACAATATTTTTCTCTACTAATAGTATCACTCAAAGTTTACAAATCCTCTGTTAATGAAATTTTACGCGGAGATGGTATATATTTCTTTGCAGCAATAATCCCCTTATTTATACGCTAATTTCCTCTGCGTACAGAAGTTAGAAGCATAGAAAGTTTAATGTGAATAGCAAATAAAAATAAATAAATAATTAGTGCCTTCTAACTTTTACTAAACTTGCACGCATCCTTAGTAAACGGCAATAGTGGTTGGTAAATGAATTCGAACCATGACTTTCAAATAAAGCCAACCAAGCATTAAATGAGTTATTTGTGGTCATAGAAAGTTGCTGCAAAATTGGCTTTACTCACTTGTAGCCAACATTTCTCCCACTTAAATTCACTTTTGTTGTAACCCTTCTATCATTCATACACGCCTTTTCATGCTACTTACATTCCAACTAGGCTAATGGAGGATCAAACCCATGTAAACTTGTCAGTATTGATTCGCTTTGTTGACATATCTGTTAGGTTGTCTTCTGTATAAATTTTCTGTATATCCACACTTCGTTCTTCCACCTTTTATCAAACAAAGTGATATTGAACTCGAATTCTTCATCTTATGATGAAATGCTGGATCATTTGTCAAGTGCCTAACTATCACAAAATATAGTAATCTTATCTTGTTTATGTCGAGTTCCTCCAATAACAATTGCAACCAGATTATCTCTTTGCTAGTTTTTGTAGCTGTTACGTAGTCTGCCTCTATTGTAGAAGTAGCCACGATAGACTACAATTTCAAAATCCAACTTAAAGCTCCTCCAGCAAAAGTCAACACAACCCGTGGTAGATTGCTTTTGCAAGATCACCTACATAATCTAAATCAACATAAACTCTGACAATAAAATATGATCCTCCATAACATAATGTAGCATTTGATGTACCCTTGACATATTTCAGGATCTTCTTTACAGTACTTTGATGTTCTTTACCAAGATTTGCGATGTATCGACTAACCGCTTCACTGTTTGTGCAATTTCTGGTCTTGTACAGTTCATAGCAAATATTAAGCTACCCATTTTTTATGCCTACGGTATTCGAGAATCTCCATCCTTTCTACTTCATTGCTATGACTCATACTTGAGAATAACTTGAAATTAATAGGTAGAGGAGTAGAAATTGGGAGCATATTGAAGCGCCGCAAGATTTACTTCAAGTAATTCCTCTGACAAAGCTAACTCTTCCTATTATTCCTATGTCGATAAATTTGCATCCCTATAATCTTGTTTGTTGATCCGAAGTCCTTCATTTCAAACCCCCTAAACAATTGTGCCTTCAACTCTTTAGTATGATCTTCATTGGAGCCTACTACCAACATGTTGTTAACATACAATAGCAAAATAATGAAATCACTATCTCTAAATCTTATGTAGTAAGCACACGAATCTGAACTGAGTCCATTGTATCCAAGGCTTATGATGAAGGAATCAATTTTCTTATACCAACATTTTGACACCTATTTGAGACCGTATATATATTATTTCAACCTGCAAACCAAGTTCTCTTTTTCTTTTTCTTCAAAATCTTCTAGTTGGAGCATATCAATCTCTTCTTCAAGTTCTCCATGAAAAATGTTCACATCTAACTACTCTAGGTGTAAGTCAAATGTATCACACATCGCCACAACTACTCAAACGGCTGTGAGTTGAACCACGGGAGAAAACATTTCGTTAAGTAAATGCCTTCTTTCTAAGAATATACTTTCATCACCAGTCTCGCGTGATGCCATTCCACTTGGTCATTGTCATCTCGTTTGATCTTGTATACCCATTTATTCCCAATGGTCTTCCTTCACCATGGTAGTAGAACTAGATCCTATATTTTGTTCTTATGAAGAGCTTCAATTTCTTCTTACATTGCTACCATCCACATAGAAATTTCTTGGATATTTATAGCTCATAAAAAGTTGATGGCTTTCGATCTTCTTTTCAATAAGCAATATAAAACATTACCCTCCATGATGTACTCTGAGTGCCAAGCTGGTTCTCTCCTCTCATGTGTTGATTGTCAAACTTTTGGAGTACTAGACTCAACTTGTTCTTGTTCTTCACGCTCTAGTGTTGCTTCAAAAAAAATCTATACCTTCTCGCAACTTCAATTGTAGTGGTCTTTAATTTCTCTGTTGAAGCGCTATTATTTTCTTTTTCTTGCAACTTGTCTTATGCAGATATTACATCCTTGCTGATTATCACCCTGTAGACAGTAAGATCCCACAACTGGTACTCTTTAACCCCCATCAGCATAACATAAGAAAATATATTCTCTGAATTTTGGATCACTTTGATGTTTATTGAGTATTGTACATAACGTTCGCGGGACTTTCAAATACATGTGAGGATAATTGACTGGCTTACCAGTCAACATTTCCATAGGCATGTTCCAAACAATTGCGGTTGATGGTGACCTATTGATCACAAAATAAATGATTTTGATTGCTTCTAACCAGAATGATTTCGCTAGCCCAGCAGTTCTCAACATTGCTAGAGCTCCTATCCATTCTAGCAATGTTTCGTTCATTCGTTATGCCACTCCATTTTGCTATGAAGTGTGTGGTCGTGAACTGTGTCTTAATACTTTTTTATTAGCAGAACTTGTCAAATTTATCACCAGTATATTCTCCTCTATTGTCAGTTCTCGGACAATTGATCTTCTTTTCAGATTTAAGCTCCACACGTGTAACGCTTCGAGTTCTAACAACCCGATACGTTACCAAACATGAATTTCTTAACGTGCTAAAAATAAATTTCAATATAATGACATATTCAATAAAAGTTGAACAACATTTAATAAAGGGTAAATTTAATTTAATAAAATATGCTGAACATTTTAGAATCATATCTTTCATCAAATCATTAATAAAAATTAGTTCTAACGTGCAATGAAACTAGGACTAATTAAAATTATAATGTTACTCACAATTGAGTCTAAATAAAAAATAATAATCAAATACTTTTAAAACTTCCAATATTTCTAAAAGTTAAAGTAATTCATGATGATGATCCGTTGTTTCGATAGCATATCCATTTACTGCCATCCAGTATGCTAATTTTTACCTGAAAATTGTAAATAAAGAGGGATTAATAGAACGAATTATACTCAATAAGATGCTTACGACTCTACATTCAAATCAAACACAAAATTATGCATAAAATTTCTTACCAACATAAAATGAGCATTATCACACCATGACAAATGATAATTCTAGCAAGCGTTGCAAAATAACATGAAGGTTAACTGATACCTGTAGGTACACCTAAAAATGTATCATGATTTTTTCCCAAGGAGCTCTAAACTGAAGTAATTAAATTCATACATAACAACGTATGAAAAGATGTGGAAAATAAATCAGTAATAGTACTGAGCATCTCACCTTATATAATAAATCTTGAATTGCATGCACTTGAAATGCAGATTGTGGGATCTTGTTTATCTAAAATTTCTTCTTAGCACTTGGCCGTTTGTGAAATTTGATGAAGGGTAAGAATAAAATATAGTAGGATGCTTTAGGTTTAATGCCTTATATATAGTAAACTAAAATCTGGTGTAGTCCAATCATATTAGGATTAATTATAGAAGTGGTGTTTCACTAATATTTGAATTTTTAATTCTCATGCACTCGTCTCAGAAATTGGATTAGGATCTTATTTGGTATAATCTGGTTGGCAGTTTTATATTAGGTTTTGATGAGTTCTATATTAACTATAATTATACTAAAGTGGAATAATGATTGCATATCATATACACACGTTAAAATAGAATAAATTGAGAGCCTGTTTGGGAGTGATTTTGAGAATTGATTTTTTGACCGTTAGGAGAAAAGTGGGGTCCACCTGTGAGAGAAGAAGTCAAATATGATGGCTGGAATAGTAAAATAACGATAAAAAAATCAATTTTTTGGGTGAAAAAATCGAGCCCAAACAGGCTCTGAATCTCCTAATGGCGTGTATTAGACATATTTTATTTTAATTCAAACAAACAACTTAATTAGTTCAAAATTAATTAGAGTCCTTAACTAATCTAATACTAAAGTTATTAGAAAAGTTTATCATAATTCAAATCCTAAAAGATTAGGTATTTACATTTAATTTCTATTCTAATTAAAATAGATTAGTATTACAAATAACTAATAATTATCACAAACCAATTACTCGACAAAATCAGAAGATGAATGAACCTAGATTGCCCCTTAATTACATTTTTTATAAATTTCTCTAGACAGCTAAAACTCGGGTTTAACTTATTCAAATTAACTTTTTCTTGAATACATAATTCGCTATTTATTACGAGCTTCAAAATGGGCCCAATATTGATAGAGTAATTCTAACTCCTTCAATAATTAATTGTTTCGCCCCATTAATTAAAAGTATAAAATTAAATACTTACTTTCACTTTGGTCCCTCAAGAAAAAAAAATCATGTAGATATAAATCAACTATTAAACATAACAAATTGTTTTGCATAAAGACTTGACTATACATGGCATTCTTTTAATTGACAAATAAATTATATGCCACATAACTAAAAAAAATCGAAGTTCTACAACACGCGCTTTGAATACTTTGAAGACTGTGGACACGTCTTCTTTCTTTTGATTGGATATGCCCAACTTCTCTTGGAGTAAATATTAATTAAAGATACAAAGTATCTTGAACATCCTAGAGACAAAACTGGTGCTTGCCAGACATTAGAATGAACAAGCTCTAGAATAGCTTGACTTTTAGCGGTGGAATTACTAAACTTCAATTTGTATTGCTTACTAGTGACGCAATGCTTATAATAGGGTAATGAAACATTTTTGTTCTCAAAGAATTTTCAAAGCACGTTCCGACATGTAGCCAAGCTTATGGTGCCACATCACAGTTAATTCTTCTGCTAAACTTGTCAATGCAACAAATGATTCTCCTTCTTGTGGGGTCTTTCCTTTAAGCATGTACAAATTTGTAGTTATCTTCTCAGCCTTCATTATCACAAGCATTCCTTTGACAATCTTCTTGATCGCATCTTGTATATGAACTTTGTAGTCAATGCTCTCCAATTTCTCTAAAGATAATAGATTTTTCTTCAAGCCTTTCACGTGTCGTACTTCTTGGATAATGTAAATTGTACAATCATACATTTTCAATTTGATAGTACCAATACTAGTGTTCTCTAATGCATGATCATTCCCCCATAAACATAGATCTTCCTGAGGTATGTTCATATTGATGGAAACCATTCTCTCCTTGGTATCATTCGAGTCCATAAGCTAGAAATCAGAAAACTACTTTCTGCCTTCAAAAACTATTATTGCCTCGCTGTATAAAATTTTACCATCATCTGAGGTGCTTGCTATATACCCCTCATCTTTTGACGTCTTAGGACCTTTTCTTTTGGCTTTTTTATTCTTTTTAAGACTCCAACAATCCATTTTTAAATGTCATTTCTTGCCATCATAATGACACTCGGCATTTTTCTTACCCCTGGATTTTAATCTACTTTGATTATAACTCCAATTGGAGCCACGCTCCATTAATCTCCCTCTCATCATTGTTAAAACTTTCGCATGATGTGAACTTATCATTTTGTTCTCCTTGTTCTTATGCCAACTTTTTTCTTCAAGAACTGTAGGTACAACATCATCGAAGTCTAGACTTTTAAGATTGTTGGTTAAGTCGATGATGAGTTGATTATACGTATCTGGTAGACTTTGAAGTAAGATCTCAACACATTCACCTGCCTCTATATTATGTCCAATTGATGCGGGCTGTGAAAATAGAGTGTTGAAGGTGTTGATGTGGTCGGTCACCATAGTTGACTCCTTCATACAAAGGGTGTAAAGCTTTCTCTTTAAGAAGATGTTGTTGTCTAACGATTTCGCCTCGACGGCTTTGTCAGCGTATCCAATATATCTTTGGTCGTCTTCTTTTATGCCGTACTTGACAAAAGTGCATATCAACAATAGCATTGCCATCCATCTCGTTCCATTTGCCATCGTCAATGATCTCCGCGGGCCTTTGTCCAATTATTGCCAAGCAGTTATCTTTTCTCAAAATTGCTTTTATTCTCATTTTTCACAATGAAAAATTGTTCTCATTAAACTTTTCAATCTCATACTTTACCACCATTTAGTTCACCAATATTATGAATAAAAATGGTAATGCGTATGCATGTAAATAGTATAAAAAGAATCTACACAAAAACTTGCTCTGATACCTCTGTTAGAAAAAAAAATGTGGGTCAAGGTTGGATTGCAAGTAAAGTGAAATTGAGAAAATGCAGCAAAAAATGGACACAAATATTTACATGATCCACCCAATTTAGGTTACATCCATGGACAAGTAAAGATGATTTCATTATAGTAGGAGAATTACAATAATAGTCTCTAAATATAAGAAGACAACAACAATTAATCTATCTTGTAATAGAAAAACTAAGTAGGAAGCACTCAAGAGAAAACAAATATTTTTCTCTCTGTAATTTTATTTGTCTCTCTATTAATGATATCACTCAAAGATTACAAATCCTCCAAGAATGAAATTTCACTCAGAGATGGAATACATTTCTCTGTAGCAATAATCCTCTATTTATAGGCTAATTCCCTCCACATACAAAAGTTAGAAGCGTAGAAATTTTAATGTGAATATCACACGAAAAATTACTGCCTTCTAGCTTTTATCAAACTTGCACACATCCTCAGTAAATGGTAATAGTGAATGATAAATGAATTCCTAGCTTGAATTTCTAATAAAACCAATCTTGCATTTAGCCCTTGTTTGAGCCCCATTTTTTGGGATAGAATGAATTTTTGAATAGTGTATTGATGGGAAATGTATGGTTAAAAAATAAGGAAAAATTTTGAATTTACGTATAATATTATTTTATTGAAGAATGTGGTTGAAATGATGTCAAAACACCGTTGAGAAATACATTTTTTCAAAAGAATGGAGCTCAAACAAGGGCTAAGTGAGTTAGCTGTCGTCAAAGAATGTTGCTGGAACAGTGGCTTTATCCATTTGTAGCCAACACCAGATACCAAAGTAATCTGTCATTACTCATTAGTCCATCACCAAAATATGAAAAGTATCCTAATGCAATTATTTGATTCCCTACCATTACTCATTAGCCAAGCACCACCATTTGATTCCTTACCATTCCTCCATTGAACACGCCTTCCCCTCCTTACCAACACAATCCCATTATGAAGATAATCTTAATCCCATTATTCATTAGCCAAGGACCATAATTATGAATTACAACAATATAAATATGCAAGAAAAAGTACAGATAAACAAGTACTTTCATAGGTGTAGCAGTGATAGTAGCAGGTATGTTTTTAATTCAATGCATTAGGTTAAAGAAAAGCGATTGGGACAATGTGATTTAAGATTTTGGTTGGATTAAAAAGCTAATGTACCTGTAGTAATTGGGTTAGAAAAAGAGAAAATTACATAATACCAGTTGTTTAACCATTAAAATTCAAAAAACAGGATTAAAGTTTCACTATTCACAAATCAGATATTAACATAATAATTAAATATTAAATATTTTCATGCAATTTGATTGTGAACCCTATCTTTTCATTCGTCTTACTCACTCTCCATCTTCTTCCTCTCCCTCTCATGTTCTCCTCTCTATCCGCTACTGTCAAAGCACTCGTCGTTGCCACCACGTAAGCAGCGCTGCAATGCTTCTGTAATGTAGAGATCGAAGCCTCTAAGAGTAGAAGTGCAACGGCGACGATTTATACACGAAGTGACAGTTGAAATCTTCTTCGATTTGTGTAGGTTTGTGTGCCGCTGCACATTTTTCCTTCTCATAGAGGTGTTCTATCCATTATTGGAGATGGTGGCACTGTGAACGTTGCTAGCCGCGACTCTGCTTGGTTTATTTTATCGTTGGTGGTTTGCTTGGTTACGTGATGGATATAGCGGTCGGGATGTGTTTGGATGGTGTTTTGTGTGGTGGTGGTTGTGCTGGTGCATCTGGCAATCTGGGATGTTGAATCACCTGCATAGCAGCGTTACCACCTTAAGAGACTTGTTGTGGTCATTTTTGTTGTTAGCGGTAGTTGTGGTGGTGTTGTGCAAGTGACGACTGTGTGGCGATGGTCGTTTTTGTTGTTGGAGGTGGTTGTGGTGGTGTTGTGGCAGAGATGGGGTGGGACAAATGATTGTGAGAAACAAGTCTTGTTTAAGTCTCATTTTTGCAAAACTCATTTTCAACCACATTTTTCAATAAAGTAATTTTACACGCAAATTGATTTTATTTTATTTTTTACATTTTAACCACACATTTTTTCAAAAAATATATTAAACAATACATTCCCCCCAAAATGGGGCTCAATCATAGGCATATGAAAAGAGATTTTTTTATTTATAGAGGAAAAAGTTTGTATTTGGAGGAGAGAGAAGATGTTTTTTAGAGAGTGCTCGTGTTGAAAGTATGTCACAGTGCAGTTGGGTTGGGTTGGGTTGGTTTGATTTGGGGTGGGTTAGGAGAGAAAATACGGGACAATACAGTTGTATACTATGCACTATTATATATTTATTAATTTGAATTACAACAATATTTATGAAAGTGTTTTGTATGATTGTTAGTTTTGAAGTGTGATTCTTATAGTGCAGTAGTTGCGTATTGTTCCCTTAAAATAATATTTAGAAGTTAAGCAATAAATATTAATAATACTCTTTTACTTAATATAAAATTCTAATAGGATATATATATATTAATATATGAATCTTTATTTAATTGTATTATTTCTGGTTCGACCACGGTTAAATCGTCTAACCATTGACCCTCTCTTTTCTCAGGGTCAATATCCAGATCGATTTTCAAGACACTGATTTTAAAAAAAAAATTAATTGTATTTTTTAAGATTGAATGTGTATCATGATCTATAAAGTTTTGCTTTAAATTTGTTATTTTTTATTTAATTATTGCTCCTGAAGAAATATATGTTCTTAAATATCAATATTCTTCACGAATAATATTTTTATTTTTATTTTGAGGAATCAAAATTTTATACAAATTAATTTTTTAAAAGATTATTGCATCGTTACTTTTGAAGATCACAACTCTAATTACCTAATGAGAATATTGTATTATAACTTTTGAAAAAGGATAAAAAAAATTTCATATATCAATATCTATGAAAAACAGCAAAAAATCATATATTAAAATAACTCGAAGGAACGTTGTTTTATTGCTCCTAAAGAAGACAATTTAAAGAAAAATATTTTGTTCATTCCCGAAAACAACTTTATAAAAAATTGATATTTTTGAAAATATGTGTGATACTCTTGAAAAAATGTTACTTTAAGCCGTTGTTTGGTCTTCATTATTTAATACATTTTTCTCTCTCTTATTTCAACCACACATTCATTAATAAAATAATATTATATGTAAACTCAAAAAATTTATTTATTTTTTAATCACACGTTCTCCATTAAATCACTATTCAAAATGCATTTTTCGCAAGAAAATGGGGGCTCCAACATGCTCTTGAGTATATAAATACGACGTAGTTCACGAAAAAACATGAATTTAATCTAATAATATACTAAAAGAATTTATCACGTTATGTTCTTGAAAAAACACGAATTAAATGACTTGATATTAAGTTGTTATTCATGGAACAAAAAACTTTTTACTTTTAGAATACTGATACAATAAATTTATTGCTCCCAAATTTTAAATTTGGGAAAATTGCAGCAGACGTTCCAAACCTTTAAAATATTAGCAGACTTTTTTCAAATCTTTAATTTGTTGCAACCGTTACCCCAAACCTTTCGAAACGTTGCGACGGAAGCCTTTTTTGACAGTTTTCATCCAAATGTGTGTTAGTTGACCAAAAAATTTGACTTTGACCTTATTTTTAATATTTTTGAAAGGGTAAAATAGTAACTTTTCATTTATTACATTAAAATAAGATAGAAATTAAATTTAAAAAAAGAATTTAGAAAATAAAAACCAACATCTTCTTCCTCCCACTCCACCCCCACCCCCACCCCAACCCAAAATCAATTCCCGACCACTGCCACCTCCATCTCCACCTCCATTCCCAGCCATAAAGACCCAAGCCCACCCTACCCCACCCCAACCCAACCCAAGCCCACTTATTATTATAATCAATTCTACTAGTAAATTATATGTATGTATATGCTGTATATATATATGTGGACAAACTTACAGTGTGTGTGGTGGGTTGTTGCAGGGTCTCCAATCTCTCGGTATTCCTTTCTTGGCTGCCTTTCTTTAGTATATTTCTTCCAGTGAACATTCTGAGTTTTTTGAGTTTGAGTTCAAATCAAGAAATACACACAAATTGAGAAGCCAACAGCAAAATCCAAATTATGCAAACCCGAGAAGAAAGTTTTGGAAATTGAGGCAAATGTTTCCCCTAATATTGGAAGTGAAACATTCCATTGATTTTACCATACATCCTTAATATTGGAAGTGATCTACAGAAAATTCATTTTTTTGAACCATAGATCTGTGGCCTGTGGGTTACATTTTGGTTTGGATTTTTATGGTTGACGATGGCGGTGGTTGGGAAATGATTTTGGGTTGGGGGTTTTTTAATTCAATTTCTAACTTATTTTAATGTAATAAATGAAAAGTTACTATTTTACCCTTTTAAAAATATTAAAAATATTATCAAAATCAAATTTTTTGGTCAACTAATAGGCATTTAGATGAAAACCGTCAAAAAGGGCTTTCGCCGCAACGTTTCGAAAGGTTTGGGGTGACGGTTGCAACAAATTAAAAGTTTAGGAAAAGTTTGCTGACGTTTTAAAAGTTTGGGGCCTCTATTGCAATTTTCCTTTTAAATTTTTTTATATACCATTATTCCTAAAGAATATTGCTTCCCATTTAGATGTTATTAAATTCATTATCCACTTATATTATAATTATTTGGACTTGTATATTTATTGAGCAAGTGACAATAGAGTATATTTGTTCAATAACTTATTTTTTAGTACATGACATACATTGATTATCAAATTGAATTTGTTACGATTCCCCTAAAGGAGGGTAACTGTTTTCTAAAAGTGCAAATCGCAAGTGCACGGGTCGCCTTCAAGTAATAAAGTAGACTTTTATGGTCCGAGTTGTCGATCCATCGAGAAATGATTACTTTTGATTACACAACTTTAATTAATTTAATTCTAACAATAAAACAAACACACAATAAATATTTGATTTGAAAAATAAGGAAAATTAATTAAAACCCCTACAAAATAAGAAACATGAACACTTGAATTTTTGGAGGAAAACGTTGTTGGGATTCATGGTTTCATTTAATCGTCGCTTAATTAATTTCTCCACAAGCGAATTAATAAATTACTCGTTTACGATGTTATACCGGATCCTTCAATTTTAATTAATTATCCATCTTCAACGAATTAATCCTAATTGATTAGTTTAACCTACAATATTTCTCTATTGATTAAAACCAAACAACTGCATTAAATATTTGTGAAAATAATTTAATGGATCACCTAGGATTAGGGATATACCTCTATCCTCTACACAAGTCTAGGGTGTTTACTATTTAGTCTAGAATACACATTTTTCTCTCAAACGATGTAAAAATGACTAAACATAATCATTCATTGGCCATATAAATAAAAACGCAATAATAACAATAGTAAAAACACATAAAAATAAGTAACTTATCATTAAAGAGAAAATAATAAAATTAATTAAAGTTAGGTTAAGTTTAAACCATAAATTCAAATAATAAATTTTAGTCCAAGTTAAATATATGATAAAAATAAGAATATTTCATACAATACATTGCAAAAATGAGATAATAATGAAGAAAATACAAGAGTGAGTATAAGACTCAATTTTGGATTTAGGTTCTTGATGGCTTGATATTGATTTTTCCCAGCTATTGCTTCAAATGTATTCTCCCTGTACTCTTGACTTTGCCCCAAAAATTACAAGCAAAACAAAAAAGGAAAGTAAAAAATTAAAAGAAAAGGAAAGAAAAGAAAAGAGAAGAAAGAAAAAAAATGAAAACATCAACCCAGTGAATGATGCTTTGTAAAGTATTAAACCCTAGAAAATTTGTAGCCTAAGCCCCCATAATTTTGGACAAATAGCAAAAAGGTCCCTAAAATTTCAAAGTGGTGCCCTTTGGCGCCTAGGCGCCAACACTCTGCCACTAATTCATGTTTTCTATTTTTTTGCACACAAGTTCTCTAACAATTTGTACTCAAGGTCCTTCAACTTTATATTGTACAATTTGATCCTCAAATTTTGACTTTTATTTAAATTACGTCTTCCATAAATTGCATCCAAGATTCTTCAATTTTCTGCACTTATGCATTTGGTCCCCAAATTCACAATTCTGCACAATTTTAGTCCCATTTCCCTCATTTTGCCTTATTCTCTTTCATTGGGTGATTTTTACTTGCAAAAGCCATAATCACACCATTGTGAATAGAAATTCGCTCGATTTAATTAATAATTAGCTTGTTAAAGTATCTAATAAGTGTGCAAAAACATATCTATCAGTGACAAAAATGGTATAAAATATATTAGTATAATATTAATTTCTACAAATCTGGTTGAAGGCACCAAAAGAACTAATATTATGTGATATGGAGAAACAAACTTTACGATTACTAGTGTTTTGTTCTCCATTAAATTAAAACTGAACTTACTAAGTTCCTAAAATATTTGTCATAATCAGTGCTATATCAGTATTATTACAAACGAGGATTAATGAAATATGACTGCTTAAATCATCCTGAATCAATGATGGTGCAATATTGTGAAGGCCGTGTTTGAGTCACATTTTTAAAAAAAAAAAAAAATTTTAAACAATGATTTGACATCTTTTTAACCACACATTTTTCAATAAAATAATATTACACGTAAATCTAAAACTTTTCTTTATTTTTTAACTACACATTTTTTATCAATACACTATTCAAAAATGCATTTTAAGAAAAATAATGTGGCTCAAACAAGGGCTAAGAATTAAATATTAATTGTAGAACCGAAAATTTTCTTACTCCAATGTATTTCATTATTATTTGTTTTCGTAAAATATAGAATAATAGACCTTCACTGGCTAAAATAGGGATTAACTCTATGCATTTCTGAAAATTAATTAGAGTAGTATATAAGTCCATCACACTCCATTTTAACAATCTAAATATTATTTATGTCAAATAGTTATATTTGTTAGATGATTACACCATGATATTATATATTCACAAATTGAAGATCGCGATATTAATTAGTTAAATTTTAAATTATAAACATAATTTTTAGATAATACCATTAAAACTATATGTGTTGTTAATGTTTATGAACCTAAATTTCAAACTTTTAATGATTATTGGTTGGGATGAATAAATGGTTTAGCATTATTATTTATTAAAATGCCTCCAATTAATTTCTAAACAATTCTATTGAGAATAAAGTGTTTCTCATTTCTATTCAAGGAATGCTATTTTTTATGCAGCAACACTTATAAGTATCATATCAACACGAAAGTTCTTTTCGCTATAGTTGGATTTATGGTCCAAGCCTAATAATTTATTTACAGTACAATAGATGTACAATCATTCTACTGCAGTGCACTAACATAACATTAAAAAATGCTAAGTATACATATTCAATTTGAACCCTTATAAAAAATCTTAACCCCTAAAGTACGATACTTTATAATGTAATTTGTCGACTGTCATTTTGATTTGATAATTTCTGAACGTCAGGGGAAGAATGAAAAAGCTAAATATAATAAACATAATGTATAATTGAATTATTTAGATTCTTGTACAGAAGTTTGAAAGACAATTCATTTTAGTGATAAAAAAGACAAACAATCTCATACACCAAATTTAAATGTTCCCTCTCGAACTAATGCCCTAGGAGAATATTTTGTTAATACTGTATTTAATAAATATTTGGCATGTTTAAAACATGATGGCATTTGATTCCAAAACAAAAATAACAAGAAGAAAAATTTCCTGTACTTGTAATAGTTTATAACCATTCTATTTATAGATATTAATTGTGAGTTAAATAAGTTTTTAAACGTCAACTCCCGTCACGTATATATTTTTTACTTAATTTATTATAGGGGTATTTGTTATTCGAAGTGTTGTCAAGTTACTTGTGCTCGTCCCTTGCACTAGCAATTGTAATTTGCTATTTTTGTTAATCAATGAAAAACTATTTTCATTATAATCAAATTTTTTGTTGTAAAATTTTATGCTTTCATATTGTCTCTCATTCCGAACGATCGAGAATAGACGAGATATAGTCTAACGAAGTAAATTGCTATCTCAAGATACCCTTTCATGCATTATAGAGAAAGGCTCATCGCCACTGGTGGACCCAAGGCGGTTCTTGGTGGGTTACTTGACCCACTAACTTTAAATTGAATAATTTATTTATTTTATTTAGTTTTAAATTTTTTTTGGGTTTCCTCAAAAATCAGATTTGAAACTTTAGGAAATTATTTCTTTTGTATTTTCTTATGAAATGGAATTGGGGATTCCCTCAAATCCCCCAAATTCTATTTGTTTTAGCGATTTTATGGTAATGGATTCGTGCTGTGATTTTTGTTTTTGTTTGAACTGGAATGGAGTTGATAATGTAATATTCAGAATTTGCTATGTTTTTTGTATTTTTCATTTGAAATGATTGTTTTCATATGCCTTTTCTTTTGATGATGACAATGTTAATGAAAAGATTATTCGAGATAAAAGTGGTGAAAATGATGTTGGAGATAAAAAAAGATTACAAACTTGGTGATGTTTAAGATGAACGTAAATTTGTATTCTTTGCAAAATTTAATTGTGTCCTACCAATTCAAAATGTCTGCGTTCGTCACTGCTCACCGCTATACCCACACATAACCTATTTGCACTAAAACAAAATAATTAAGCCCCAGTCTAACAGCCATTAAAATGAATTTTTGGGGGAAAAATGATTTTCAGAACACTGATTTTCTAAAGAATAAATATTTAAAAAGTATGAAAAATTTTGATTTACGTGCAAAATATTTTATTGTAAGGATGTTTGGTTGAAAATAAATTTCGAAAAAAAGAGTTATGTTTTAATGATTGTTAAACAAGGTATTAAAAAGGATTGTACTTGGTTTATATAATTTGAGTACGTAGGAATGTCCACACCCCTCACAAGAGGTGGGCCCCACCTCACACGAGTCTCACCCCATGTGAGGGGTGCGGACACCCCTATTATAGTTGATAATGGTTCGGTTCTGTTAAAATCATCACCAAATCACCAATTTTTTATTATTATACCATAATCGAACTATAACCATGTAAGTTGGTTCGATTCAGCTTGGTTCGTATCTCGGTTCAGATCGATTTGACACGATTAATAACCACGAAAATAAATTATTTTTTTATAAATCCAGTCGACAAATTGAAAAAATAATAATTTATGAAAAAAAAGTCAATGAAAACAAAACACAATATTTAGTCAATTTAGCAAACAATATCCTAAATGAAAATACAAACAATATCCCAATTCCCAAATGCAAAATTCGAATTTAACAAACAATTTCTATATATGTTTGATATTTGTGTAGTATGGTGTATGTTTACTGGTTTATGTTAGTTGAACTTAACAGGTTAGTAATGAACCAAAATTTTGGGTTGGACAGAATCATGAAAAGAATAATAAAAAGCCCAATTCCCAATTAATTTTTAACGGATAATCAGTTCGGAGCGGGGCGACGATGTAAATACCATACCCATTCCGCCCCTAACCAGGACATTGAAATTAAATGCCGTATCCACCTCCATTATGCCATTGGTTCAATTTTTTTAGCCTCATTCTGTTATGTTAATCGTAATTTTTCGATTTTGACAATTCGAATTGCAATCCCTAACCTCTATGTACATATTCTATGTACATCAAAACTTATCCATTAAATAAACCCAACGGAGAATAAATTAACAGATAAATAAGCAACCACCATGACCATCGTTGGCCAATAAACATGAACCCCTATTTTCTTTATTTTTGCTTATTCAAATAATGATCAAATAATTTTGTCCAATAAAAAATTAAACATGTAGAAAATTAATTTATGAGGAGGACCATTAAGTCTCTCTTTGGTAAATTTTTTAAAATTCATTTTCAACTGTATATTATTATAATAAAATAATTTTGCCCATGAATTTATATTTTTTCCTACTTTTTAATTACTATTCTCTAAAAAAAATATTTTTCATAGAATCTATATCAAATAGGCCCTACATTTTCAAAAAATGCATAATAGTTCTCACTAAAAACTATTTATCACAATTAAATTTCATATAATTTGTGTTTGATAACTTCACTTCGCAAAAGTAGACCATATTGTATTCTTCGAGACACTTGTACTACTTTGAGAGCACAAACAAATATTTTTATGAAAATATTGATATATCGAGACTAATCTTCTTAGGAGCAATAACTCAATATTCAAAATTGTAATGTTATTCTCTTCTAGAGTTATTAATATTCTTTCAAAATATGAATATAACGTTGTTTTTTATTGAAAGCAGCAGGAAATCATTATGATTATGAATTATTGAGTTGCATAGATATTTACCCTTCAAGAGCAATAGCATAATTTCTTATAGAATATCAAATCTTATAAATTTAGCTACTTGAAAGAAAAAAATCTTTTGGAATATTAACATTAATATAAATCGTGCTTCTTGAGGAACAACAACAAAATAAATATATTCTTCTCGAATATTTATATGTCTATGTTGGTTTTTCCTTTTCATAAGCAACAATGCAATATTCTCCTAATGCGTAGGCTCGTGCTTCTTATAAAATAATATTATAATATTCTTCACAGTATCAATATACAAATATTTAGCTTTTTCATAGGCAACAATAATCTCGTTTGGCCCCCATTTTTAAAAGATTAAATTTTTCTAAACTTATTTATAATCATGTGTTTCACAAATCCACAATTTCTATCAATTTTTTAACTATATATTTGAACAACTTTTTATCACAATCCACTAAAATTTTAATTGTAGTAAAACCAAACATGTGCAATATTTTGTGTAAATATTAATCAATAAAGATGTAATCCTCAAAAAAATAAAATTATATTCAAACAACTTTATTTTTTAGCAGAAGAGAAGAAACTCTTTTAATAATTTCATTGGCAAGAACTTCTAGTCTTTCTTTAAATCGAAAAATCAATTTTCATAAGTTAACTGATTAGAGTTTCGTGCTGATAACATATTATAAATTAGAGAGAAAAGATAATAAAATAGAGATAGCCGATTGATTTGTGTATATGTTACTAAGAAATCAAAACCTTAAAATATATGTAAAAATTAGGCTTGCAAGGATATAATCATAATAAGTAAGACATCATAGATATCTTTAAAAATTTGGCATTTGATCTTCGTAATTGTTGCAACACTTCACATAAAACTCCTTTTTTTTATGTTCAAAAGTCAAAAACAAAATATCTCGAAGTCTCAGAAGGGACCAGGTTTCAATTAAAAAACAAGGAAATTGAAGATGATGCTACCAAAAATCGTATCTAGTAGATCTCAAACTTGCTGCTTGAATATCGAGCTAAAGGACTGACAAATAACACCAACAGAGCCTTCCGAAACGTGAAACAAAAACAACGAGGTGTGTCATCGTCACTTCTTCGATACTTAAGTCAGATAGGAATTTTTATAAAAATGTACATTGAAATTGTATGTAAAAATGTACTTGAATAATGATCTTTGGTCTTGTATTTATAAAGGTTGGTGATAGAGTTGTAAAATGATTCAACTACCAATAGTCCTTATCCTTATCATATAGAGCGATTGAGTTATATTATAATTATATTTTAAAGTTTGAGTTGGACTAAAATAGGTTAGATATTTGGATAATGATGAATGTAAAGCATTTGAGTCATGAAAGGACTAAAACATGTAAAAGGTATGAGATAAGGACATGAAGGACAATATTTTGATTATGTGGGTCCGACCTTAATAGGGCACGATCATACCAACCTGACCTTAGGGGACAAGCCCAAACACATTTATGAGGGTTTTGGAGAAGATGTATGCTCGGGTTAAACACCTCAGGCTGTGTGTGAAGGTTTGAGATCGGGCTACAACTTTTGGGCACATCAAAAGAGCCCAATACTTTCTAGGGAAATTACAAGATTTCAGGCATTTAAAGATCAGAATGCAAAAATCATGTGGGAAAGTTTGTTATTCAGAACTCAGGCATTAATTTAATTATTAATATTAATATAAAATATTTCAACCCGATTTCAATTTATCCCAAATTTACTCTAAACTCTAGATTAAGATTCGTCACTCCTCTCTCACCACTCGCCATCGCCGACGCCACTACAAGAAGACTGGCGTCGTTGCAAGAGAGCGGCACTGTCTGCAAGAGGCACGAGACGACCTGAGTGGCACCGTCTGCAAGGGGTTCGAAGAAACATCGCTGCTGTGAGGATCTCCACCCAAGGTGCGCCATGCGGAGATGTTGATGGTATTGGTCTTGGTGGTGGTGGACATTGATGGTGCTGTTGATGGTATTGGTGACAGCTTTTTAGATCAAAGATGTGCAGCAAGCATTTTGCAGGTGAGGTGTTGTTGTTTGCACTGCCACTTTTCCTATGCAAAGAAAATGTGCTGCTCCACTACTTGTGGTGGTATGTGCTATGGAGTTGCTGGTTCTGTGTGTGGTATCTCTGGCAGTGTTGGTGCTATGGTGGTGGTGGTAATGGAGCGGCGATGGTGTGGTGTTGGGGTAGTGCCTAATGGTGGTGTTGGAGGTCTTTTTTTTTTTGTTGTTGGAGCGGCGGCGGTGGTGGTTGTGTTTTGGTTTTATCAGGGGAATTGGGTGGTTATTGTTGCTAATGGAACTAGTGATGGTGGTAGTGTTGGCGGTGAGATGGTGGTCGGCAGCGGTAACGGGGTGAGGATTGTGGATAGTGGTGGTGATGGCAGTGGAGGTGGTGGTGGTATGTAATGTGACCAGCTATTTGTCCTGTCACTAACAATTTAATTACCCGCGACCTTAAAATTTGATAACTATGGCCAACAAATTTGATAATATGTGACCAATAAATAAGTTTGTGACTTATAATTATGAACATGTGACCATTAATGGAATAAGTGTGACCTTATTATTTTCAATTAATAAAATATATTTAATTAAAAAATGAAAACCTGAATTTTGCATTTTCAAAACTTTAGATATGAGAATTGAATTGTCAATACTTAATACCTTAATTGTGAATTTTTCCCTACTTTCTATGTAGTTCCAAGAAAAATGAGATGTAGAGAAAGAATTTATATCAGATTATTATTCCAAATTTCTATATATTTATATTTAGCGATATATTTATATTTACTATAAATTACTTATTATGCTAAAAAAAAAAATTATTAGTAACTTTTTATAAATGGAAATTTGCACTTTCGATATCCAATCTTTTCGAAATATATAGCGATTTCATGATCAATTTTTTTTTAACATAATCCATACCCAACCTTTAAATCACGTAGCAAAACTCATCATTTCGTCCATTTTGATCATAAATTGACGGATTTATCATTCTCTTTAAATAAAAAAAAGTGAAATAAAAAAATAAAGAAATTACAAATAAAATTCCATAACTTCTTACGAAGTAGAAATAAATCTCACTTGAAAATAATTAACTGCTTATTAACCCAATAAAAAAATTAGAAAAATTTCATCTTAATCCACGGCCAAACCGTGAAAAACCATGAAAAAAAATTCAATCACGAGTTCCCGCTCTTTAAACATTAGAGATTTCATCATTTCAAACTCTCTCTCCCGTTCTCTCTCTAAAACACATTTTCTCTCTCTAAAACTATGGCACCAAATTTTATCTTCCCCCAAAATCTGAACTCGCTTGAAGAAGAAGATCCCGATTACACCCGCCTCACCGTCCAAAACGCTTCCGCCATATCCTCTCTTCGCTCCTCGGAACTCGAAGAATTTGTAAAAGGTCAGTTTTTTACTTCCCCGTTCACCCTTTTCCTTAATGCATTCCGCCCTAATCTTGCTCCATTTTTAAGTTAATTGAGCTTTTGGGACTTTTGAAAACCAGGGGTTTCCTTCGATTTGTCGGATAAAGAGTTATTCTGTATCGAAGAGCAAGAAATTTTCGACCGCGTGTATTCTTTGGTGAAGGGGTTTGCTAGCCTGACTCCCGGTTGCAAGCTCAATTTGGTGGAGTCATTGAGGTCTAATCTGAGTGTTCTATTGCCAAATGTTGACTCTCTTTCGCGCTTGCGTGGCTCAGTTTCGAGCAGAAATGGCAATGATTCGGATGAGCAGGACGAAACTTCTGAGGTTTGTGATGGAAGCTCGACGCTTGATAGGGTGGCCTCGCACAGGAATGCGTTTAAAATATATACTTTTTTCCTTATTCATATCGTGCTCATCGAGGAGTCGAGCTCCAGTCCCATCAATAATAACACTAAAGTAAATATTTCTTTGACCCCTCTCTCTAAATTATGCGTTCTGTAATGTCAATAAATACATAGAAGATTTTATGTATATACATTCATTATTGGCTGTTTAGTGGAATTAGCATGGCTGATTCTATTTTAATGCTCTAGGCAGCGGCAAGTAGCCGGAAGAAACATCTGGTAAATTCGTGGAATTGGGAGTCTCAGAGGAGCAGAATACTGAATTTGATTGCTAATTCGCTGGAGATCAATCTTTCCTTGCTTTTTGGGTCATCTAACCCGGATGAAAATTACTTATCCTTCATTGCGAAGTAAGTTGAAAATCTATTTTATTTTATTTTATTTTTTTGCTTCATATATGATCTATTGTGTTAATTTTTAATTTGACAAAATGATCTGTTGTAGAAATGCATTCTTGATGTTTGAGAACGCCGCGCTATTAAAAGATTCTGATACGAAAGATGCTTTATGTCGTGTAATCGGGACATGTGCTACCAAGTATCACTACATAGCACAATCATGTGCTTCCATTCTTCACTTAATTCATAAATATGATTTTGTTGTTATACATTTGGCTGATGCCGTTGCTGCGGCAGAAAAGAAGTATGCTGATGGAAGTGTGGCTACTTCCCTTATTCGGGAGATTGGAAAAACAAATCCAAAAGCCTATGTGAAGGATACTGTTGGGGCTGAAAATATTGGCCGGTTCCTTGTAGAGCTTGCTGATCGATTGCCAAAGCTGATTTCAACTAACATTGGCTTGTTAATTCCACATTTTGGGGGAGAATCTTACAAAATGAGGAATGCTCTTGTTGGGGTGTTGGGGAAGTTAGTTGTGAAGGCCTTTAATGACGTTGAAGGAGAAGTGAGCTCAAAATCTATTCGTCTACGAACAAAGCAGGCCATGTTGGAAATCTTGTTGGAGCGCTGTCGTGATGTCTCTGCTTATACTAGAAGTCGTGTTCTTCAAGTTTGGGCTGAATTATGTGAAGAACATTCTGTTTCAATTGGTTTGTGGAATGAGGTTGCGGCGGTTGCTGCTGGGAGGTTAGAAGACAAGAGTTCAATGGTCAGGAAATCTGCCCTTAATTTACTTATCATGATGCTGCAGCATAACCCTTTTGGACCCCAACTTCGAACTGCTTCTTTTGAGGCAACCTTAGAACAGTACAAGAAGAAGTTGAACGAGCTTGGACCAAAATCTCCATCCAAAAATTCATCAGAAGGCGTCTCCAATGGGTTGCCTTCAGACAATGACATCTCTAATGTGGATGGTGAGGTTGGAGATGAAGAAACTGAAGGGAATTCCAAGGAAGAAGATAGTTTGACTGATAGCTGCTTACCTCAAGCAGCTGATGGTATAGTACAGATGGATTCTTCTGTACCATCTTTTGGGAATTTGGAGCAAACTAGAACCTTGGTTGCTTCACTGGAGGCAGGCTTAAGATTTTCTATGTGTCTCTCTGCCACGATGCCAACTCTTGTTCAGTTAATGGCTTCATCATCTGCCACTGATGTCGAAAATGCAATTCTTTTGCTCATGAGATGCAGACAATTTCAAATTGATGGTTCAGAAGCCTGCCTCTGCAAGATGTTGCCTTTGGTAATGCGATATCTTCATCAGGATTCAGAAATTGAGATTTAATATTTATCCTTCACCACCCCATCTCTTCATGTCTTCAAGTAGGTTTGATACGTAAACCTTTTTGTCTCTAATGGTAACAGGTATTTTCTCAAGATAAATCGATTTGTGAGGCTGTTGAGAATGCTTTCATCACGATATATATAAGGAAGAACCCAGTAAAAACTGCAAAGAATCTCTTGGATCTTTCCATAAATTCAAACATTGGGGATCTTGCGTCCTTGGAGTTCATCCTTGGAGCCCTGGTATCCAAAGGCGACATAACTGCTAGCATGGTAAGCTACTTCTGGTTTACTTGCGCAATTATTTGCAGACCGTTGTGCTCTGTTAGGCAGAGAAGTTTGTTCACACTGCACATGACATCTGAACAAGGAACTTCACGTTATGCTTTTTAAAATTTTATTCCTGGGATGGCAAAAAAAGGACATCTTTTCATGCTCGTAATCCCATATATATTGAAGTGACTTTTGGGGAATCTTAACCTAGTTTCCACAGATATCAAATGTCTCTTAAGCGTGATCAGGACTTGATTTTAGGATTGATACTTTAGCAGGATACAGTTCCAGTATTAAATGCCATTGTCCTACTATATTTCTTGGCCAGGGGGAGTAGGCGAATATTGTAAATTATGCTATCAAATCTTTTAATCCCAGTGTATGCATTGTGACAGGAGAGTATGTATTTATTTTGCCAACCGTGTAAGCTATAGAACAGACGTTGTCTTATCTTAGGAACCTAAGTGATGATGAACTGACTCTTCCATGATAAGATTCAACATGAAGTTTACAGGACTGTCATCAGCCACCATTTCTTGGTGAGTTGTGAACTTATTTTGGTTAGGCATATGACCTGCATTACACATAATTGAAACATGTCTGAAAACATTGTATGAATGATTAAATATTGAGATCTTAAATTGCTTTTAGGATGACTGCAACAAGAGTGCATATCAGGCTCAGTATCGAGATTGGAGTTTTGTCAATGTTCTTTTTGAGTAACTATGAATCAGCTATTTTTGAAGCTAGCTGGACCGGCATTTATATTTCAGAGTTTCTCCTTTTTGAAAAGGTTCTTACTTGTAGTGTATTTCATTGATTCATCTGTTTTTCTTTTCCAGTTGTCTGCGTTGTGGGATTTGTTTTGTTTCAATGTCAGTGGAACAACCGCTGAGCAAAGTCGCGGTGCTTTATCTGTCCTGTGCATGGTGGCAAAATCTTCTCCTAGTGTCCTCAGCTCTCACCTACAAGACATTGTTGATATAGGATTTGGTCGCTGGGCAAAAGTGGAACCTTTGCTAGCTAGGACAGCATGCACAGCACTACAGAGGTTGTCCAAAGAGGATAAGGAAAAATTGTTGTCTAGTAATGGCAGTCGTGTATTTGGTATTTTAGAGGGTTTGGTTACTGGCTTCATACTTCCAGAGAACATATGGTATGCTGCAGCTGATCGAGCAATTGCTACAATATACACTATTCATCCAACTCCAGAAACAATAGCTGCTGATCTCGTGAAAAGATCTCTCAGCTCTGTATTTAATTGCCATGGCGATGGTAAGTTACAAAATGACATGGATAATGGCAGCTCCAGTGTCCTTACGACTGTTCAGGTTACGAAACTTAGCAGATATCTATTTGTTGTTAGTCAAGTAGCCATGAACCAATTGGTCTATATTGAATCTTGTGTTCGGAAAATCCGAAAAGAAAAGGCCAAGAAAGAGAAAATCGTTGCCGATGACCTTAAAGCTAATGCAAACACATCTGATGTGCAAAAGGTGACATGGTTTCTGATTTTACTTTTTCTTGATAGTGCATGCTTGCATGGTGTCATTTGAAGAAGTGGCTGTAACATTCATTTTTATTTGCTTGACTTATTCCTTCCAGGATAATGGTATCAACGCAGAGTTAGGTCTTGCAGCCTCTGAGGATGCAATGCTTGATGGCCTTGTGGAAAGAGCAGAGAAAGAAATTATTTCTGGTGGTAATACTGGAAAAAACTTAATTGGGCACTCTGGCTCTTTTCTGTCAAAATTATGCAGAAATTTTAGTTTGATGCAAAAGGTGATTGCAATTCTTTTTTATACTGTAGTACATAGTTCGCTGCTTTCTAGTATGTCATGGAGATTTCAATATTAATTTACTTTATTTTGCCTGTATTATTTTTGATATGGCATGATGCTTGGATGTCCACTATACTAAAAGATGTAGTTAGTTCAACAGATAGGAAATGCCATTTTCTTATCTGCAATCAGAGCGAGCCAATTCAAGTTCGACATGAATGATTAGTCTTATTCCAGTTCAGTTAAATTTTCTCTTACATTCTGTTTATGTTTTCTACAATTCACTTACTGAGTTGAACTTCTGCATCCATTTGTAGTTTCCTGAGCTGCAGACATCAGCAATGCTTGCTTTATGTAGGTTTATGATAATTGATGCAGACTTTTGGTAAGACTGACTTTCTCATTAGCACACATTCATTTCAAGAAGAAAAGATTAATTTCTTGTGCTTGTTTTTTGGATTCCTAGTGAGTCAAATCTTCAACTGCTTTTCACTGTTGTGGAGAATGCACCATCAGAAACTGTTCGGTCAAATTGCACCATTGCTCTTGGAGATTTGGCAGTTCGTTTTCCCAATCTATTAGAGCCATGGACTGAAAACATGTATGCACGCCTAAGGGATCCTTCAGTTTGTGTCCGGAAGAGTGCTGTGTTGGTTCTTTCTCATCTGATTTTAAATGACATGATGAAGGTTTGAGGGACTTCCATTTGCCCTTGTTCTTTTCGGTTTTCCCTTGATGCTTTGTAGATATCTTGACTATTAAATGTTTAGGTGAAAGGTTACATAAATGAAATGGCTATGAGAGTAGAAGATGAAGATGAAAGGATTTCAAATCTGGCTAGACTTTTTTTTAATGAGTTGTCAAAGAAAGGTGAAATATTTTAACCAGATTTTTAAGTAGTAACTGATCTTGAGACCATCTTCTTTTCATTGAATTTTTTGAATTTTGGTTACAGGGAGCAATCCTATTTATAATCTACTCCCAGATATCCTTGGAAAACTGTCCTGCCAGAACTTGAAGGGAGAGTCTTTCTGCAACATTATGCAATTTCTAATTGGTTCCATCAAGAAGGTATTTCTGGCTTAGCTTAGTTTGTGATGAGAACATTTTATTTTGCGGTAAATTGGCTCAATTAATGGAACATTTTCAGGACAAACAAATGGAAGCTCTTGTTGAGAAGCTGTGCAATAGGTTTACGGGAGTGACAGGTACTCTACGTTTGACTTGTTTCATTTTTTCTTATTTGACCTTTTTGTTATAATTCTACTTTGTATTAATCATTGAATGTGACTTAATGACACCCAATGACCCAAAAATCATGGAAGGCTTAAACAGTAAATACTTAACTCTCAAATTACTCTCTACATCGACAATGTGCATAAATATAGGAAAATTTGCCTTAAGCTCATATCTATTTTAAGCTTTGTTAATTGCCCATCTGCATGATTATAGAGATTGGGCATTAGAGATTTATCATGCTGACCTACGTCTAATATGTTGTTTTCTGTGTAAATAAAAAGGCTTTCTCCCGCTTTCCCATTATGAAAACGATAACGTCTATCATGTACCCTGTAGGCCAGTTGAAAGATGGCTTTTATTTTGTCATTCGAATAATGAGCCTGTTCTACCATGTTATTTGAATATCTCATTGTTTTTGACAAATATATTAAGGATAGGCATGTCTACCAAGATTAGATATTTTGGAGCTGCTTGTCGCTTATATTGGCCGAAGCTCTAACTCATTTCTGTAAACCAAGAAAATGGGATATTTCCTGTTGTAAGATCAATATCTTTTAATCTGTTGCTAAATCTTTTTGTTGCCAAATGATATTAAACCAAGATAGCATATTCAAGTTGTTGGTTTCTTTAATTCTCTATCAGTGAATAATGGCGGTGCTTCTGTTCATTATGGATCCTTTTGGTGCAGATATAAGGCAGTGGGAGTATATTTCTTACTGTCTTTCTCAGCTAGCATTCACTGAAAAGAGCATGAGAAAGCTTATGGAGTCAATTAAGGCATATGAACATGTCCTATCAGAGGACACCGTGATGGAGCATTTTAAAAACATAATTAACAAGGTATTGACCTATGATGTGCTTTCATCACCATGATTAATTGGTTTCCTAACTGGATCACATCGTTTAGCTATCAAATTGATAACCTATCTAAATTTTCTGCTTTTTATTTTTTTCTAATTTCTTTCAGGGGAAGAAGTTTGCAAAGCCAGAATTAAAATCAAGCATTGAGGAGTTTGAAGAAAAGATTAGTAAGTCTCACAATGAAAGAAAGGAACAAGAACTTACTGCAAAGAATGCTCAAGCTCACCAACAAAAAATTGATAGCTTGGGGAGTTTTGTGGCGGCTAAAAATGAGGTAGAGGAAAGTGGTGAATCTGAAATTACTGAAGGTAGGTTGGTGTTGGTTAGATGACCTTTAATCTACCAGTTGTTCTACTTGTATTTCCGCCGAATGAGGTTTGTTTTGTTTAATGAATTTTTTCTAACTATTTGAAGTTCTTACATATTCAACTCTAAGATTAAAGGCCTTTCTGGGGAAAGTATCTAACTACCTATGTTCTGGTGCAACACATTTATAATTGTACAGGATTGTAGAGTTGTACTGTGGAAAGAACCTTTTCTCTCTGTCTTTTTGTTTTTCTTTTCGATTTCTGGAAGTTCATCAAGGGGATGATCTTCCTATTAACTAATTTCAATCTTTGTTACAATTTGATGGAGTATGTCCTATGGATATCATGAAAATACTGTACCTTAGTAATGATCTTCACCTTTGAAAATGCTTCAGATGAAGAAGAAACTGATAGGTCCATGGAGAAGACTGGAATTTTGCATTCAAAACCAAAAAATCCAAAGTCAAAGGAACAGTCACAGGCTTCTAGTGGGATTACGGATTCTGAATTTGACGATGATGAAGTTCGATCACCTCTTGCTAATTTAAGAGGTTATACAAGCTTCTTACTTCGATACATATACAGTTGAATCCCAGGCTCAAAAGGTACTAATATAATGTCACCACTTGCAGGTGCCTCAAAATCAAGGCTGAAGAAAAGCAGCACAAAATGTCAAAACACTGATACTCGCACCTCCACTAGAAGAAATTCCCGATCAAAGAGACGGTCTCTCTCTCTCTCCCCCCATGCCATTATGCCATATTTAACTTCAGAAATCTCTCTCCCCCCTCCCCCCCCACCCCCTATGCTGCCTCTTGCATGTGTATGCAACTCACTTCTGTTATTTGTTTGCATCCGTTGACTCTTCATGCCATTATGCCATATTAACTTTAGAAACTAGTAGAAAATGTACACAAATGCCATTTGTTGCTAGCGAAATGCAATTTTGATAGTCTTTTGTTTTGTATATGTCAAAAGAAACACTTTCTAAATGAATGTTCGAGGTTCTGAGATGAAAGAACTCGTTCCATCTCAAAGTATTCGAACTCCCAAAAACATTCCACCGTTTACCAATAACCAGGTCTAGAATTGTTGAGAGGAAGATATTATTGGCAATGCACATATAGGCACTCCTAAAATCTTGTTATGGAACTTTCTTCCAAGCATGTTTGGCTCAGCTAAAACTTCGTACTTAAATTTAATTCAATTTTCGTTTCCAAATATGCATGTAAAAGTTGGGTTTTCTTTCTTATAAGTAAAATGGTCGATGCTAAATGAAATATAGCCCCCGTTTGGTCCCCATTATTATAATTTATAATTTTTGAAATATTATTTTTTTTAAAAATGTGTTGTTGATATTGTTTTATAGAAGATTGTGCAGTTGAAAATAAGAGAGAAAACTATAATTTTGAATAATAGGGGCCAAACAAGGGCATAATCCATCCAAATAGGATATTCAAATAGTCGCTTTACATGGTATATACATAACAAATTGTCATGTGTACGTCATGTAGGACGACTATCGACAGTCTTTATTATGAATAGCTTTAATCTTGCAAAAGTTGATTCCAGATTTCGTTGTTGCATTTTGACACATATCTGCTCAAAGTATTTTGTGTGCTCCACGCCTGGTTTCTTTTCAGCAGTTATCTTCTTGATGTTCGGTTCCTAAATTAATTTGTAATTATGAGCTTTATCATAGTATCTTATGCCAGTAGTGAAAAGCCTCCTAACACGATTTTATTATTGATGCAGGTAGGAAGAAGATTAAAGGACAATGACTTATGATCGATTCTTTGGTTCTTCGTAAAATACAGTTAAGAAACTCGATTGTACTTTAGGTTGTTTGTAATGTATATGTTGAATTGACCCTTAATTTCTTCTCAACACGTTCTCTTGACTTTCTTTTCTCAGAATCCTAAAATCTACGGTATGTAAGAACATATTCCACTCGAATATGTTATATGCGATATTGCAAATATAGTCACTTTTGCCAAATGAGTCTCGCTGTTTACTTGTTCTCCGTCCAAGTATTTGCTCGATTTGGAACCAAAATGGAGATGATCTTTGTTACCCCTTGCCTTTTTTGAGGAAATCACATTGGATCAACTTTCTTCAAAAGTTCTTTTAACTATAAACACATTTCCATAAAATTAACCAAACATATCTAAAATTAGTTTTTGAATTTCAAAAGTTCATTTTGATTTTTTTAAAAGTTATGCCAAACGGGCCATAATGGAGGCATCCAACTGATTAACAAACGTTCAAAGCAAACACCAACCATAACATCACATTACATGTACAGATTTCACTATTCTTAACATCAATGCATGTATATTTTTGAAGGGTCGGACCACTGGAAATCCAGCATTAGTCCTTTCACTTTCTTCTCAATGACAATGAAAAATAATAAAAGTCACAAGCAGAAAAAAGTATTATACTATACATCAACTAACCCTGATTGTTAGTAGTACTAAGAATAAAAGAAAGAATAGTAGAATGAGCGAAAACACTAAAAAGGTGCTTTTTTTTTTTTTTTTTTCGGTTCTTGCTCCTTTCAAGTTTCTTTGACAAATTCCTCAGCAATTACTGCAAATTGCATAACGCAGAAATGAATCAAGTCGGACACATAACATGAAACTGGATAATAAAAGCAACCCTTAAACTAGGCAGAACACTCTACATTGGTTGCGCGAAACGAACTGTCACATTCCCCGAACGGATAAATCACTCAACAGTAAAAGATTATAGCAGTAGAATTATCACAGATTGCTGCATTACTGAAATACAAGATCTAATAGAGCACATGGAGAACTGATTCAAATAGTATAAATGTCATGTCCAATATGCCAATACTAACTCCCTTGCATATAACTTGAGCACGTTTGCCGAAGCTTTAAAGGTTGTAAATTACAAGTAAATGAGAATTTTCAGCAGAGGTCCCATACCTTCTAATCTTAGCACCTAATCCTAAACCTTTCGATGAATGTGCCCAAAAAGACCTCTGCATGTTTCCGTCCAAAAGATCGTTAGTAGACTAAAACTCACGCATTTGACCTTAGTTTTATCAATTTTAATAAAGACATAATAGTCCCTCCATATTTTTTCATTTAAAACAATTCCAAACCCCACAGCCTCCATTTGAGACCCAAAAAATCACCAACAATCACATTGGGGTAGGGAGATTTATCCCCTCTGGTTTCAAAACTCAAACCAAAGGATTTTAGTCGCGAAAGGGCCCATTTAGTCAGAACCAGGTTGAATTGCACCCTATATCCTGCTAACCCCCCCAGTTTTTCGACTAACCATTGATGATTTCTCCCTGGTTTCTGGCCCCAAACCAGTTGGCGGGGTTAGGAGCCACTGTGGGTGGGTGATGGTGGGGGAAGATGAAACATTTTCATATTTTTTTGTCTTTTCTTTTAATTTTAATTTTAATTTTTTTTAGTTATTCTTTCTTCTTATTTTAATTGTTTAAAGTGGGATTATGTGGATTAACCATTTTGCCTTTAATTAAATTGGTCAATTGAAGGTCCATTGAGGAAAATTTAAGTGGGACCCCTGCTGCAAATTTCCGTACTGAAATAAGTAAGGTTTTAAACAAGTTATGTGTAATCCAGAATCAGCATGTTACTAATTTTACAAAGAAGATTTACTTTCAAATGAGTAACTTCATCACTTCAAAGTAAGAAAAATGTAATTTATCCATACATATTTGCTTCTAAGCTCAGCCAAAAATGCTTGCAGATAATAACAGTAAATATCAGCAGGATTTCCAAAATCACTGCAATACTTCAACAAAGAAAAGCCTAATTGGGTAAAAGAAATCAAAAGACATGCATGGATTCAGTAACGAACTTTCGATTGTATCTAGTCCCTTATTGGTCCAAAAACTACTACTGTAATTTGTCATCAATAAATTATCAACCAAAAATGGAAATATCAATACCTTCAAATAGATGAAATCATGAACCACACTAATTCAACAAAACTTTTTACAGTAACTTCAATCCTAGAAAGTAATTTCCCTGCAACAAAATGATCACGAGAACAACATAAAGTTAGATAGGTGCAAGACCAACTCAGCACAAGAATTCAAAGGAATGCGGTGTTAATCAAAATCCAACAGCAACTTTGCTGTAAAAAGGATAAGATATTTGAGAATAATGGATAAGAAAAGGATCCCAGAAACTTTTGATTACAACGTAATGATGACTTATATGAATTGGAAAATAATCTGTACGGTACAAGGGATATTTGGTAAAAACAGTAATTATAACCTCATTTTTTAATTAAAAATAAAAGAAAAACAAAAAGAATTCATCTTCTTCTCCCTTCACTCCCAAACCATCCAGTTCCTCGTCTCCTTATCATGCATTTTTACTCATGTTTTGATTCAAAGCTCCCTCGTTTGCCCAGTTTCAACAGCACACAGAAAGGTGACAATGCCACCCCACACCTACAGCCTTTGATCCTCCCTATCATCCAGAGGGTAACCGGAATCGAATAAATTGACTGCTTCGAATTTGACTCCTTTAAAATCACACTCAAAGACCCTAAAGTCACAATACAACTGGCTCCAGAAAATGCTACATCATGTAGCCAGTGATATTGTGAACTTCAAATTGGTATTTTTGGGGGACACAATTGAGGGCTTCAAATCAGAATTGGTTGAATTTCATTTAAGCTCCCAGCAGCTTTATACCATTATCCAAAGTTTGACCTCGCCAGACATCCCTAAAACCCCCTATCCCCAGAGTTTTATCTTGTTTCCTTATGATAATTTTTGAAAAATCAAGTAAACAGACTGATATTTTACATTTAGGCGAAGGACGGCAAGAGAACCAGATGGTGGAGTGGCAGGGACAAAGCATGGGCGTGGTTAAGGGAGAACATTAGTTTTCTTTGCCTTAAAAATTTTCCATTTTCGTTTAGGTAAAACTGACACATTTCTTACCATGTTACTCAATATACTTCCAAATATTACATATTGTGCAAGCCACGTGATGTTTTAATGGACCTAACGGATGGAAACTGCCTGGGGATTCATTTAAAAAAATTGATACGGAAGTACATATTTACGAATTGGATTGGGACAGTGGGCATAAATTTCCCCCATGAAATATACCAGTGCAGACAATATATTATCAGTTGGACTGGAAGTACGGCATGGGTAAGAGAGAACATTAGTTTTCATTGCCTCCCAATTTTCCATTTTTATTTAGGGAAGACTGACATATTTCTTACCATGTTACTCAATATACTCCCAAAGATAACATAGTGTACAAGCCACATGACGTTTTAATGGAACTAATGGATGGAAACTGTCTGAGGATCCGTTTAAAAAAATTAATACGGAAGTACATATTCACGAATTGGATTGGGACAGTAGGTATAAATTCCCCCCATGAAATATACCAGTGCAGACAATATATTATCGATCATGTTACCAGCTGCACTCGCACATTTTAAGAGAAAAGAAGTAACAATTCTAAAGTTTAGCAGGATAATGGATAGAAAGCAGTACCATTAAAATTATTCAATCAATCACTGCCAAAATCTTCATAACTGAACCCCTCTGATACAGTGTTCAGCCTCTTAATGTCTGCTCATAGGTAGGACACAGATATTAGCAATATCCTTTAAATTCAAGAACAATAGCAGATGTCAACGAACCTTACCTTGTTCTCCCCTAATATGAGGATCTGGAAAGTTCGAATTCATACCAAGGAAGGGAGATTTAGAATAATTTAATATATCTGAAGATACAAAATCAATTAAGTTATATAAAGGTGAAGTATACTTACTCATAAAAAGAAAGTAATTTCTTAAAAAAATAGACTTTTCAGTTGCGTTTGAACTTTAATGCACAGGCATATCATAAGTATGAGAGAGAGAATTAACCAGTATTATTAGAAAAGTCAGCTGTCAAGTCTGAAAAACTAAAGTTTCGGGATCCCAAGAATCCAAGTGAATTCATGTCTTGATCCAGGAAAGTCTCGTTCAATGCCTGTGAATTAGACTCGACATCAATGAAAGATGAAACCGATCCTTCTCCTATTGTGGTATTTGGTTGTTGAAGATTTCTGTTTGCACCAAACATGAACCGAGGATGATTTGCATGGCTAGCTTCTGATATCATTGTCCCTCCATTCATTCCTTGCACAATTTCTGAATTTGACCTCTGAGCCAATGGCACGTCTGCCGATATATCAGTCCTTCCAACATGACCCGCCATATTGACTGCAAGAGGCATGCATGGTGGAATTGACGATTCACTATTAGTGTAAGCATTAGGTATTGTCGGTTGAAATGAAGAAGCACCGTTGGTGTATTCATTAGGTATGGTAGGCTGAAGTGAAGAAGCGCCATTGGTGTATGCATTAGTTATGGTACTACATTGTTGGTGTACGCTAAGTTCTGGGGTATGATACGCTGAATTGTAGTGCACTGCCAAAATATTATAACAATAATTTCATTTTAAGCCAAACAAGTAATATATATAATTGCTGAAGAAATGGTGAAGCTGAAACACTAGCAGAGGTATCCAAGAAGAAAAGTAATATGAACATATACTCGAAAGGAACTCTCTGGGTTGAGCATGAAAAGAAAGGTCTGCTAGTGCCTACACTGCAACACGTGCACACATGCTTTCGGATATCAGTAGGCAGACAGAATGAGCAAAGAAGACAATAAAGATTTAGGGTTCAAATTCGTTTCTAAATCATGGTGTATTATCAACAGATAATACACTAGGCAGCGAATATCAAAAACATCTATACATTCGATAGAACTAAATAAAATCTTAAAATGGAGAAGGAAAAGGAAGATCAGGGGAATCAGCAGTTAGAAACTAAGGTGACAGATGAATAAATAAATAAATGTAAATTGCCAGTTTGTTGGTGTTCCACGGTGCTGGAAAAGGTGCAGGAGGGATATTTCATGTCAAAACAAGAAAAATATAATCACACATTTCTACACATGCCTATGCAGGTTATCATACCACCACCAGTTTTCAAGAAAAACCTTTTCTAGCAAAATTTATAAACTGCTCACTGTTGTTCATTTCCATTGAAATTGGCTTTCTCTAGTGTAAAAGTTTGTCAAACAAGAATTTCCTTTTGTTCTCCTTAAGGCCTTGTTGAAAGTGGCATTTCCAGATCCAAGAAATATTCATCAAATCAACAGAAATTTGACGGTCAGAAATAATTGGTATATTGTTCAATTTTGCAAGTTGATCATAATCATAGGGAGTTCACAAACGATAGTTTTGGTTTTTCAACTCCTCAGTATCAAACAAACTATTATATCCATCATATATAAAGCAAGATAAATCAATATTTCTACAAAAAAAGATTGTGTCGTGTGATTGAGAAAAGATTTAAACCATTGCATATAAAGAATACTAAATAAATGAAATGGCATTTGAATAATTGAATATATAAAATGCTAGAGAATTGAAATTTTGATAAATCGAGAGTAGAGTAAGAGAAATTAGAGAAAGGAGATGAGAACTGATTGTAAAAAACAAATGGGAAGTAGAGAGGGTTTATATAGTATTAAAAATAACCAAAAGAAATTCAAATTAAGTTCCAATTTTCACCAACTTGCACAACGTTTTCACCAATTATAAAAAGAATGATTAAAATTAGGTGCCAATTTTCACTCCATTTTGACACTACGTGTCAGTGTAGCATTGGGGCTCTAACTCTTAAATTGTTGAACAAAATTTCCAGGGCTTGATAAGCACTTAAATTGATTGGTTTGAACTTTATCGGAGCAAGAATTTTCAGATAAGACAAGGAGATTGATAACAATCATGTATCACATCTCCAGAATAACATCCTTGGTTCTGTCTTTGTCCCGACACCCAAATTTCTCTTCCTGATCTTGAATCTAGTTCTAAGTTTGACAGCAAATGGAGCAATAAAGATAAGGATCATAACAGGCCAGAGTGATTATCATAATGGACCACTCAGCATCAATAGAGAAGTTCAGAACCAGCTGAACTTACAAGGCAAAAGCTATTCGACAGTTCATCACCATCATGATAACCTATAAAAAATTTGACATGGCAAACTAAACAATTTAGATTATGAAAAAACTTTTATGGAACTTAAAAGTGTTTCCACATAATAGAGCTCCGGCAACCTAGTATCTAATACTACACAAATATCAGATATGGAAGTATACACAGGAAAGAGGTTTAAGGGGGGGAAAAAAAGTTAAGAGGCAGTGCCAGGTTTCAGTTGTTTAAACTTGTTCTGGCACAAAAAAACTGTTCTAACAATAACAACTTCTATCCCATTTTCAAAATCTATATATGCCAACTCATCTCCCAGCCATTTATGCATTGGAGAGATCGTTCCTTATTTTGTGCCAAGGCAATCACAAGCTCAAACAGTTGAAATCAAGGGCCATTATTTGAATGTGTTCCTGATATGAAAGTTGAGTGAATGGCCCAAATCAGGATCCAAAGACGTTTAAGTCCAGTTCCAATCAGGACATAAACTACGATCAACAGTCTAAGCGATATTTGGTAGACACTAAGACGAAATGCAAAGCGTGTGTATATTCTTCTCCTTTAAAATGTTAAATGAACTGCCACATTGAGCTTGCCTTCATAAATCCAAAATACTATCCAAGGGATAAAAGAAGCATGCAAGTAATGTAAAGCTTCACTGTGCACTCTTGAATCACAATCTCCCCCAATGCTTAAGTCATCAAATTGAGGGAGCAACATCTAAATTCTGTTATCATAGTCATATAAAGCTCACTTAGATATAGGATTAATCAGAACATAGCAGTACTATTATTGACAAATTTAATGCACTAAGTGTTCATTAGTGAACCTTAGGTTGTCAATCCATTGACAGCCCCTGATGAAGAGGAGAGGTAAATTCTTTAACCCTTTGAGCCTATCCATAGCAAAGCAACCAGCAAAGCACAAGGAATGGAAAGAAAAGATCTCTTCCCATCGAATAGAAAACTTCTTTCAGATGAGCATGTCAAAAATTCTAACATAAATATGCATATTATCAAGCAGTGCTTCATCTATGTAGGAATTTAAATACTAACAGAGAAACACCTCGCTTATCTGTATAACTTATGCTTTACAGAGTAAGGTATAACCTTCATATAAAGAATACCAAATATTGAATAGCTTGCTTACTTGGATGAATCTGAGATCCATTGGACAAAGGAATGGGAGCAACTACATTTGGATATAATTGATGCATCAACTCAATCTGCCTATCAAGTAATTGATTAAATCGCAATATCTGGTCCTTCGCAATCAACCTGAGATGATATGCCTTAAAAAATTCGGGATTTTCTTGTTCAAGTTTTTGCCACACTGGAAGACAGACCAGATTTATATTAACAAATATCGAGGGTGGGAATGACAAAATATGCTGATTGCTGCTACAACATAGAAATTGATTAGCACAAATTTCTCCTCTACTATTTATTAAAGAAAAGCTAAGTGGCAGCAACTCATCAAATGTTTCCTCATGACTTCCATTATGGACGGACCAGAAAATAGCATGCTTTGAATTCGTTATCGTTCAGTAGCAGGTCATAATAAAAAACAGACATATGCCCAGAACTTCTGTTGATATAACAGAAGAACTTTAACAACTTGGTTGAAGAACCCAAATAACTTCGAAAGTAGAAAATAATCAAGGATTTCATGTTCATGACATTGAGTGCATGTTTAGCAAAAGCTTATATTTTTTTAAGCTAGTCAAACATATTTTTTATCTACATATTTTGTAGGATCCACTATCTACTACCTACTTGATCCACACATTATGAGGAACCCACAATTTATAAACACTTGAAATCACTACAAGCGAGCACTGAGTATGATCTTGTTTCAAGTAACTACCCAAACTCACACAGTATGCACCTGCCTACTAAACCCTTCCAATGAAAACAAAGATGAAAACACAAGACCTCTTAATTTTTTCATAATAGATTGAGAAGAATTAGTATACTATGGGGGCTCCTGTAACCAAGGACACCATGTTGTGAAACATATAAAACTCACTATCACACACTAGCATCAACCATCAAACTTAGTTAGGTCAAGATAAATCCATTGCCTATATCAAATCTTCAACTGTAGCAAAATTTGAAGCCTCACAATTTCAGAAATACATATTCTTTACAAAAAGAAATGCAGGTTCTAATATGCATAAGGACATGATGATTATACAGTTATTCACATTGTAGCTTCAAGTTATTCATCTTATGTCTGATGTTGTGAGAGTAAAATTCACTAACTAATAAGAACACACGGAAGAAGAAAATTCTATCCAAGAATTGACATTACCAAGTTCAGTGAAACCAGGCTCAATTTTTGCCTGGAGTAAGAGAGTATTCACGACTTCCTTCTGGCTCATGTAAAGCTGGAGACACCTTTCTATAAGATTTTGAACCTGATATTATTGAAGAGCACAAGGTCAGCACCATGACAGCATATATTTAGAAATAAATATACTCAAAAAAGAGGGGGAGGGGGAGCTACTATTGCTTCCAAAAAAAACTTTTAAATCAAGCTTGCCAGAAATGCGATGACCTAAACCTAACAAGAAAAAATCGTCTTTAGTCCCAAAATAATAGGCATTTAAACTTTTGCATGTCATTTTTCCAAAAACCTATAAGCACAAATTGAAAACTTCTAAATAATATATCATATTCTGAAAGAGACATTATGATCATATTCATTTAGAGAGCTTCCTTCTACTTTCTTAGCGACTGTATTATCAATGAATGAACCAATTCATGCGGCCATCCATTGGCTCTCTTTTGTCAAGACAAACTTCAAAACATATGTGCACAAAAATGGCTAATTAAAGAGAAGGTGCTTCTCAAAGCACCGATATATAAACATCCTCATATGCTGACCACGAAATCTTCATTGCATTGCAACGGAGTCCTATTTACTAAAAGAAAGAAAGAAAGGCATTCATAAGAAAAATGTGTAAATGAAGTTGGGAAACTTACCAGCTGTATATCTTCAACTGAAACTCTCTTACCTTCCCTGTTAGACATTTTGCAAGTTCACCAACAAGATGAGATTAATTAAAGGTGGCTAATTTTTCATGACACCGAATGTAGAACTATGCTTTTGCTCATTTTTCTAATCAATCCAATATGTATAAAACCTGAAATGACTGCATCAATTCGGGTAGTTAGGTAAATTAATATATAAAAAACTCAAACGAAAAGAAAGAGTACAACAAAGTGTATGGAAAAAAATAGTAGTTCAAGGGGAATCTTCTCCAATTAATGAATCAACAGAAGGTAAAATGGTTAACACATTAACAAATACAGAAAAAGTTATAAAAAACGTTGGTGATATAAATTGTGCAGAATAAAAAACATGTGGCCCAATGAACTTTAAGCAAAATTTCAATTGGGTCACTCTACTTAATTTTGTCACAACAGGGTCACTTCATTTTAGCATTTGATACAATTGGGCCACTCTGTTCATGTTTTGTTGGTTTGACTGAAGAAGGCAATCTAGTTGACAAAATATGTAGTCGTCAGGGACACACGTCAGCATAAACATCACAAATTACTATCACACGGCATTAAATGCAATGAATCACAAATTTAAAATGTAAAAAGAGTTCAAGATCACGGAATTTATATTGACCCTTCAATATATGCACACATTTTCAAAATCAAATAACAAGTACACGTGTGTAGGTTACATGATCAACATTTTAAAACTCTTAATCCACTAAGAACTTCTATAAAGCACATAAAGAACCATAAAATCTTTCACCAAATCACTCCAGTTATCAGATTCAGCATTCAGCCATCTAGCAAGGTTATCAGAAGACAAAATTCAACACTTGTTTGATCATAATTGGTATACAGATATACACACACAAATGCATATGCTTGTAATCTACTCATTCATATGCAGATATGGAAGCTTCAAGATAAAAATGATTGAAAACTGATCTAGGTAACAGTTTAGCCCCTGTTTGACCTCTATTATAATGTATTTGTAGGGAAAATGTATTTTGAAATAGTAATTTTTTGAAGAATGTGTGGTTAAAAAAGAAGGAAAAGTTTTGGGTTTACGTGTAATATTATTTTATTGAAGAACGCGTGGTTAAAAAGAGGAAAGAGAAAAATGTATTAAAATTTTAATGGAGGCCAAATAGAAACTTAGCCCTTGTTTGAGCCCCCCCCCCCCTTCATAAGAATGCATCTTTGAATAGTGTATTGATGGAAAATGTGTGGTTAAAAAATAAGGAAAAATTTTGGATTTGCGTGTAATATTATTTTATTGAAGAATGTGTAATTGAAATGATGTCAAAACACTATTTAAGAATGCATTTTTTCAAAAGAATGAGGATCAAATATGGGCTTAGTATTTAGGTCCCTAGTAAGTAGAATTCGTAAACTAAGTGTAAGAAAGTGGAGAATTCACTAAAACCTCTTTCTAAGCCCCTTGTTATGCCGCAAATATCATAAGGTTTTCAAAGTGCTTCTCTAGTTGCAAGGGTGAATTTAGAGAACCAAAACGGTGCATATAGGGAAGTGGCTCTTGTGAGTTGCATTTCCATTTATGTTAATATTTTGAGGAAAATTATTATAAATAATATCTTTTGTTACCAAAACTACTTACTTCCTTTATTGGAATAAAAGGCAACCACGACATTTATATTTGGATATTTCGATGTTGATGTTGTTTTAGTTCATTTCTCGTAAGTCTACATTCAATTCAACAAAGTGAAAACATTATTTTCAAAAATTTTTCCCCTCATTTTCCATGACAACCACCAGTCATGGCCAAAATACCCGATTACAACAGTCCCACTGGGACTCCCACATTTACCAATTAACCCCTCTATCGAACCCTACAAACAACGCCAGCCTTGTCTACCAATCATCTTTCTTTCAAAATGCAACGTTTGGCACAAATCTACACCTACATTCTTGACATTTGTTCACACTGTTACAAACCTAGGTTCTTATTCAAACTTTTTTCCCCGAACTACGTTTCTATTCGTTATCACCCTGTCTAACCTTTGAATGTTGGGGAAACCATGAGAATAGATATTTAACGAAGCTTTGTCAAATTAAAGCTTACTACAAACTTTTCTTGAAAAAAGAAAATACATATTTTTTACTCTCGTTTATTTGTTTTATCATCTAGCAGGCAAACAAACCCTTCAAGATAACAATTGTTAACTCCTCTAACAGAAGAAATTGTTCAATAAAACGCAAACGAGGCTACAAGAAAACTAAATCCTCAAATAAGATCACAATAACCCGTCAACCTTTAGCCATGATCACCATCAAAACAAACCAAAAAATCCTTATTCAGATGGGAAAAAAAAAAGAAAAAAAGAAAAAGGAACACTCTGAAACCTAAAGATCACATCACATACACACCAAACCCCAACATATATGCATGTAACTTGCAAAAAATTTAATGCACAAACATAAAATAAAGTATTGAACTTTATTGAATTCAAAAGGGTATCGTACCTGAAACTTTCTGGGTTCTTTCAAGAAACTTATTCGGTTCGCAAGATTTGAGAGAATTTAGAGTGAGAACATTTTTCGGATAGAGAAAGTAAAGAGTGGCTTTAGTTATTGCGGCTTACGTTTCCAGGTATAATAATATTTTTAATAAATCCAGGAACAAATTTACTACTACGAAGTCAAAGTACAACATAACGCCGACGTATTTCAAATAAAAAAAAATCAGTGGCGTTATCCATTTAAAAATTTGATGGTGCCTGACCATGATTTTCTACTGTGAAGAATAACATACAACTTGGTGTTGTGTATGCCGCGGACTGCCCTTTCCACATCGGATTAGTCAATTCTTAGGTCAAAATTAAATTTTCAAACTACTATTTGAACTATAAGAAAATGAATAATGCTGTGTACATCCGGGGTGTCACTTGGACGACACTCCACGCACATGGAAGTGGAGCCGTGATTATTTTATTAGGCTCAAGCCCTGCCTTCATGTGTGTGGAGTGGCTCGAGCCCTACCTCCATGTGTGTGAAGTGTCAATCCGAATGTATGCATAACAAAATTGTAAGAAAATATCATTTTCATCCACTAAATTTATAAAAAGATATAAAAAAAAATTCTAAAAAAAATCCTCATATAGCACGTTGTGTACCCTTATACACTACGACAATATTAGGGCATACAATATATGAGTGAAAGTTGTGAAATATATACGCCACTGTTTTTTATCTGATGCAATAAAAAGTTTTTCTTGTAGCGATTTTTCTCATACTTTATAGAATTTTTAGCAATAAATATTCTTTGTCGCAAAAAGTAGACCATATTATATCACAAACACTTTATTACAAGAAATAAAAGTTTGTGACCATAAGTTTCCTCTGAAATTTTTTTTGATACCTTGCTTCCCTCATGCTTTTGGTGATGATCTTTACTATTTGTCGCGCCTCCTAACATTTCACGACAATTTTTAATGTTCCCTTATATTTTTTTATACTTATTTTTTCCTATCAATCTTTGCGACGAACTTAAAAAAGTGTTGTCCTAAGTCACTTATTGCAACATCTTTTCTTATATAACAAAATTTCTTGTCGTAAAATCACATTTTTGTTGTAGTATTGTTAGTTTTCTAGTAAAATCTCTCCAAACTGATTAAAACAATCTTCAAGTTCCGTGAATTCAGTTTTTCTCACAACATAAAAAACTATTGGATCTTGTCGACACGCTACATAAATCTAAAGTTTAATCCAAGTCAAAATCAACATTTAATTTTAACTACATATTTTATAGGATTCACAATACTTTAACTACACATTTTATCAACTTTTATTAAAATTTGTTAAAAAGTTGATTTTAATCCTCACTAAATAGGGGCTACATAATGCTGTTTCCATTTGGTTGTTTTTTTTTCTCATTGTTGACATTGGCGAGACCCAACAATTCTACATCGAAAAGAAGCAGTGATCCCATGAAAGCAACGGGTATCGGTGCTAGCTTTATTGTGGATTTAACTGGATTTGGGTCCTAAGAAGTGTGGTAAATAGTAGAGGATTTCAATCCCTCGACACAACATGTTTATTCTTGACAGTGATTATAATATATTTTCCAATGTTATGCTACTTTAGAAGATAAGTAGTCTAGCCTAGTTCCTTCCCTTCGAGTTGCATTCTTAATTTTGGATCCTCTAGTTTATATTTAAGATAAAGGAAGAATGAATGAGCGAAGAATTTATTTTATTTCTATTTTGTGTGCATGCATTTTATATAGAAAATTCTAGATAAATGATTATTAATATCTGTTTTGGAAATAATATATTCATATTGAAAATGAAGATTGAAGGAAAAAAAAGAGTTAAGAAGAAATATTAATTGTTTGAAGTGAATTAAAGAAATGTCATGTCAAGCAATTGACTTCTATTTATTGGGATCTAAACAATTTAAAATTACTAGAAAATTAAAATATAGGCCTCAATTAGTGAACTCGATTTCCAAAGGTAGACAGATATTAAGGAAATATTTTGATTCATTTCATCATAGTATTATTCCATGTACATAGGGAATAAATTCAAAGAAGTTTTATAGGGCACTCCCATTGGGGTGGGCCCCATGTAAATATTTTATTTCATAAAATAAATCACCCACTCCACTGTTGTGTGAAATTTGTTACAGTTTTATAAAATTTTCCCTTATACATGTAGATTGATTCTTCATCATAATGTGATGAACGGCTCTCCTCTTCCTTTAGAGATGGCAATTTGAACCGTCAAAACCGAAAACCGCGGTTAACCGAACCGAATGGTGCAAAAAAAACCGAACCGATGGTGCAATGGGGCGGATATGGTTTTGATTTTAATGAACCGGTTCGTAATGGTGCGGGTATGGTATTTACGTCGTCGAACCGAAACCGAACCGATTACCCGCTAAAAAAAAATTAAATTGATAATGGGTTTTACACTACTTTTCTATCCAAATCAAAACAAAATTCCTCCCCTCCTCATTACATCTACCTGACTCATTTGGCCAGTCTACTTACCATTAGCCCATAATAGCATTAGTATGACAATATATAAATGCAAACCCTACTCTCCACAACCACAAACTCACGCACGACTCCATTTCCTCTACGGTCCAAATTGTCGTTGCCTCCAAAAATTTGTTACATTTGTTAGTCATTCTATTACTGCTGATCATGTAAAAATAGAGTTCGATGTTTTTTTAGACGTGCCAATATTGTCAAGGATGAATAGGAATCAACTTTGAATGCTGATCTATGCTAGTAAGACTTGTAGAGAAGAATGCATCAAGTAATTTCGATGCACAACAATTAAGAATAAAGGAAAAGTTTAGTATTATTATATTTATAATATTATTTGTTAAATTTGTATTTTACAATTGAAAATTAGGATAATGTTTGCATTTACGTTTGGAATATTGTTTGATAATGTTTGCATTTTCGTTTGGAATATTGTGTTTTTGTTTTCATTGACTTTTTTCATAAATTGTTTTATATCAATTTGACGGATGAACTTATAAAAATAATTTATTTTCATGGTTATTAACCGAACCGAACCGTGCCGAACCGAGATAAAAATCGAACCGTGCCGAACCGAGATAAAAACCGAACCGAACCGATTTACGTGGTTATGGTGCGGTTATGGTATGGTAAAAAATTTGGTGGTGCGGTTATGGTTTTGGCCGAACCGACCCATAACCGAACCGTTGCCAACCCTATCTTCCTTTCCTCTCTGTACAAGTCCGTTAATATTTAAAATCTTTAAGCAGCAGCAAAAAGATGAACGAGAAGAGCTAAGAAAGGTCAAGAAACATTTTAAATCGAAAAAAGAAAAAAAAAACATTAATAAATTTCCAATGATTAATTGGACAGCACAGTGTGTTAGGGCCTTGTTCTCTCTTCATCCATGGATTTCCATGGTGTTTGTAATTGATTATTTTCAGATGCTTCTGTTGACTCTTCTTTCTTTTCATCCTGTTTCTCAGGCTTTTCATTGCATTTTCTTGTAATAATGTGCTTCTTAAGCTTGATTACATCTAACCTCTTCACTGGCTTTAGCAAAAATTCTTCTGCTCCTTCCTCTAAGCATCTGTCCCATACATTCGATCAACACATATTATCCCGCCAAGTCATGCTGAAGTTCAATATAATATCAGAGCAACTATTCATTTATGAAAATTATGGGTGTGTCAGACTTTTAATAAAGGGGAAAAAATCTTAGATGTAGGGATAGCAAAAGAATCTGTCAAATCTGATTCTCGCGGGGATCTGTCTTGAGTTGGCTGGGCGGGGATCACCCGCTTAATCGAGTATTTGGGTTGGGGATGGGAGACTTCGCCCCGGGAGGGTAAGGAGTGGGTACGGGTAACAAAGGCCCCGTCCTGCCCCATTTATTATAATTATTTGTTTTTGAAGAATTCAATACTTTAAATGAAAAATTCTACGAAATTTCATTAGTTCTAATAAAAAATGGCAATTAAGATTATCTAAGAAATGAGACAAACAATAAAACCCTTGGTTTATCAAATATATTTAAATAATTTAACTTTTAAAAATAAATAAAAAAGTACAAAAATTAATAAATAGATTATTATCTCATTTTAATGCATGTGGACAATAAGATAACTTATCAAAACTAAAAAAAAATAATTAAACTGGTAGTAAATGGGACAAGGGCCCCATCTTGCCTTAAATGGGTAACGACCGGGACAGGTACAAGATGGGAAATTACCTGACGGGGCCCTCCCGTTACCATCCTACTTAGATGAGACAGCTCAATACATAATAGTACACGGGCTTGAGTAAAATGTAAAAAATTTCTTACCATTGATCCTTGAAGAAACATGTTCAGAGGACATAATAACAGCTGGTATATTTCTCAAAGATGAAGATTCCTGCCAAAAATAAGAAAGCCCATATGTTTATTATGAAATTTAAATGCAGGACAAAACTACAAAGACAAAATTTTAATGTTTTTTCGATTATTTAGTTAGTACTATAAATCGAGCTAAGAGTGTGTTCATGAGTAATTAAAAGCTCCTTAAAATGGACTTTTTGGCAACGTCTTCTAAATATGTTGTTGTGGTTGTTTCTTTTTTAATACTTTCTTTTATAATTTTCGGTACTATCCAGCCAATCCCTGAAGGAATGTCAATTGAAAGATGACTTTGGATGAAAATGATAGGTTGGACTAAAATGTTCTTTCGATATATTTGATTACAAAATCAAAGATTTCGCAAAGTCATCTTTCAATCGACATTCGTTTATGGGCTAAAATTTTCTTTTTATATATTTGATTACACAAATCAAAGATTTCGCAAAGATTCTCATTCATCTGCAAGAAAATGACCCATGTGTCCATTCACATCAATCCCACAAAACTACAGCCTGGATTAGGAAAATTGGTATGGGCATATTTTCCAGGAAAGGAAATCAATCTATGTTTGGCAAATGAATGGTGAGCAGGAATAAACCAAGAAATAGCCTGTCATTCCTGGCATACAATAATCTGTAATGACAAGATTTACTTCCACTTCCTGCAAGAACCAAAGTACAAATGGATTTTTAGAAAACACGTAATTGAGTCTTAAACGGATCAAATTGCTTGTTTGAGAAGTTTAAATTGGGATTTTGTATGAGCTTTTGCGATCGCCTCAAGCTCTAACTAACCAAAAACAAGGAGAACAAATTCGTTACGCCTTAAGAATTAGTCTAAACCTTACATGTTCATTAGTAATTATCATTTTCATACCCCTTGACAAACAGGACATTAATATCCTTGGAAGATCCAAGAAAAACAAAACAAAAAGAAAGAATAAAAAAATTCCTGACTATTTTTGGGAGAAACAGAAGTCTGTTTTGGGTTGTTTCTGTCATCTTCTTCCCAACCAAGAAATACTAAAGCTTTGCTACCAGAATAAACTGTAGTAACCGTCATGTGCAAAAGCGAAATTCCCAGAAAAAAGAAAAAGCTAAATGGATCAAAATCATATTCAAAAAGCAATAATAAATCCCCTATTGAAAAAAAATAAAAATAAAAAATCATTTTCCCTTTATTTGGGCTTTGCTACTTGTACGCCAAAATCCAAATTATTTCTATCTTTACTAATCAAGAAAGGAAAGTACCTTGAAAAGAATGTTTTCAGAAGCCTCTCAATGAGCTTTCTGTCAATCAAACTATCATCAACAGCTAAATCATGAAACTGCGTGTCTTCTTCTGCTGCCATGCCCATTTTCATGAATATAGAGAAATTATAACTGAAAAATCCATAGTAGGCTTTTTTGTTTTTGTATGATGAGAGAAAAGAGAAGAAGATGAGCTTTGTATTTAAATAACCACCAAAATCCACAAATACACAAAGCAAGATCTGACCAGATTTTTTGTCCAAGAATATCCTCAAATTTCCAACTTGTTATTGTATGACAGGATAAGAAAAATAGTATAATACAAATCATGAACATATCGCTATTATTATATATAACTTGTATTCATACAGAATTGATCTTCCACCCTCTACTAGATGGATAAAAAACTTTTCATTGTTGACGTGATTCTCTTACCTCATTGGCGATGATAAGCCTGCCCATGGAGATAAGAGATCAAGATTGTGTATTCATGAAAAAAGGTTGAACCTCAACCTTGAGAACCCCCACTGTCCCACCCCTAGAGTTTTGTAAGGGAGATAAATCGCGAAATGTGCCCCAACAGGTTAGGGAACAAGAGGTGCTTGTACATTACACTTATAAGGAGTCCAATTCTAATGTGTATTATGTTAGGGGGTTTTGGTTGGGGTGCGAACTTAATGGGTTGAAAGCAAAAGAGGGATTTGGGGTTCAATTGTGGTGTCAAATGATGTGTCTGATCGAGTATCTTCATGACGCGGGATGTGACCATATTGAAAAAAATTCACATAAAGTAAGCAAATGCAACGCTAATAAAAACAAAAAAACAAGCACAAAATTCAACTGACTTGACACTCTTTGGAGGGTACTACAAAACTCAACGAGCATAGATGGTAGTGGGCTGAAGATCAACTAACAAACTTTTGCATTACAGTAAGCCCCTGCTTGACAATTATATTTTCAAAATTCTTTAATTATATAAAATATTTTACACATAAGCTCTAAAAATTTTCAAACTTTTTAACCATACATTCTACAAAAAATTCACTATTCAATACTCTAACTTTAAAAAAAAAATAAAAAAATAATGGCATCATACAGGGGCTAATTCGTGAATTCTAGGCCAATGTGTCAACGTCCTTATGACATCAATCTATGCATTTGGTCCACCAAATTTTTACATAAAATTAAAAAATATTAAAAAGAGAAATATGATATAAAATCTATCAATAATAATATATATTTTTTAATCCAACATGTTAAATACGTTATAATATTTTTTTCTTTCAAATAATTTAAAAAGTGAAAATAGAAAAACAAATTTTTGAAAGCAAAATGTCAAAAGTTCACCGATGCTTTAGAAACTTTATGCAAAATTCACCGACCAATCCGTGAATAACATTCAATGACTAATGGGGAACTTCTAATAATGACTAATGGAGAAACTTTTGAAGTGATCCTCTAGAAACCTTATGCAAAGTTCAATGACCAATCAGGCAATTAACCCCCATTTTTATTAATTTTTATTTTTTTAGTCTTTTTCTTTTTTAAATCTTTTTTCTATTTTGTATTCCCAACCCATAATTTTATTCTTTCTAACATCATAAAACTTAAAAAATAGAATATTCTTTTATCCTGAGGTAATCAATAAGGTTGTTTGTTGAGCTTTGTAAAATCAAAGAGGCCACATAAATCTATGCAGTCACCTATTTCGAAAGAGAACCTCTTCAGCATTGATCACTTAATAGTATTCAACTTCGACATTTGTACATTTTTTCAACTAAGAATCTATTAAATTTCTAGTTTTCATTCAGGCACGTCCTGATGGAAAGACCATTGGATCAAATCAAATTGTGGGAGTGGAGTACAGAAAGGAAAAGATTAATAATAATAATAATAATAATAATAATAATAATAATAATAATAATAATAATAATAATAATAATAATAAAATTGGGGGTTAGTTACCTAATTGGTCACTGAACTTTACGTAGGATTTTCATTGCTCACTGAACTTCAAAAGTTCCAATTAGTCACTGAACGTTAATTTCCTAATTGGTCACTGAACCTTGCATAAAGTTCCCAAAGAACCACTGAACTGATATGAGATTACATTTTGTAAAGTTCAGTGACTAACGAGCAAACTTTATAAGTTCAGTGACCTCTGAAAACTTTATGCAAAGTTATTGACCAATCAAAGAATTAACACCAAAATATCATATATGGGCATAATATGTTTTGCTAGTTTGACTGACCAAAATTTTGATATAGCGACCATATGGAAAAAATATAGAAGTGGAATT
>NC_036249.1:16852689-16900150 GCF_002742605.1 Olea europaea var. sylvestris | reverse complement strand
TTGCATTGGATAAAAAAAAATATCAATATTTAAAATTTAATAAACTTTTTAAATTTAACTAACATAAACTTTATTTTATTTGCATGATTACTATTGAATTGTATTTCAGGAAAAGAGAATCAAATTGTCGGGAAAATATTTTAGGGCAACTTACAAAAATGCCTTTAAATGAGAGGTATTTTGAAAAATCATATGAAAAGTTTTTAGGAAGTTAAAAATATTGTGTAAAATGAAAAAAGTGACACAATGTCACTTTTTATAAAAATTGTCACTTTTTTTTTTGTTTTTTTAAACTCAAAAAAAGTGACAAGATTCAAAAAAAGTGACACGAACACTAAAAAAGTGAGAAGCACCAAAATAGTATCATCCATTTAGGCAGCACCACTAATCACATTCTTAACATAATCAGCATATCTATGACAATTCACGTCAGCGTAATGGCAGTTCTCAACGTAATCAGCATGTAGATTGTTAATGTCCTAATTATGTTAGGAAAATATGACATATTATGTCACTTTTTTATCTTTTTCAAAAAGTGACAAATATTTAAAAAATTGACAAAAACTTAAAAGGTGACAAAAAAACTCAAAAAAGTGACACAATGTCACATTTAAAAGTTTAGTGTCACTTTTTTATTAAAAAATGACATACAATCTCCCTTTTATTATAAAAAAAAAAATGATGTTTGCCACTGAAAAGGTGATAAAAATTTCAAGAAGTTGACTTTAAAAAAAGTAACGAACAATAAAAAAAAAAAAGTGACAAAATTTCAAAAAAGTGACAAATTTAAAAAAGTGACGAACACTAAAAAAGTAGCGAATTTAAAAAAGAGATAGAAATCAAGAAGATGACAAACATTAAAAAGGTGACAAAATTAAAAAAAGTGACGAAAATTTAAAGAAAAAAGTGACGAATTCAAAAAAGTGACACAATTTTAAAAAAAGTTACACGGATTAAAAAATGACAAACACTCAAAAAGTAACAAAATTCAAAAAAAGTGACAAACTCAAAAAAGTGTCAAATGTTTAAAAAAAGTGACACAAATTCAAAAAAATGACAAACCATAATCCACAATTTTCAATATAGACAAATTATCTAATAAGTTTACAGCTGATGAACAAATTAAAATTTTTTGAACTAACAACTTGGACAATATGATCATAATCCAAAATTTAAATGCAGCCAAGTTTACAGTAAGCTCACAAGTCACAACTAATGAAAATTGATGACTAAACTAAGATGTAAATGTGAAAAAATCATATAAACGCTCATCACTGTTAATCGAATAATATTTTTTGCGGTCTTCAAATGATAACGTATCCTACAGTTTGCATACTGACCGAACAGTTTACCAAATTCGGACAACATTTTGAGAACCCAGAAATCGCTGTGATATGAGAAACGTTGTTCTTCTGGGGCAGCACATCAAAAAAGCTGCATGCTAATTCTATCTTCCTGCAATCTAGATACCCACAGATCATAGCATTCCAAGAAGCAAAACTACTCCCTGGAATCTATCGAAACAATGCATATCCTTGCTCCATATTCCTGCCCATTACATAACTAGAAACCATTGCATTCAAAGATATCACATCCTTCTCTGGCATTTCATCAAACACACTTTGAGCCATTGCTAAAGTCATTATCTGAGCAGAAATTTAGCTTTTAGCTTTTAGCAAACTAATAATAGGAGTATATATATTGCTAAACAAGTTGAACAGATGAGAATTTAGAATGTGTTTCTGGACAGAGAAAGGCAGAGATGTAGAGAGAGATGAGGTGCTCCAAAGGGGATGGTGTATTGATGAAACCATTGCATTCCAAGATGTCACATCCTTCTCTGGCATTTCGTCAAACACACTCTGAGCCATTGCTAAATCTCATCGATTTAATTCCAAGAAACAACGTTCTTCCCTTCAATTCCATCTAACACCCGATGTGCAATGTCCATATGACCCATTTTCGAATAGAAGTCCACCAGAGCAGTCTAAACAAACAACATTACAAAAACCATATTTGTATACAAAAACAATATTACAAAAACATAATCAATTGCTAAGTGCTTCAGGTGCTCGTGCAACATACTTTCCAATTTCCACCCAAGACGACGTCGAAGCAGCCATTGCAAACGATAGTGCGGCGGTGTTCGCTTAGAAGGGTGATACACTTCACGAGTACAGGTGGTGTAGCAAGCGGGCTCTCGATTGGAGATCTGGTGGTGGAACCAATTTGAGTTGTGAATGACTGTGGCGATGCTACTCTCCTCATTCACGCAGGCTTCAGGAGTTTGGAGGTTTGGGGGAGGTTATAACTTATTAATTACGTTGTTGAATGATTTTATTAATTAAATAGGGTATTAATCAAATTAGTAATTTTTTTAGGGCATTGGGCCTAATTTGCCCAATATTTTATCTCTATATCCCAATTTTGTTACCGAAGGACATTCAAATCAGAATAAAAATTCTAAAACTTTGTTTTACAGTCTTAAGGATAAGAAACAAGAAATTATACTCTAAATAATTATTCTTATAATATATCCCAAAGGGTGACACAAATGCAGAATCTGAAAGGGGAAGTGTTAAAGTTCTATACATTTTGAAAAGAAACAAAGTCAAAAAGATGAGAATTTTGACTTTTTTTCCCTCTTTGAATTGAATGAAAGTCAACCCTCAATTTTTATTTTATTTTTTGCTTTGGGTCTCAAAATTAATGTTTAGTGGGTGTCAAAACTAAGCACATACATTGAACCTTCCGCCAACCTTATTAATTACTTAGTATTAGATTAGTTGGGGTGTTTGGGCGCCAAAATATCAATTGTATAGCTATCAATTAGTAACTACTTTTCCCATCATTTTTCATCTATTTAAAGTACATGTACAGAGCGTTTGAGTTTGAGCAAATTAGACATTTTTCATTTTTTCAATCTTCTTCTTCCTTCAATATGGTATTAGAGCAAAAACTTCTTTAGCTCCGCCGTTTAACCCTTTTGATTCGCCATGGACGAGTTTACTGACTAAACTCAGGTAGATCAAGCTTCATCTTCATCAATGAGTCATTCTGCCATTGATGATGTTTCTGGTCTGTACTATCTTCATCATTCAGATAGCCTAGGACTTGTTCTGGTTTCACAGCAACTAACAAGCGAGAATTATGCTGCCTGGAATCGAGCCATGACCATAGCATTATCATTGAAGAATAAGTTCGATTTTGTGGATGGATCAATCGCTTGGCCTAAAGGTAACACTGAGCTACTTAATTCCTGGATCCGTAACAATAATATTGTTATTTCTTGGATCCTTAATTTTGTATCAAAGAAAATATCTGCTAGTGTACTATATTCTGAATCTGCTCAAGACTTTGACCATTGACATTTCACTTTTTCCGAGGCTATATCAATTTCAAGTGCATGTTTCGAAAAAAAAGAAGACAAAATCCATCAAGCCTGGTCGAACTATCTTTGGAACCGCCAAACAATTTTGATTTGACCATTGACCATTGCCAATGTAATATCCGTGTCTAATAAATGTTTTAATTAATGTATAAAGAGAAGGTAAATTGCATTAAATCCGTCATACATATTCGATCTCCCTGTCTCATTGCAATCTGTAAGATCAATGGTAAACACATGTGAACCATCCAACGCTACCCGCATATAAACTTCTCCAATTTTGCCTTTTCCCATAACATAAGAGAAGTAGGAAATTCCGAAGCAAAGGTTGATTTATGGATAAGAAAGAAGGCTCTTTTTTCTCTTTGTGAAGTGTTGAAACAATCAATCGGCAAAACCAATTTGAAAAATATAGAGATAGAAAATATCGGGCACAATTCCACTGGAAGATAAAATACTAGCCTATTTACCCATACACATCAATGTAAAAGTGACTAGCCAAGTCTCACGCTTCTATTATTATTATTATTATTTTTTTAATATTGTTTATTGGTTTTTAGTTTTGACTGTAAATTTGTTCTTCAATCTCAATCTAGCGAACACAACCCCCCAATATTCAGTTATTATTATTATTTTTTTTTAAAGTGCAGTTGTCGTGCAAAGTCTGTCATCAACAAAAAACTTGACAGAGAATTATATGATTTTGCAGCACAGAGAAAATCAAATTCCTTATGTTACTGTGAGAATTCTTTGGGTTTTTCAATTTTTATGAATTTAAATCAACATGATCGTTAATAGTTTCAGTTATTCAAAATATTAATTTTATTTGTTTGTACAGTATTTCTATATGTGGAAATTATGCCCACACATGGTTTTGAACTTTCCAATTCAAAAATAAGGTGTAAAGGTTTTTTATTCAAAAATCAGGTGATAGTTCAAATTTTTAATTTTAATAATTATATTTTATTATAAAATTAAATTAATATGCATATCCACCCATTCCACCCAAACCCTAATCATTTTTCTCCTCTTCTCTCTATCCTCTTCATTCTTTTCTCTCGCTTGATCATAACCACCAAAAAACCATCATTTGGAGACCATCGCAACGGCGATGATTCCATTGCAATGGTGTGAACGTCGCTATTCACACCACCACTATAGCGACGATGTCATCGTTGCACACAACACGAGCATTGCTGCAACAGTTGAGCTCATGCACGTGATCTGGGAAAAAATCTAGCAAATTGGGTCATGATTTGGCGTAAGAGTTTTTGGGGGTGGTTTTTGTTGGTGGTGTTGGCTATTGCAGTGAGGTGCTGATCGTGGTGTGGTGGTGGTGGTGATGATGGTGGGTTGGGGCAGATTGGTAGAATGTGGAAAGGAATATTTGTGATCAATTATTTGGGTAATTGTGATCAATAAATTGGTTAATTTGTGTTCAATAATTGTGATCAATAAATAATATATTACATAAAAATGTGAGATTACAATTACATTTGTAATCGTGATTCTCAATGTTAAGTTGTGATCAATTAATTTAATAATTTATAATCGAAAAATAATTTCTGACAAATTTGATAATTTGTGATCATGAAAAAAGGTTATGACTTATAAAAATTGTGATTTATAATCGAGAAATAATACGTGATCTATTAATTTGATAATTTGTGACTTATAAAAATTTTGATTTTGATGTGAGGTTCTATGTTTGTGACTAATATGTAATTGTGAGTATAAATTGTATAGTATTATGATCTTAATATATTTAATTCATAAATATATTTAATTGTTTATTTGATTAATAAATTTTAGTTATGAGTTGATTTTTGAAACTTTAATTGAACTTTCTTAATTTCAAACTTTTATCTCTTAACTACCTTAAATACGTAATCTTTCCTTTCTAGAATTATTCTCTTTTACTGGCTTATAAATAAAAATTTTTGGTAGGCCCAACACTAGTAAACAAGGATTACTAATTCAAACCTTTTTATGAAAAATGTTATGCACGTGCGTGGATGTATATTGTACATGACAGTGCACGCCTAATTTATATAACCTCTTACCTTTACTGAGTTAATATCTATGGCTTACATATATTTCAAAAAAAAAAAAAAAAAATTGCAGTGAACCCTGTCCAATAATCGTTGGAACCACAGAGTCACTCTAGTTCAACCATTTTGCGTTCACTTTTCCGGAAGGCTATATCAATGTCAAGTGTATGTTCCGAAAGAAGGCAAATTTCATTATACCTCGCGAATATTCTTTGGAACCACCAAACATTTGTGATTCGACCATTGACCATTTCTGATATAATATCCATGTCTAGTAATTGTTTTAATTAACGTTTCAAAAAGAAGGTAAATTGATCATTATCCAGTTGAATGCATTTAATCTCAGCATCTCACTGCCATTTGTATGATCAATGGTAAACACATACGTGCTGTCCAATGCTACCAGTGAAGGAGAATAGAGAATGGAAAATGTTTGGCATATTATTTCAATACTGAATGGTAGTATATATACAGTGTACAAAGTCCTTAATTGATACTAGATATGGTAAAATAAAATTACTGGGATTACAAACAGTCTTAAATATATTCTAATTGATAGAATTCTGAGAAAGGGAAGATTACAGAAGATTATTTTGCTCAAACTAAATATCCCTAACATGCCCCCCGCAAGATGGAGCTTCGTGAGAAGAGTCCAATCTTTGTAGTCATTAGTAGAAAGCGCGCGCGAGGTAGTGGCTTGGTGAGTGCATCTGCTAGTTGATCTGCCGAGGAGACAGGAGTGACACGCAAGTCATTATTCTGAACTTGTTCACGAATAAAATGATAATCCAAGGCTACATGTTTCGTGCGTAAATGGAAAATAGGGTTAGAGCATAGATTCGTAGCTCCAACATTGTCACAATAAATCACTGGTTGTTGAGAGAGTTAGACGCCAAGTTCAGAAAGTAAGGAAGTAAGCCAATGCAATTCAACAGCAGTAGTGGCAACAGAGCAATATTCAGCTTCAGTGGAAGAGCGCGCAACAATTCTCTGCTTCTTTGAACTCCAGGAGATGGGATTGCAACCAAGATAAACAATGTAAGCACTAGTAGACTTGAAGTCATCTTTGTTGCTAGCCCAATCAGCATCAGAGAATGCATGTAGAGACAGTGGAGAACTCTGATAAAGAATAACGCCATGATTTGTTGTACCATAGAGGTATCTTAATAGTCGCTTAATAGCATTCCAGTGGTCATTAGTAGGTCGATGCATGAACTGAGAAAGATTATTTACCACGAAGGCAATATTTGACCGCGTAAGCAATAAGTACTGAAGGCTGCCAACAATTGTCCTGTATTCTATGGGGTCGGAGAGTGCATAGCCTGAGTGAAGAGTAAGCGTAGGAGTAGTTGCAAGTGGAGTGGTGACCGGTTTTGCACCAGTCATTCTAGTTCTAGCAAGTAGGTTTATGATATATCGCTGCTGAGACAAAAGTAAGCCTTGTGCATGAGAGATGACCTCAACACTGAGGAAGTAGGTTAAAGCACCAAGATCTTTAAGTGAAAATCTATTTGCCAAGAGGGAGATAAATTTATGCACAAGCACATTATTTTTTCCAGTAATGATTATATCATCGACATAGACCAAAAGATAGATCAAAATGTCCCCAGTAGTGAAGATGAATAGATATGTATCCACATGAGAGTTGGTGAAGCCAGATGTAATAAGAAATTGGCGCAATTCATGATACTAGGCTCGAGGAGCTTGCTTAAGGCCATAGATTGCTTTACGCAATTTGCAGACATGATGAGGATTGTCCCGGTCAATGAAACCCTGTAGTTGTACCATATAAACATCTTCAGTAAGATTACCCTAAAGAAAAGCATTATTCACATCTAGTTGTCGGAGAGACCACTCTCGACTTACAACAAGGCTAAGAACAATACAGATAGTGGTGGGTTTGACAACAGGACTGAAGGTATCATGATAGTCTACATCGGGGCGCTGATGAAACCCCTTAGCAACCAAGCGTGCTTTGTATCGATCAATAGAACCATTGGGTAATCGTTTAACTCGAAAGATCCACTTACAACCAACCAAGTTCTAAGCAGAATCAGGAGGAACTAGTTCCCATGTTCCATTCCGAACCAGGGCATCATACTCTTCTGACATAGCTTGACGCCATTTGTGATCTTTGATGGCTGAGTAACTGAGGTTGGTTCAACATCGGAGGCGGTGAGTTGTGCTGCAAGATTGAGCTTTTGGACAGGTTTGTCGATGTTGTTTTTGGATCTAGTAATAATGGTATGATGGGGTTCGGGAGAGGATGGTAGGATAGCTTCAGATGAGGAGGAAGAGTTCTCATTTGATGGTAGAGACTGCTCGGAGTTATGTGAGGGGAGAGGGGAAGGTGGGACTGTAGGTTGTGAGCTAAGGATCGGGGAAGCGGTCGTGGTGATCAGAGGAACATGTGGTGTAGTGACCGGTGACACGGGAACAGCAGGAGCTGAGATCGAGGATGGTGTGCCCAAGACTGATAAGGACATGACTGTAGGAAGCCACTGAAGTGAAGTGTCATCAGTGGGGCGAGGAAGATGAGAGTAAAGGGAGGAAAAAAGAAAGATCGACTCAACAAACTTGACGTGACGTAAGGTGTAGATTTTGTTGGTTGATGGATCAAGACATAGATACCCACTTTAGGTCAAAGAATATCCAATAAAAACACATGGGCTGGACCGAGGAGCAAGTTTGTGAGGAGAGTAAGGACGGAGCCAGGGGTCACACAAAGACTAGAAGCCTGGAATAATTAGGGAGAGATTGAAAGAGAACGGTATAGGGGAGTTGGTAACGAAGGGTAGGAGTGGGTAACCGATTGATCAAATAAACAGCAGTAGCAAAGGCAGAAGACCAATATATGAGTGGCATAGAGGCATGAGAGAGCAGAGAAAGACTCGTTTCAACAATATAACGATGGCGACGTTCGGCATATCCATTGTGTTCTGGAGTGTAAGGTGGGGAGGTTAGATGAGAAATGCCATGTGCGGCCAGAAATTGAGAAAGTGCTTGGTATTCCTCCCCCCCATTGTCAGAGTAAAGTGTGATGATGTTCTGATTAAAGTTTTTTTCAACAAGTGCTTTGAATCAGGTAAAAATATCAACAACATGCGATTTACGTTTAAGGGGATAGAGCCAGATATATTTTGTATAGTGATCAACAAAGATAACATAATATTTGAAACCATCAAACGAATGCACAGGGGAAGTCCACACATCAGAGAAAATAATCTGTAAAGGAGAATTAGAAACAAGTGATGAACTTGAATATGGTAACTTATGACTTTTATTGCATTGGCAAGCATCACAATTAAAGGAAGAGGATGAAGAGTTCGATAATTCTAGTTTCGAACTGGAAATAATATGTCGAAGAGCTGAAGTAAATGGATGATAGAGCCTGTGATGCCACTCGGATGAGGCGGTCTTGAAACTGGAAAATGCAACTAGCGAAGGGGACGAACTATTGGAAACTGGACATTCATAGACACCATCTTTAGAACGGCCCTGCAAAAGTATTGCCCCCGTTTGCAGATCCTTCACATTAAAGGAATTGGGTAAGACTTCAATAACAGAGTGATTATTACGACAAAACTGAGAAATAGAAATTAAATTCTTTTTCACAGAAGGCACACAAAGGACGTTATGAAGGGAAAATGTTTTAGTAGATATAGGTCAAGATATAGAACTAGTATGGGTAATTGGAAGACCCGTGCCATCACCAATCAAGATGTCGTCCGAACCATCATAAGGAATATGAAGCGAGAAATTGCCCAGATCAGTGGTAACATGGTGGGATGCTCCGCTATCAAGAAGCCAACCAAGATTAGCAGATGAGTTGGTTGCAACATGTGCATGTGGTTGCCAATGCTTTGCTGGAGGATGGTATGGATACCGTGGTTGCTGATGAAGAACTGGAGAGGTGTTGGAGACAGAAACCAATTTGAATAATGGGCACTGCTGGACAGTGTGTCCCTGTGCTCGACAACCTTAGCATTTACCGAGGTAGGGGCAGGAGGGTTGGTGATCTGGTCGAGGGAAGGAATGTACTTGCATAGGTAAAAGGCCATAAGAAGTGTGTTACCAGAAAGGCCTCTTGAAGTTGGATCGAGTGACACCAGTATTGTTGCGATGAGTAACATTTGCAGAGGCTGGAAGTGGTGAAGTGGAGGATTGATGAAGCCTCAAGTAGAGTTCTTTGTTGATCAATTTCTCATGGAGTTCATCAAAAGTAATAGGAGTTTCACGACCTTCAATCACGTCAATGATAGGCTTGTAGTCATCATCAAGGCCGTCAAGGATTTTCTCAATTAAATCCTCATGATCCATAGGTTTTCCGAGAGAAGCCAGTTAATCAGCAAGTGCTTTAATAAATTGCAGGTATTCTGTGATTGTCTAAGAACCCTTGATAGCAGTTTTGAGTTGATCCTTAATTTGTTTAATGTGACCACGAGAGGGACGGGCATAGGTGTTTGCAAGCGTGGTCCAAGCCTCACGTGTAGTCTTGGCTTGTTGAATAAGCGGAATGAGGGGAGGGGTGAGAGAACCAACCAATGCAGCAAAGATCAACTTATCTTGGCGAACCCACGGAGAGAAATCTGGATTCAAAATAGACACGTTATTCTGCTGAATGGTGGAAGGAGGGCATGGATGAGAACCATCAATGAACCTATAGAGGTCATAACCAATGAGAATAGCCTCAAGTTTTAGTTTCCACGAGAGATGGTGGACGTGAGTTTAACAACATTGGAGGCTGAGATATTGATGACTGTGAAAGGTTTAGTAGGCTCCTATTCATTGGGGATAGTGATGAGTTGATTGTCGGTGGCCATGAGAAGGGAGAAGGCAGGATTGAGGAGAGTGGATATGTGGTGGAGAGAAAAAAAAGGAGCAGGTCAGAATTCCCTCTCTAATACCATGAAGGAGAATAGAGAATGGAAAATGTATGGCATATTATTTCAATACTGAATGGTAGTATATATACAGTGTACAAAGTCCCTAATTGACACTAGATATGGTAAAATAAAATTACATGGATTACAAACATTCTTAAATATATTCTAATTGATAGAATTCTGAGAAAGGGAAGATTACAGAAGATTACAAAGAATATTTTGCTCAAACTAAATATCTCTAAGAACCAGAATATAAACTTCTCTAACTTTGCTCTTTTCCATAACATAAAAAGTAGGAAATTCCGAAGAGGATAGGAAAGAAGGCTCTTTTTTCTCTTTGTAAAGTATTGAAACAATCTATCAGCAAAACCAATTTGGAAAATATAGAGATGAAATATGTCGGGCACGGGTGAAGAGACAGATAAGATATAGGCCGATTTTTCTATTTTTTTAATTGTTCATTAGTTTTTAGTTAATATTGTCAATTTGTTCTTCAATCTCAATCTAGTGATTAGAACCCCTAATATTCAGTTTTTTCGAAGTGTTGTTTTCGTGTAAAGTCTGTTATCAATGAAAATCATGACAGTGAAGATTATGAAATTTTGTGGCACAGAGAAAATTGAATTTCATATTTTCCACTGAGAATTCTTTCTTTCTTTGGCTTTTTTTTTTTTTTTTTTTTTATTTTGCAATTTTTAGGATTTTAAATCAACTTGATCGTGGATAGTTTTTGCTATTCAAAGTAGCCTAGTAATTTTATTTGCTCGTACAGTATTTCTAGAACTATTTTCTTTTTCTGGCTTATAAATAAAAATTTCGGTAGGCCAAACACTGGTAGACAAGGCCAACTAATTCAAACCTTTTATGAAAATGTTATGCGTGTGCATGCACATATATTGTAAATGAAAGTGCATGTCAATTTAAACACTTTTCTGAGTAGATATGCGTGTCTTATGTATGATTTAAAAAGAAAGGAATTTGCATTAAACCTTGTCCAATAATCTTTGGCGCTATGACTCATTCTAGTTCGACCATTGACCTTTCACTTTTCTTGAGAACATATCAGTGTCAATTTATGCTTGGAAAAGAAGGCAAATTGCATTAAATCTTGTTTAAAGATCGCTAGAACCACCAAACAATTGTGATCTGATCATTAACCATTGCCGATGTAATATCCGTGTCTAATACATGTTTTAATCAATGTCTCAAAAGAACGTGCATTCAGTTTCAGTGTCTCATTGCTATCTGTAAAGAAGAGGTTCAACAAATTAGGCAATTATTATAACAAGCTACTAAAAGAAAAACATGTATTAAAACTGAAGTAATAAGTTGGACAGAAAATAAAGATGGATTTTTGCTCTTTGCCGTAAGGCAAAATACACCCAAAGACCACAGCACTTCACGCCTTTGGAAGAATCACGAGTGCATCCGTCACCAGGAGCACACTGCTTAGTGTGGATCTCGAAACCAAGGGTTCGAAATAAGGATTTTTGGCACTCAGACTGTAACCACACAAGATCACAGTAAAGAGTACAGCCTTCTCTCAAAACTAAAAGTTCACATAAGAACACAACTCTCTAGTAGTAGAAATCACCCAAGATAACACTATTTTTGAGTTACAGAAAAATCAAACGAGGGCTTTTTGATTTTTATAGAGAGAAGACGAAGAAGTCTCGTAGCCAAAAAGAGAGAAGAATTTGGAAGAATAAAAAAATCACGCACAAGAAACCCTACAGAAGCCTTATATAAGAGTCACCAATGGTCAGCCATCCTACAGTTGAGGGGTTAACACATGGCATCATCTCAGGCGTCCATTTAAAAGGTCCAAGTGCGGTTTTAACAAACAGAAAACACGTTTTTCTTCCAGTAAGTATTTTAATAGATTTAGCAAAATTCAACCAATCAACACATTAAATCATTAAGGGGTTGTTGCATCATTGTGCCACCCTCACAATCTCCACCTTGGTACAATGATCCACATTCACTCAAAGTGTGGTTACTCCCAATTTTCAGACATCATTAGCACTCTTATCAGATATTCAAATCAGCATGCAGTGATGTTCAACAAGTTCAAGCAGTCCAGAAACTTGTTAAGGGGCCGCACCTTTGTACCTGCATCAGCGGGGTTAAAATTAGTAGAAATCTTTTCAAGTTTCACAACTCCTTGTGAAATAATATCCCTTATGAAGTGAAATCTAACATCAACATGTTTAGATCTATTATGCAAGACTGGATTTCTACTTAAATGAATGGCTAACTGACTATCAGAATAAAAAACTACTTCTTTAACAAAGCCAAATTCATTTAATAATCATTTCAGCCACATTCATTCTTTTATAGCATCTGTTGCAGCAATATATTCAACCTCGGTAGATGATAATGCAACTGTCTTTTGGAGCTGGGATTTCCAGCTAATGCAAGAATTACATAAATTATACATATAGGCTGAAGTGGACTTTCTATTGTCCGTATCACCAGCATAGTCTAAATTAGTATATCCTCTCAATACAACACCTTCAGTTTGTTTTCTGAACTGAGTACCTAAATCTGATGTACCTTTAATGCATCTAAGAAGCCATTTCAGGGCTTCCCAATGAGCTTTACCCGGATTTGACATATATCTACTTAAAACACTTATAGAATATGCTAAATCTGGCCTAGAACAAACCATGAGGTACATGACAGACCCAACTGCATTAGAATATGACACTCTTGCCATCCTTTCAAATTCTTCTTTACATTTAGGACATTGTTCATTTGAGAGTTTAAAATGATTTGCTAAAGGCAAACTCACACTTTTGGAATCAGACATAGAAAATTGATTTAGCAATTTCAGCATATATGACTGTTGACTGAGACTTAGTGTGTCTTTTCTCCTATTTCTTTTAACTTCAATACCTAAAATCCTTCTCACAGGACCTAAGTCCTTCATTTCAAATTCTGATTTTAGTTTATTTTTGATATCTTCTATCTCTTTTAAGTCATTACCTGCCAACAACATGTCATCCACATAAAGGAGTAGATAAAGGGAATTTTCTCCACCATTTCCTTTACAATATAGGCAGGTATCGAAGTTGCTTCTCTTAAAACCAAGTCCAAGTATGAAATTGTCAAATTTTTTATACCATTGCCTTGGAGCTTGTTTTAAGCCATATAGGGATTTTTTAAAAAGGCAAACTAAGTCAGATTTTTGATTTACCTCAAATCCTTTAGGTTGTTTCATGTAAATGGTTTCATCTAGATCACCATCTAAAAAAGCTATTTTTACATCTAATTGATCTAGTTCCCAATTAAACTGTGTGACTAAGGCCAAAATAACTCTAACAGTAGTAAATTTTACAATGGGTGAGAAGATTTCATTGAAATCTACTCCTTCTTTTTACGTAAAACCCTTAGCCACCAGTCTAGCTTTGTATCTTATATCATTTTCACTTTGTTCACCTCTTTTAATTTTGAAAATCCATTTACATTCAACAACCATTTTTCCTTCTGGTCTTTTTACCAAAACCCAAGTTTCATTCCTTTTAAGTGATTGCATTTCATCTTGCATTGCTGCAAGCCATTTCTTAGAATCTTTACTATTTATGGCTTCCTCAAAGGACTCATGCTCATTATCAATCATACTTTGATAAGACAGTAAAGATACATCTTCATCAAATCTAACAGGAGACCTTATTTGTCTTCTTTGCCTATCTCTAGCAAGTTGATAATTGTCTAAAGGCCGATCAGTTTCTAATTCAGTTTCAGATTCATCATTAAGAACACCATTACCAGGTATGTCTTCATTTCTCTCATCAGGTTGTGTAACATTCTGATGATTTTCATCATCAGATTGCTCCACTCGATTTCAACCCCCTTTTCCACACTTCCATCTTGACTTAAGGGCTTTATTTTATTTTCAAATTTAAGGCAGGGCAGATCATCTTCATTAAACACCACATTTCTACTGATTATGATCTTATAGCCTTTGTTCTCCCTTACCCATAGCCTATACCCCTTCACCCCTTCACCATAGCCCAAGAATACACATTTAAGGGCCCTAGGTTCCAATTTTTCTTCAAATTGGTGTGCAAAGGCTGCATAACCAAATACCCTCAAGTTACTGAAGTCAACTGGTTTTCCACTCCACATCTCTTCAGGGGTTTTAAAGTGTATGGCACTAGAAGGGCTTCTATTAATCAAATAACTAGCAGTTTTAACAACTTCTCCACAAAAAATCTTAGGCAGGCCTGAACTTAAGAGCATACATCTCACTTTTTCAAGAATTGTTCTATTCATTCTTTCGGCCAAACCATTTTGTTGTGGGGTGTGTGCTATTGTTCGATGTCTTAATATACCATAAAATTTGCACAACTCATCAAATTCAAGATTGCAGAATTTTAAACCATTATCAGTTCTTAAGACCTTAATATTTTTGTTAGTTTGGTTCTCAATCAAAGTTTTCTAGTCCTTGAAAACTCCAAAGGTATCAGATTTTGATTTTAAAAGAAAAGTCCAATTTTTTCTAGAAAAATCATCAATAATTGACAGGAAATATTTAAAACCAGTATGAGTTGTTATAGAAGCTGGTCCCCAAAGATCAGCATGCAAATATTCAAGTATAGACACAGATTTATGCATTCCAGGTAAGAAAGGTAGTCTATTATGTTTTCTAAGAATGCAATAGTCACAAAAACTGAGTTTTTCTATGTTATCCTTTCCAAAGGCACCCTGTTTTTTCAAGATCTATAGCCTTTTGTCACTAATATGGCCCAATCTTTTATGCCATATATGTGACTTATCATTTTGGACTGAGATTGCTGCTGATGTGGATTCTACAAAATTTTCAGTTTGTAAAATGTATAGGCCATGGGGCTTCAACAATTATTTGTGAACCCCTTAAGATTTTAATGTATCCCTTGTTAATCAATATGTCATAGTTTAGGTCATCTAGAATCTCTAAAGAAATAAGATTTCTTTGTAAATTAGGAACATATCTTGTATTTTCCAAGACAAGTTTATTATTTCCTTTTACTTTTAAACATATTATTCCTATTCCTTTAACTTGACATGTCATGTGATTATCCATTAAAACCTTACCACCAGTTACATTTTCAAACTCAGTAAATCATTCTTTGTTTGGACACATATGGTAGGTGCAGTCCGAGTCAAGAATCCACTCTTGACAAGGTGGACAGTTTACAGCCACATAAACTTCATCAATTAAGGTCCCATTATTGTAAGCTAAGGCTGCACCACCATCATCTTTTGATTTGTTTTTGAAATCACTAAGTCTTTTGGGACAATTTTTGATAAAATGACCTTCATCAAGACAATAGAAACACTTCATTCCTTTAGTCTTCAATTTCATTTTATCCTTAGGATTTGCCTTTTTCTTGTGTCCAGATTTTTTGTTAAAGTTCACAGTCTTAGGGTTAGTCTTAGTTTTAGCCATCAAATTCTCCCCATTGATAGATTCTTTCCTATCAGACTTTAACTCTAACTCTTTATTTCTTAATGCATTAATAATCACATCAGTGGTTAGAGTTTCCCTCCCATATTCAATTGCACTTTTAACATCTTTATACTTATCACCAATTGAATTTAACAAGACCACAACCAACTGATCTTTTGAGAGTTTCTCATCACAGTCGGCTAGGTCACGGGATAATCTATTAAATCTATCAATATTAGCCTCAAGATCAAGTGAGGGGTCAAGTTTAAAACTAAAGAACTATTTCAGAAGATACACCTTATTAGGCATAGATTTGTTCAAGTATGTATCTTCCAACTTTTTCCACAACTCAGCAGCAGTCGTAGTCTCACCAATTTCTCTGAGTACATTGTCAGATGCAGAAAAATTGAACTCCAGGCAGTTTCATCAAGTTCAATTCTCTTAGTTTCTTCTAAATCATCAGGCCATATTTCATCAATAGCTTTAGTACATTTTTGTTGTAATTGCCTCATTTTCTGGCACCAGAGACTGAAGTCTCCTTTGCTATTAAAAATATCTAATTCAAATTTTGTATTTGTCATCGTTTTTGAAAAAAATTGAATACAGATACACTATATGCAGATTAGGTAGACACTTCACATGTACTTACAACTTAGAATCAATTCAAGTATCATTACACAGGGGACGTGAATATGCAGTAATCACAAGTTATAAGGAACTTCAGTTATTTCGTAGGAATTGTTCAAAAAATCTTGGAGTCACAGCATGATTTTCACAACACAGATCACATTTAAGTAACAAGAACCAAGATTATACACTAATAAGTATCTCAACAGTATATCAATATCAAGACCTTTGACTTAAGTCAAGGTAACCCTCAGATTCCAGACAACTCTAGGGTTTTTGGACAAAGGAATTACCTAGTCAGTCGCAGATCAAGGATTTACTTCACAGTTGCAGCAAACTTAAGTGTATTTACAATTTAGTCTAAAATATTAATCAAAAAATAGAACAATCTCACTAGATCCCTTCATTAGGATTTCATGAAATAACGAATGTTAGCTAAAATTGAGTGTCACAGTCTTAGATCTACACGAACAGATTCAAGAACCTTCGTTCAAGATGCTTTGATGCAACAGTAAAGAGGAGGCTCAACATATTAGGCAATTATTATAACAAGCTACTAAAAGAAAAACATGTATTAAAACTGAAGTAATAAGTTGGACAGAAAATAAAAATGGATTTCTGCTCTTTGCCATAAGGCAAAATACACCCAAAGGCCACAGAACTTCATGCCTTTGGAAGAATCACGAGTGCATCCGTCTCCAGGAGCACATTGCTTAGTGTGGATCTCGAAACCAAGGGTTAGAAATAAGGGTTTTTGGCACTCAGACCGTAACCACACAAGATCACAGTAAAGAGTACAGCCTTCCCTCAAAACCGAAAGTTCACACAAGAACACAACTTTCCAGTAGTAGAAATCACCCAAGATAACACTGTTTTTGAGTTACAGAAAAATCAAACGAGGGCTTTTTGATTTTTACAGAGAGAAGACGAAGAAGTCTCGCAGCCAGAAAGAGAAGAATCTAGAAGAATGAAGAATGAAAAAAATCACGCACAAGAAACCCTAGAGGAGCCTTATATAAGAGTCACCAATGGTCAGCCATCCTACGGTTGATGGGTTAACACATGGCATCATTTCAGGCGTCCATTTAAAAGGTCCAAGTGCGGTTTTAACAAACAGAAAATATGTTTTTCTTATAGTAAGTATTTTAACAGATTTAACAAAATCCAACCGGTCAACACATTAAATCATTAAGGGGTTGTTGCATCATTGTGCTACCCTCACACTATCTGTACGATCTAGGGTAAACACAAGTGCACCTTCCAATGCTGCCGACATATAAACTTCTCCGACTTACACTTTCCCCTAACACAAAGGCAAGAAATTCCAAAGCAAATGTTGATTTAAGGATAAGCAAGAAGACTATTTTTTCTCTTTGGAAGCATTGAAACGATCAATCGGCAAAGCCAATATGGAAAATATATAATTGAAAATGTTGGGCACGGGTCCAAGGAAAGATAAGGTATAGGCTGATTTGGCTGGGCACGTCAATGTAAAAGTGGTAAGCCAGGTCTCACGTTTTCTATTTTTATGTTTTTTTTTTCTTTATTGGTTTTTAGTTCTGACTGTCAAGCTGTTCTTCAATGTCAATTAGGTAAACATGATCCTCAATATTCCGTTTTTCAATGTGTAGTTATATGCATAGTCTGTTATCGTTGAAAAACATGACAGAGAAGATTATGAATTTGCCGCACAGAGAAAGTCAAATTCCTTATTTTCCAGTGAGAATTCTTTGGGTTGTTTAAGTTTGTAATTTTTAGGAATTTAAATAACTTGATCGTGGGTAGTTTTAGTTATTCAAAACAATTGTGATTTGACCATTGACCATTGCCAATGTAATATCCGTGTCTAATAAATGTTTTAATTAATATTTTAAGGTAAATTGCATTAAACCCATTATTATCCAGTTCAACGCATTCAATCTCCTTGTCTCATTGCCATCTGTATGATAAATGGTAAACACATTCGTTCGAAGCCAGGTCTCAAGTTTTCTAATTTTATTTTTTTATTAATTTTTATTAGTTTTTAGTTCTGATCGATTTGTTCTTCAATCTTAATCTGGTGAATAAAACCCTAGGTATTCCCTTTTTTAATACTCCTCTGTCCCATTTAGATAGACTTAATTTGTTTTTACACATATTAAGAAATTTTATTTAATGTTATAGAAAAAAGAAATTTTCACAAAGAATTTTCCTAGCTTACCCTTATTTAATTATAACAACTAATTATAAGTAATGGTGATTAAATGTGTTTTTGTCGATGTTCCCAAGAAGTGTGAAATGTGTGTAGGTATTTGGATAATTCCAAGAAGGTAAATTAAAATTTTTACAATTTCAAGATCAATTAGGAGGAATTGGTTATAATTAGGCATATTAAATAAAGGTATATTAGTAAGCAAACAAAACAAATACTTTCTTAATAATGAAATAGGACTATATAAATAGGACAAGAAAATATGGAAAGTCAACCTATATAAATGGGACATAGGGAATATGTAATTTTTGTGCAAGTCTGTTATTAATGAAAAACACGATAGAGAAGATTATGAATTTTTGTGGCCAAGAGAAAATTGAATTTCTTATTTTCCATTGAGAATTCTTCGAGTTTTTTAATTTTCAATTTTTTTTTGGAATTTAAATCATCTCGATCGCAGATAGTTTCAATTATTCAAAATTGCCTAGTAATATCATTTACTAGTACAACATTTCTAGAATTATTATATTTTATTGGCTTATATAAAAATTTTCAGTAGGTCCAACACTAGTAGACAAAGCCAACTAATTCAAGTCTTTTATGAAAAATGTTATGGAGTGCATACAAATATATTGCAAATGAAGGTGAATTTAACCTCTTAAAATATCTCTGTCTTACGTATGTTTAAAGGAAGGAAATTGCATTAAACCCTGTTGAATAATCTTGGAACCACCGAGTCACTCTAGTTCAACCATTGACCTTTCACTTTTCTTGAGGCCATATTAATGTCAAGTGTGTGTTTTGAAAAGAAGGCAAAATTGCATTAAAACTTGTCAAATAAAAAGTAGAAAATTTTGAATCAAAGGATGATTTAGGGACAAGAAAGAAGAAACTTTTTTCTATTCGTTAAGTGTTGAAGAAAGAGTAAATTTAACCAATAGTCACTGAACTTTACACTTGATTACTACTTGCTCACTCATCTTTTCATATAATTACTCATTCACCACTCGTCTCTTCAAATAATTGGGCGACTTTTACGACAAATTTTCGACAACTTCCGACCACAAAGAATGTCGAATTTTGATACCGTTGGAAAGTCCACAATGTCCTCTTCAATTACCACCCAAAATCTCATTATAACTCCAAGGGATTCGATCGAAAAATTGCCTTAAAAATTGCCCAAAAATTCTGAAAATCTGCCCAGATTTTCAGATTTTTTGGGCGACTTTTAAGGCAATTTTTCGGCAACTTTCGACCATCAAAACTATTGAATTTTGATACCATTAGAAAGGCCACAACGTCCTCTTCAATTACCATCCAAAATTTCCCCATAACTCCAAAGGATTCGGTCGGAATAAACCCACAAAATCAGCATCTTGAAAAGGCAAAAATCTGGACAAAGTTCGGGATGCTGACTTTGTGGGTTTATTCCGACCGAATCCTTTGGAGTTATCGGGAAATTTTGGGTGGTAATTGAAGAAGATATTATGGGCTTTCCAATGGTATCAAAATTAAATAGTTTTGATGGTCGAAAGTTGTCGAAAAATTACCTTAAAAGTCGCCAAAAAAATCTGAAAATCTGGGCAGATTTTCAGAATTTTTGGGCTACTTTTAAGGCAATTTTCCAATCGAATCCCTTGGAGTTATAATGAGATTTTGGGTGGTAATTGAAGATGACATCGTGGGCTTTCCAACGGTATCAAAATTCGACATTCTTTTTGGTCGGAAGTTGTCGAAAAGTTGTCGCAAAAGTCGCCCAATTATTTGAAGAGACGAGTGATGAATGAGAAATTATATGAAAAGATGAGTGAGCATTCAGTAATCTGTGAAAGATGAGTGAGCAAGTAGTAATCAAGTGTAAAGTTCAGTGATTATTGGTTAAATTTACTCGTTGAAGAAATCAATCGGCTAAAACGATTTGGAAAATATAGAGATTGAAAATCTCGACCATGGGTTCAAAGGAAGGTAAGATACATGCCGGTTTGCCCATTCACGTTAATGTAAAACTGATAAGCCAGGTGTAATGTTTTTTGCTTTCTTGTTTTTTTTAATGCTTATTGGTCTTTAATTCTGAGCGTCATTCGTTCTTCAATCTCAATCTGGTGAAGAGATCCCCCAATATTCAGTTTTTTAATGTGTAGATTTTCTGCAAAGTTTGTTACCAATGAAAAAACAAACACAGAAGATTATGAATTTACTGCGCAGTGAAAATCATATTCCTTATTTTCAAGTAAGAATTGGCTTTTTTTTTGGAGCAAAAACTAGGATTTTCATTGTAGAGCTCATCGGGGTTGTAGATCTAGAGTCAGGATGGAGTTATACACTATACGATTTTTTTCTTCTCCGGGTTGTGAATTCTATCTTTTGTATTAGTTTTTGTCTCTTTATCATGTTAGGCTAGATTATTTTTGCAGCCTATGATTACGATAAAATTTGTATCATGAATTTTTAACTCTTGATTTTATTATTTCTTTGACATTCAAAGTGCGTTTTCAATTTTGAATGATTGACTTGATTTCACTTTCTCTACAATTATATGTGTAATAGTCGAATGATTTTTGTGGCTTGTTTATCCTCTAAAAATTGAAAATAAGTTAGACGTAATGTCATTTGTCTTAGAGTCTGATAGAAGATAGAAATATACAGCTATGTTTTACATGATATTTATGTATTAACGAATCCTTAATGCATTCTTGCATATTTGTATCCGTCATAGAAATATAATGAAATGACATGTGAAGATAGGTTTAATTTTACTCAAGAGAGATTGTGAAACAAATTAGGAATATTGATTTTCATAATTGAATCGTGTTGTCAAATTTATTAGGTTCGGGGTTAAAGGGGTTGATATAAGAGAATTAGTACGCGTTTCATTTTCATATTTTTAAAAAACTTGCATATAATTATAATTTTCCATTTATTTAAGTTAGGTTAGGTCTTGCATTCATAAGAATATTATTAGATCAAAATTCATGCGGCCATCCATTGGCTCTCTTTTGTCAAGACAAGCTTCAAAACATATGTGCACAAAAATAGCTAATTAAAGAGAAGGTGCTTCTCAAAGCACCAATATATAAACATCCTCATAAGCTGACCTCCAAATCTTCATTGCATTGCAATGGAGTTCTATTTACTAAAAGAAAGAAAGAAAGATATTTATAAGAAAAATGTGTAAATGAAGTTGGGAAACTTACCAGCTATATATATTCAACCGAAACTCTCTTACCTTCCCTGTTAGACATTTTGCAAGTTCACCAACAAGATGGGATTAATTAAAGGTGGCTAATTTTTCATGACACCGTATGTAGAACTATACGGCTATGTTTTACATGATATTTATGTTTTCACAAATCCTTAATACATTCTTGCAAATTTGTATCCATCATAGAAATATAATGAGATGACATGTGAAGATAGGTTTAATTCTACTCAAGAGAGATTGGGAAACAAATTACGAATATTTATCTTCATAATTGAATCGTGTTGTCAAATTTATAAGGTTCAGGGTTAAAGGGGTTGATATAAGAGAATTAGTATGCTTTTCATTTTCATATTTTTAAAAAACTTGCATTTGATTATAATTTTTCATTTATTTAAGTTAGGTTAGGTCTTGCATTCATAAGTATATTATTAGATCAAAATTTGGTTATAAAAAATCACAAAGTTCTATTATTTCCGTTAAAGCTAAGTTAATTGGAACTTGAACGAGCACAATCTCTGTAGATACGATATTTGGACTCAAAATCCATTTTACTAGTTAACGAACCGTGCATTTGCGTTAATTTTAAATGAACAATATTTTTGTGACACGTGTCAAGAGGAAAAAAGTTAACATGTTTCTGTCTTATTGCAATACATACTATCAATGTAAACACATTGTGCAGAGTCCAATGCTACCCACATATAAACATCTCTGATTTAGCTCTTTTCCACAACGTAAAAAGTAGGAAATTCCGAAACAAAGGTTGATCTAAAGATAAGAAAGCAGACTAATTTTTCTCATTGTAAAGCGTTGAAACAATCAATCAGCAAAACCAATTTGGAAAATATAGAGATAAAAAATGTTGGGTACGGGCCCGTAGGAAGATACGATAGCCAATTGCCCATGCACATTAATGTAAAAGTGATAAGCCAGGTCTCACGTTTTCTATTTTTACGTTTCTTTAATTGTTTATTGGTTTCTAGTTCTAACTTTCAACTTATTCTTCAATCTCAATATGGTAAATACAATCCCTGATATTCAATGTGTAATCTTCGTGCAAAGTCTGTTACAAATGAAAAAAATGACAGGGAAGATTCTGGACTTGCGGTACAAAAAAAAAATAAAAATGGATTCCTTATTTTGCAGAAAGAATTCTTAGGGCTTTTTAATTTTGCAATTTTTAGGAATTTAAATTGACTTGATCGTGGATAGTTCAAAACAGCCTAGTAATTTTATCTGCTTGTACAGTATTTCTAATAATATTCTCTTTTATTGGCTTATAATTATGAATTTCCGTAGGCCAACATTAGTAGACAAGGCCAACTAATTCAAACCTTTTATGAAAAATATTATGCACGTGCATGCATGTATGTTGTAAATGAAGATGGACGTCTTATTTAATCTCTTACCTTTCCCGAGTCAATATCTGTGTTACAGATATTTTGAAAAGAAAGAAAATTGCATTAAACCTGGTCCAATAATCTTTGAAACCCCCGAGTCACTCTAGTTTGACCGTTGACCTTTCACTTTTCTGAGGCTATATTAATGTCAAGTGTATGTTTCGAAGAAAAGTCAAATTTCATCAAACCTCGTTGAATAATCTTTGGAACCGCCAAAGAATTTTGATTCGACCATTCACCATTGCTGATGTAATATCCGCGTCTAATAAATGTTTTAATTAATGTTCAAAAAGAAAGGTAAATTGTATTAAATCTGTCATACATATTCAATCTCTGTCTCATTGCAATCAGTATGATCATAGTAAACACATCTGCGCCTTCCAATGCTACCACATATGAACTTACCCGATTTTGTCCTTTTCCATAACATATAAAGTAGAAAATTCAGAAGAGAAGGTTGATTTAGTGATAAGCAAGAAGACTCTTTTTTCTCTTTGTAAAGTGTTGAAACAATCCATTAGCAAAATCAATTTGGAAAATATAGTGACAGAAAATGTTGGGCGTGGGTCCACTGGAAGATAAGATACTGGCCCATTTGCCCATGTACAATCGCTGATGGTGGCCCCGGTGACAACTCACGCGGAGGCAATAGCAAGAACAGCCATGATGGATATGGTTCAGTGACAGGAGGAATAATGGCTAAGGATATCGAAGTGGAGAAGGAGGAGGAGGAGGTGGAGAGTGCTTTAACTGTGGTGAGTATGTTCGCATAGCTAGGGATTGCTATAGGAACAATGGTAGTGGTAATGGAGGATGTTACACCTGTGGTATTTTTGGGCACATGGCGTGGGACTGCCCCTCTGCTGGCCGAGTGGGTGGTGGTAATAGTGGTGCCTGTTTTCAGTTTGGGGAGAAGGGGCACTTGGCTAGGGACTAAAGATACATCAGAGCCCCTGTTATGGCTGCAAAGAAACTTGACCTTATGGGCCCCGTCACAAGAAATGAAGGGGTGATAAGTGGTACAATGCTTCTTGCAGTTTCTTTGTGGGTTTTTGGGTAAGTACCCTTGTATACTTCAATTCTTGCTGCTATCAATCTAGAATGAATTGCTGGTGATTTATTATTTCAGTCTTCTACAATAAGCTCTGATGAACATTTGTTGATTCAATTACGTTTGGTGTATGAGGTGACTTAGTTCGATTCTTTCTCTCTGCAAGTTATTAATTCTGGACATATTTTGGAAATTGACTCCTTTATTTTGATGCAGTTGGAATCTATTTTTTATCAGGTAAGATGAGAACATGGATCAAAACAAAAGAGTTTGAATTAAAAAAAGTTGGTTGGGATTTTCATCATATGTTCATTCCCTTTGATGCCTTCCAAATAGACGTTTTCTTCCTCCATTGTTCAATTTTAAGCCTCATAGTACGAAGTTCTTGGATACATCTAGCCTGTTATTTTCCTTTTTCTGATAATGTTAAATTTATCGGCAAAACCAAGTCTAAAACATAGAGATAGAATACGTTGGGCACGGATCTAGATGAAGATAAGTTATATAGGCCAATTTTCCCGCACACATCAATCTAAAATTGATAAGACAGGTCTAATAAATTTTTTTTCAATTTTTTTATTATTTACAGTTTTTTAGTTTTGACCGTCAATTTCTTCTTCAATCTCAATCTCGTGATTAGTGTAACTTATCCGTCCTTTCATTTTCTTCATATTGATGGTCTAACATTCATCATTCAGTTTCAACATTTACGGGGGTGCCCCCATTTTAGAGTTTAATAGATTTCTTAATATTTATAAATTCTCATGGATTGTGTGGAATTTGATAGAATTTAATAGATTTCATAAGATTTGAATGGATTTTCATTTTTTAGATTTTAAAAGATTTTCATGGATTTTATAGATTTCAATGGATTTTATAGATTCTGGGTAAAATTTATAAATATGCTTAACATAAGCCACAAATTTTTACTTCTTCTTTAACGACTCATTCTTAAACATATGCACGTTAATAAATCACAGAAAATGATCGAATCCTTGTTCAATTGTTTGTTAAACATTGAATATTATAACAGAGCTTTAATAAAAAATACACCCAATATTCAACAAAATGCGAGAGTGGGAGAGGACAAAAATATGTAGTGTTAAATAATCAAAGTCGTAATCAATATGAATTAATTCAAAAGGCCACAACCTTGTGAGATACAAACACACAGATGTACACATACATGACCACAAGGCAATTAATTCCATACTCCCAGAATTCTCATTGACCATGCAGACACAAAAGAAAAAATTATGGGATACCATCCTCTCATGTCTTGACTAGGATTTGCAGGTATATATTAAAAACACACAGCTCTTTCCAAGAAAAAGGAATAGGGTACAGAACTTGAAAGACGAAGTTGCTCCAGTATGCATACTAGAAATCATAAATTACCATGATAATTTCCAGCACATCTATAAAATAGTGAACATTATATAGCTTCAATAAGAAAAATAAGTTCAATAAAAAATCACACCCAATATTCAACAAAAAATAGTAATCTTTCATAAATTATCATAAACTGAAAAGTTCTCATACACGATCTTTTCACAGTAGAGAAATGTGAGATAGAAAGAAGAAGAAAATTTTGTTCAAGACTGGGGGGGAGGGGGGGGGGGGGGGGGGGGGGGGGGGGGGGGGGGGGGGGGGGGGGGGGGGGGGGGGGGGGGGGGGGGGGGGGAGAGAGAGAGAGTGCAGCAAATATGGATAGAGGTGAGAAATGTTGTGAAATTTTTAGGTTTGTTGCCGCCACTGAGTTGCCTTTGGCTATTACTGACAACCAACATCTCGTTCGTGAAAGAATATCTGTAACCAAGGTACGTTGGGGTAAGTAGAAACACTCTTCGCGTTAATACAATACAATATTTCAATAATTTAAAATAACAATTAATTATGGATTTGCAATAATATAGGGGTGTTATATTTTTAACTTCTGATATATGAGAATGAGTTAATAAAAGAGCATATATAGCTGCAATCGTACACTATATAGGCCCACTTTGGTGCATGCATAAAAAATTGTTGCTTTTAGAATTATTAAGTTTATTCACAATGCTAATTATATATATAATGTTATTATCAGTATTGTTAGAGATATAATTGTGAGACTAAAATTTGATCTTTTACTTTTGATAATGCTAGTGTTAATAAGGTAGTCACTGATAAATTATGTAGGGTACTTCAGCCTGATTTCGGCGGGTATTTGTTTCATATTCGTTGTGTGTGCCATATTTCGAATTTAATTGTGCAAGATGTCTTAAAATATATAAATGATGAACTTCAAAGGATTATGAACGCATTAGTATATATTACGATCTCTCATAGTAGAAAACAAGCATTTGAAGATTCTTGTACTGAACTAGGGGTGACAACTGCTAAAACATTTGTAGCCGATCCCAAGCCCGGATAAAGGAAGAGGGTTTACATTTTATCTACTTTAAAAAAAATAAAAAAATGTATTTTTTTTGTAAATGTATTTCAAAAATAATTCGTCTTCATTACATAAATATTTTATACTTTATAAAAAATATTACAATATGATAGAAATTAAAAAAAAAAAAGTGTCTTCATTAAATTATTTTTTAAAAAATGCATTAAATTATTTGTATTTTTTAGCACTTTTTATTTTTTTTAAAAAGTGTCTTCATTAATTTATTTGTGTTTTTCTGTATTTTAAAAAATAAAATAAAATAAAAATTTGACGAGCTAGCGAGCCAAAGCTTGGCTCGGCCCACTAGCTCGGACAAGCAGCAAGCTCGCCCAAAATTAACGAGCCAGCTTGAGCTTGGCTCATTCAAAATGAGCCACGAGCACGAGCCGAGCTCATGAGGTTACGGGACGAATCGGCTCGGCTCGGCTCAGCCCATTGCATCACTACGTGCAGATCACCAACATCAGCCCATTGCGTTGCACACATGCCACCGCCGTCGCACACACACTGCCACACCAATGCACAAAAACTTCCCCATATCCACCACTGCCACAAAATTGCGATCTACATATCTACTGCCACACCCACACATACCACCACACCCACCATAAATCCTGATCTGCATATCCATTGCCACACCCACACACATCGCAACACCCACTAAAAATCGCGATTTGCATATCCACCGCTACCACAAAAATCGTGCAGATTTGCGTATTGCCATATCAATCGTCGTCACAATCTACTGTATATGCCAGATCTTGCCTCAGATGTACTGTATTTGTCGTCGCTGTAGCTACAATGGCGAGAGAGATGATAGAGTGAGAGAATTGGGGTGGGGGGAAATGAGGTGAGAGAGAGAAACATGAGATATATTGTAAAATGGGTTTGAAATTGTTTTATTTAATTAATTTTTAAATGTATTAATTAAATAAAAAAATTCTGATTTTTGAAATACTAAACATATCATCTTATTTATGAAATGGGAGTTTTTATTGTATTAGAATCTGTAATTTTCACTTATCATAATCAATCACTTGGTGGGCCTCTAAAATATATAGGTTTAGACGTCTAATCATTTATAGGGTTGCACATAATATATATAATTGTTTAGCCCATTTAAAAACTATCATATGCAATTAATTATTGGGCCATAGTGTTTCTGAATTAATCTTTGACACATACAACTATTTATTATATTCAATTTTATGCTGAATTAAATTATGCTCATATTTAGTTTGCACGAATTAATTAATACATACAAGTTTTGAAGCGTTGAATTTTACGCAATTTATAATGCTTATGAGAATATTTTGTGCATAATTATAACATGTTAGTTAATATTATGCTATTAGAATTACTCTCATATTGAGTGCATAAAATTGTTAATGTCAAGTGATCTATGTAGTTCTATTTAATTAAGGATTCGCCATAGTATCTTTAATTAAATAGAATTATATATAAAGATCGAGATCACATAAGGATTAAAGACATTAGATTGTAATTAATTATACTTTATATAATGAATTTTATCCCACGGGAATTTTTGTTGTATTTATACAATTAATTAGAATAAAATATTAAATTATTTCATAATATGCCCACAGGAATTATGAACAAGTACGTAATTTGATAGTTTTATTAAAAAAGTTTACCTTGGGATAGAATATCGAATTGATTTCATATGAATTAAAAACATAATTTGATAATTCTATTGTAAGGAATAATTGGATATGATTAAATTAAAAATTTAGTCCACAGGCAATTTTTATGTCATTATATTCAATTTCAGCATGATTTACATTGGTAAAACATGCAATCTATTCAACTAAGTCTCAAGTTAACATAAGCGTTTTTAATATTATGCAGCTTCACAACTTGCAAATTTCTCTAATATTCACTATGATATTCCCGAATTAAAGGGTGACAACTATAAAGTATGGAAGGAAAGAATTTTTCTCTATTTAGGGTGGGTGGATATTGATTATGCTATTAGGAACGATGAACCACCTAAAATCACCGATACCAGCACTGTAGCAGACGTCGCGCTTTATGAAAAATGAGAGCAATCTAATCGTCTCAATATAATGTTCATAAAAACTAAAATTTTTGCTAGTATTCATGGTTCTGTTGATCAGCATGACATAATGAAGTTCTCATCCTTAAAGCTCACCAGTGTGAAAGGTGTGCGCGAGCACATCATGCAAATGGGAGGCATTTCAACTAAACTTAAGAAACTCGAGGTTGAGACCTTCCTTTTGCATTACATCTTGAATAGTCTCCCACAAGAGTATGGACCTTTCAAAATCTCATACGACAAACATAAGGATAAATGGTCAATTAATGAATTAATGACAATGTGTGTTCAAGAAGAAGAAAGACTAATAATGGAAAAAAGAGAAAGTGCAATATTGACTCCAACCCTTAGAAAGGGAAAAGCTCAAGCCAATCAAAAAGGGAAAGATAAAATCCCACCGAAGCTGATATTAAGAAAGAGGCCAAGCGTTACTTCTGTAAAAAGAAGGGACACATGAAGAAATATTGCGCTAAATTCAAAAAATGGCTTGAGAATAAAGGTAATCCAACCTCATTTGTTTGTTATAAATCTAATATGATTAATGTAAATGCTACTTGGTGGATTGACTTTGGATCTACAATCCATGTTGCAAACTCCTTGCAGGGTATGCAAAATCTAAGGAAGCCAATGGGAAGCGACAAAATATCTTATCCGAAAACAAGATGGGCTCACGTGTGGAGGCTATAGGAACATGCATTTTAACTTTAAGTAGTGACTTTGTTTTTAAATTAGATAGGACCTTTTATTTTCCAAGTATATCACGAAGCTTGATTTCTATTTCTAGACTTGTACTCTTAGGATATTCCTTTAATTTTTCAAACACCTCATTCAGTTTATTATATAATTTTGATTGTGTTGGAAATTGTACTTTGTCTGATGGTCTTTATTGTATTAATTTACAAAACAATATCACTTATAGTTCAATGCATGTTCATACTGGCACTAAACGATGTAATATTAATAAAGACTCCTCTATGTTGTGGCATCGACATCGGAGATTAGAACATATCTCTATAGATAGAATCAAAAGATTAGTGAATGATGAGATACTTAGTACTCTAGATTTCACTGATTTTGACACGTGTGTGGACTGCATTAAGGGAAAGCAGACCAACAAGTCCAAGAAATGTGCTAAGAGGAGTTTAGATATATTAGAAATCATACATACTAATATATGTAGTCCAGATATAGACTCACATGGTCAGAAATACTTCATCACCTTTATTGATGATTACTAGCGGTATATGTATCTCTACTTGCTTCATAATAAGAACGAAGCATTCGATGCTTTTAAAACCTTTAAGGCTGAAGTAGAGAAACAATATGAGAGGCAGATTAAGATCGTAAGATCATATAGAGGTGGAGAATATTACGGTAAACACACAGAGGATGGACAAGCACCTCGTCCATTCGCTAACTTTCTTCAAGATCATGGAATAGTTGTCCAATACACCATGCCTGGTTTACCAGATCAGAATGGTGCAGTAGAAAGAAGAAACAAAACATTATTGGACATGGTGTGAAGCATGCTTTGTAGCTCTAATCTTCCTAAATCCTTGTGGACTGAAGCACTTAAGACGGCAGTGTATATATTAAACCAAGTTCCAACTAAGGTTGTCCCAAAGATACCATTTGAATTATTGAAAGGTTGGAAACCAAGTTTGAGACATATGCACATATTTGGATGTCCGTCTGAAGTAAGGATTTATAATCCACAATAGAAGAAGTTAGACCTAAGGACCATTAGTGGGTATTTCATTGGATATGTTGAAAGGTAAGGATACAGATTTTACTGTCCATCTCCCAGCACCAGGATTGTGAAATCAAGAAATGTTAAGTTTCTTGAGAATGACTTGATTAATGGGAGCGATCAAACCAAGAACAAAGTTCCTGAGGATGATCATTTGGAATCTGAACCTCCTACCTCAGATGACAGATTGATTATAGTTCATAGCACCCCTGAAGTACAAATAGGTGTTGAACAAATAATCATTGAAATTTCACAAGTTACTAATAATGTTTAAATAGATCAGGTAATTCAAGAATTACTACAACTTCTTGAGCAAATAGTTGAACCACAAGCTTCTTAGAAGAATGATGGTACAACATTAAAAAGATCTACTAGAACCAAAAGGTTAGCAATTCCTAGTTATTATGAAGTATATTTACAAGAATCTGACTATAATATTGGAGTCGAAGATTATCCTGAATCATTTTCACTGGCCATGAGTTGTAAAGAGTCAGAAAATGGTACAATGTTATGAAGGAAGAAATGAGTTTTATGAAGAGCAATTGAGTCTAGAATCTTGTTGAGTTGCCTAGTGGTGCCCAAGCCATTAGCTATAAATGGGTCTTTAAGATTAAGAAAGGCTCGCTAGGCAATATCGAGAGATACAAGACCAACCTTGTTGCTATGGGATTTACTCAAAAGATGGAAATCGATTACACGGAGACCTTCTATCCGGTATCTAAGAAAGATTCTCTACATATTATTTTGGCATTACTAGCCCAATTTGATCTTGAATCACAACAAATAGATGTGAAAACAACATTTCTCAATGAAGATTTAGAGGAAGAGGTTTATATGAAACAACCTAAAGGATTCCTTTCTAATGATGGTGAGCATTTGGTCCGTGAGCTTAAAAAGTCTACATACGGTTTGAAACAAGCATCCCGTCAATGGTATTTAAAATTCCATGGAGTAATTTCTTCATTTGGATTTGTTGAAAACCCCATCGATTAATGTATAGACCAAAAGGTTAGTGGGAGTAAGATCTATTTTCTTATTTTATACGTACAAGATATTTTACTTGCAACCAATGATAAGGGTTTATTGCATGAGGTGAAACAATTTCTCTCTAAATATTTCGATATGAAGGATATGAGTGAGGCATCTTATGTCATTGGCATTAAGATTCATAGAGACAGATTACGAGGTATTTTGGCTCTATCTCAGGAAACCTATATCAACAAAGTTTTAGAGAGATTCTTGATGAAAGATTGTTCACCAAGTATAGCTCCCATTGTGAAGGGTGATAGGTTCAATTTGAACCAATGCCCGAAAATTGATCTGGAAATGGAACAAATAGAAGAACATTCCATATGCTTCTGCTGTCGAAAGTCTGATGTATGCTCAAGTCTGCACAAGACCCGATATTACATTTTCTATAGGGATGTTAGGATGATATCAAAGTAATCCAGGTATAGACCACTGGAGAGCAGCAAAGAAAGTAATGTAGCACCTTCAATGAATACATGCTTATATATAAACGGATGAATAATCCGGAAGTAATTGGATACTTAGATTCAGACTTTGCCGAAAATGAACATTAGGGTATATCTTTATGATGGTTGGTGGAGCTATATCATGGAGGAGTGCCAAGTAAACCTTAATTGATAATTCCACTATGTAAGCCTAATTCGTTTCTTGTTTTGAGGCTACATCGCATGATGTATGGATCAAGAGTTTCATATCTGGGCTCAGAATTATAGATTCCATTTCTAGGCCATTGAGGATTTACTGCGACAATTCGGCTGCTGTCTTTATGGCTAAGAACAATAAAAGTGGAAGTTGAAGTAAATATATCGATATTAAGTATTTAGCCATAATAGAACTTATTAGAGAAAAGAAAGTTGTCATTGAACACGTATACACAGAATTGATGATCGTTGATCCTTTGACTAAAGGCATGCTACCATTGAAATTCAAGGATCATGTAAAGACAATGGGACTTGGTTGCACTATGTAATGGTATATACAAATTTTCGCGAAACTCTTGTTTGTTGTGATATTTTCTCATATTCATGCACGCATTTATTTGAGAGAATATATCTTTGTAGGACCAAGAATAAGACATATGGTCTTTTCATTGAGTATTATTACCTTATGTAAAATAATTCTTGAGGAACTAAATGCACCATAATTCATGGAAGATTACACTTGTTATTAGAGGACTCATCGCCATGATTCATGTGTTTGCTTCTTCAGAAGGACAATCGATGGAATTCAGTTGAGACATTGGGTTGAATGTATGGACCAATTGGGAGAATGTAACTTATCCATCATTTTCTTCATATTGATGGTCCATCATTCATCCTTCAGTTTCAACATTTATAAAACTTCAATTGAATATTTATTATGTCATTGATTGAAAGGTAATTAAAGCCATAAACTTGATGGGAGTTGGCTATAAAAAGGGTTTTTGGTCCCTAAGCTCAAACACCATCAAAAATAAAAGATACACCATCAATTTGGAGTGTTGAGAGCTTAGAAGTGTCATTACCTGGAATAAAGGCAGATTCTGGAATAGCATCAATGGCCGGAGGTATGAACTTGATCCATGGTGTTTCTCGGTTATCGATCCAATTAGTTTCCGCATGATTGTTTTGGATGAAATTTCAATCTTACAATTAGAACCCCTAACATTCAGTTTTCTAAAGTGTAGTTTCATGTAAAGTCCGTTATCAATGAAATACAAGACAGAGAAGGTTATGAAATTTTGCGGCACAGAGAAAATTGAATTTCTTATTTTCCAGTGAGAATTCTTTTTAAATTTTGCAATTTTTAGGATTTTAAATCAACTTGACCATGGATAGTGTCAGTTATTCAAAGTAGCCTAGTAATTTTATTTGCTTGTACAGTATTTCTAGAATTATTCTCTCTTTTTTGGCTTGTAAATAAAAATTCGAAAAAATGTATACATTCCTTAATATAAAATATTAATTCACATCTTACTATGTTATGAAAATATTAATTAAAAGTACTAGATTATAGAATGTTAAATATGTTCTAAAATACTAGTTTCCAAAAATAAGACCATAATTTGTAAGTGATGTATTTATGAATCGCCCCATTTCATGTCTTTCCATTAAATGTTCTTCCATAAACATAATTTAATTTTAAAAAGGATGAAAGTTGTAGATAATCACCTACATATGGACAAAAAAGTAACATAACTCCTTCGGAAAACAACTTTGAATCATCTTAATCTCCCAATATCGGTTATTATGGATCTCCTTTGTGAAAAGATTTGAATTCTGCATTCTTGCTACAATATAATTGTGTCTTGTTTTTAAAATGATTTTCAACTTATTTCATATTGGTGTATGTGTTTGTGTAAGCAATATAATATCCATTTAAAAAAATGGTTTTACATTTGATTATTAGGTTTTGATAATTTCTTGGTGCATGATTTTAGAGAGAAGAGAGACAATCTGGGGTGGATATTTGGGTTGGAAGATCAAATGACTCCATTTTCGGAAGGGAAAATTGCAATAGCAGTTCCTAGTTTTTTCATTTTTTGAAGATTTTATTCTAACATTCATTTTGTGTCAACAAAAGTTCCTAACATTTTATAAATAAGCACTTGAGGTCCCTTTGGACGAAAATCGTCCAAAACACTGTTAGTTCACTGGAAAAATTAAGGGATCAACATCCAATAAAATCGTCCAAAAATATTATCCAAAAACACCATCCGAAAATGTATCAACATCTAATAAAATCGTCGCGGTAGCAAATAGTTTAAGGAACTTTTTCGATCAATTTGCGGTGTTTTGGACGATTTCCGTCTAGATGAACCTCAGGTACATATTTATGAAAGGTTAGGAACCTTTGCTGGCACAAAATGGGGGTTAGGGCAAAATCTGTAAAAAAAATGAAAAGATTAGGGACCGCTGCTGCAATTTTCCCTTTTAGGAATTGCCATTAATTTGTCATTTTAAGGGCGTGCTTGTTGAGTAAATTTAGCTGCTGAATGAATAACCGATATGATTTAGTTAAGATTTCACATTTCTATTTTACTATAAAAAAGCAGTATTATGGTTAAATAAAAGTTGAAAAGTATATTATAATATTTATTAAAAAATAGGTGTGGTGTAATTTCCTCATAAAAATTTCAATAGGCCCAACACTAGTAGACAAGGCCAACTAATTCAAAAATTTTATGAAAATTATATGCACGTGCATGCACGTATATTGTAAATGAAAGTGCATTCCAATTTAACCTCTCACATTTTCCGTACAAATATGTGTGTCTTATGTATGTTTTAAAAAGAAACCCTGTCTAATGATCTTTGGTACCACCGACTAACTCTAGTTTGACCAATGACCTTTCACTTTTCCTGAGACTATATCAATGTCAAGTGTATGTTTGGAAAGAAATCAAATTACATTAAATCTCATCAAATAATCTTTGGAACCACCAAACAATTGTGATCTGTCCATTGACCATTGCCGATGTAGTATCCATGTTTAATAAACCTTTTAATCAATGTTTAAAAAGAATGAAAATTGCATTAAACCCATCATTATCCAATTCAATGCATTCGATCTTCGTGTCTCATAGCTATCAATACTATCAATGTTAAACACATGTGCACCGTCCAATACTACCGACATACAAACTTCTCCGACTTTGGCCTTTTTCCTAATACAAAAGTACTAAATTCCGAAGCAAAGATTGATTTAAGGATAAGAAAGAAGACTTTTTTCTCTTTGTAAAGTGGGGAAACAATCAATCGACAAAACCAATAAGGAAAATATAGAGATTCAAAATGTTTGGCACTAGTCCAGGGAAAGATATGATACAGGCCAATTTGCCCACACGTGTCAATGTAAAATCGGTAAGCCAAGTCTGAGGTCTTTCTATTTTTATGTTTTTTTTTTATTCATTATTGGTTTTTGGTTCTGACTGTCAATCTTGGAATATGATGTTTGTCTAGGCTCAAAGAGGGAAAAACAATAGACTGACTTGGCAGGAGATGATTGAGTGTTTGTTGTTTTTATTTTTCAAATAGTCCAATCATGTGTTGACACGTATGCACCATGTTTTTGAACATGTTTTTTAGCCTGTTTGTGTAGAATAATTCGTCAATTTTTCCTTCAATGTGAATCTGGTAAACAGGACTGCCAATATTAAGTTATTTAATATGTTGCTTTCATGCATAGAAAGTTATCAACGAAAAACATGATAGAGAAGATTATGAATTTGCGACACAGAGAAAGTTGAATTCCTTATTTTCCATTGAGAATTCCTTGGGTTTTTTAAGTTTACGAGTTTTAGAAATTTAAATAACTTGATCGTGGATAGTTTCAGTTATTCAAAAACAACCTAACAATTTTATTTGCTTGTACAGTATTTCTAGAATTATTCTCTGTTATTGGGTATAAGAAAAAAATTTCCAGTAGGGCTAACACTAGTAAACAAGGCCAACTAATTCATAACTTTTACGAAAAATGTTATGTGTGTGCATGCACGCATATTGTAAATGAAGGTGCACGTCAATTTAAACCTCTTACCTTTCCCGAGTCAATACTTGTGTCTTACACATGTTTCGAAAAGAAAGGAATTTGCATTAAACCCAGTCAGATAATCTTTGGAACCACTAGAGTTACTCTAGTTCAACCATTGGCCTTTCACTTTTCCCAAGGCGATATCAATGTCATGTGTATGTTCTGAAAAGAAGGCATTGTTTCTTTAATTTTTTTTGTTCAATTAACTTCTTTTTGGGAAACTAAATTTGCACATGCAATTTTTTAAATTTCTTGAATATGAACCATCAAACCTCGTCGAATAATCTTCGGAACCACCAAACAATTGTGATTCGACTATTGATAGTTGTCGATGCAATATTTGTCTCTAATAAATGCTTTAATTAATGTTTCAAAAAAAGGGAATTTGCATTTAACCCATCTCTCATTGACTTCTGTACGATTAATGTAAAAATGATAAGCCAGGTCACGAGTTTTCTATTTTTATGTTTTTCCTTAATTTTTTTTATTGGATTTTAGTTCTAAGTGTCAATTTGTTCTTCAATCTCAATCTAGTGGATAAAACCCCTAGTATTTCGTTTTTAAATGTGTAGTTTTCATGCAAAGTATGTTATCAATGAAAAATATGATAGAGAAGATTATGAATTTTTGTGTTACAGAGAAAATCAAATTTCTTATTTTTCAGTGAGAGTTCTTTGTGCTTTTTTAATTTTTTAACGTTTAGGAATTTAAATCAACTTGATCTTAGATAGTTTCAACAACTCGAAATAGCCTAGTATTATTAATTTTAGTGATGGCAACAGGGGCGGGGCACCCCCACCCCGCCCTGCCTCGTTTTCCCCCAATCGCGCCCTGATAGGGTAGGGAGGGTGTTCCATAATAAAAGGAATCTGCTTTCTTAGCAGGCGCATCAACCGACACATACTCTGAAACTCAGGGCTCGGCTCCTACGCTCCTGCCTCTTCCCAGGGCAGCAAAGTACCCTCTCGCTCAGCTATTCTCAGTCGGCGAAGCCTCGCAAGGAGCTCAACTCCATAATAGCGGAGCACATTTGCTCTTGGTTCCCCAGGTACTCGGGAGTAGACCGCTATGCATATTATGAGCAGTAGGGTTACATTTTCAAAGTTTCGAGTTATGTTATTACTAGAGAATAAAATACAAATTCAAAATGGATTTTTAATAGGTGAATTGTCTAAAAATAAAATTATTTTTAATCTTTTTTTATTTATTTTTTTCACAGGGTGAGTTCGGGGTGGGGCATCCTCGCCCTGCCCCGCTGCAGGGTTCCTCGCATCGCCATGCCCCGCCCCGCCCCGCCAACCCGTTCGGGGCCCCTTTTTTTGCCCCATTCGGGGTGGGGCGGGTTTTATTGCCATCCCTAATTATTTTCTAGTGCAATATTTTTAGTATTATTCTCTTTTTTTGGCTTATATAAAAATTTCAGGTAGGTCCAACACTATAGACAAAGTCAACTAATTTGAACCTTTTATGAAAAATGTTATGCACGTGCATGCACGTATATTGCAAATGAAGGTGAATTTATCATCTTACAATATCTTTGTCTTCCGTATGTTTCAAAAAGAAAGGAAATTGCATTAAACCTTGCTTAATAATCTATGGAACCAATGAGTCACTCTAGTTCGACCATTGATCTTTCACTTTTTTTTTGAGGCTATAGCAATGTCAAGTTCATGTTTCATAAACAAGGCAAAATTGCATTAAAACTTGACGAATAAAAAGTAGAAAATTATGAATCAAAGGATGATTTAGGGACAAGAAAGAAGCCACTTTTTTCTCTTCATAAAGCTTTGAAAAAATCAATCAGCTAAACCAATTTGGAAAATATAGAGATTGAAAATGCCAGGCATGGTCCTAAGGAAGATAAGATACAGACCGATTTGCCCATGCATGTTAATGTAAAACTGATAAGTCAGGTCTAATGTTTTCTACTTTTATTTATTATTATTATTGTTTAATGTTTATTGGTTTTAGTTCTGAATGTCATTCGTTCGTCATTCTAAATCTGGTGAAGAGAACCCCCAATATTCAGTTTTATAATTTGTAGTTTTTGTGCAAAGTCTGTTATCAATGAAAAACATGACAGAGAAGATTATGAATTTGCTACAAGTGAAAATCATATTCCTTATTTTCAAGTGAGAATTGGCTTTTTTTGGAGCAAAAACTCGGATTTTCATTGAAGAGTTCATCGGGGTTTAAGATTTAGCATGAAAATGGAGTTATACACTATTTGATTTTTTTCTCCGGGTTATGAATTCTATCTTTTGTATTAGTTTTTGTCTCTTTATCATGGTAGGCAAGATTATTTTTGCAGCCTAGGATTATGATGAAACTTGTATTATGAACTTTTAACTCTTGATTTTTTTTTTTTTAAAAAAACATTCAAAGCACGTTCTCAATTTTGAATGATTGACATGATTTCACTTTCTCTACAATTATATGTGTAGTAGTCGTATGATTTTCGTGGCTTGTTTTATCCTCTAAAAATTTAAAATAAGTTAGACGTAATGTCAATTGTCGTAGAGTCTGATAGAAGATAGAAATATTCAGCTATGTTTTACATGATATTTATGTATTCACGAATCCTTAATGCATTCTTACATATTTCTATCCGTCATAGAAATATACTCAGATCACATGTGAAGATAGGTTTAATTCTGCTCAAGAGAGATTGTGAAACAAATTAAGAATATTGATCTTCATAATTGAATCGTGTTGCCAAATTTACAAGATTCAGGGTTAAAGGGGTTGATATAAGAGAATTAGTATGCTTTTCATTTTCATATTTTTAAAAAACTTGCATTTAATTATAATTTTGCATTTATTTAAGTTAGGTTAGGTTTTACATTCATAAGCATATTATTAGATCACAACTTGGTTATAAAAAAATCACAAATTTCTATTATTGTAGTTAAAGTTAAGTTAATTTGAACTTGAATTAGCGTAGGTACACTACTTGGACTCAAAATTCATTTTACTACTTGTTAACGAACCGTGCAATTGTGTTAATTTCAAACGAACAATATTTTTATGATAAGTGTTTTATTGCAATATGTACGATCAATGGTAAACACGTGTGGAGTCCAATGCTACCCATATATAAACATCTCCGATTTCGCCCTTTTCCATAACATAAAAAGTAGGAAATTCTGAGACAAAGGTTGATTTAAAGATAAGAAAAAAGACTCTTTTTTCTCATTGTAAAGCGTTGAAACAATCAATCAGCAAAACCAATTTGGAAAATATAGATATGGAAAATGTTGGGCACGGGTCCGTAGGAAGATACGATAGCCAATTGCCCACGCACATTAATGCAAAAGTGATAAGCCAGCTCTCATGTTTTCTATTTTTATGTTTCTTTAATTGTTTATTGGTTTTTAGTTCTAACTTCCAACTCATTCTTCAATCTCAACATGGTTAATAGAACCCCCAATATTCAGTGTGCAGTTTTCGTGCAAAGCCTCTTACCAATGAAAAACATGACAGAGAAGCTTGTAGACTTGCCACATAGAAAAATTGGATTCCTTATTTTGCAGAAAGAATTCTTAGTGCTTTTTAATTTTGCAATTTTTAGGAATTTAAATTAACTTGATCATCGATAGTTCAAAACAGCCTAGTAATTTTATCTGCTTGGACAGCATTTCTAATTTTATTCTCTTTTATTGGCTTTTAAATATGAATTTTCGTAGGCCCAACATTAGTAGACAAGGCCAACTAATTCAAACTTGTTATGAAAAATGTTAAGCGCGTGCATGCAGGTATGTTGTAAATGAAGATGCACGTCTTATTTAATCTCTTACCTTTCCTGAGTCAAAACCTGTGTGTTACATATGTTTTGAAAAGAAAGAAAAATGCATTCAACCCGGTCCAATAATCTTTGAAACCATCGTGTTACTCTAGTTTGACCATAGACTTATCACTTTTACCGAGGCTATATTAATGTCAAGTGTATGTTTCGGAAAAAAAAAGGCAAATTTCATCAGACCTAATCGAATAATCTTTGGAACCACCAAACAATTTTGACTCGACCATTGACAATTGCCGATGTAATATCTGTGTCTAATAAATGTTTAAATTAATGTTTTAAAAGAAAGGTAAATTGCATTAAATCCGTCATACATGTTCAATCTCTGTGTCTCATTGCAATCTGTACGATTAATGGTAAACACATCTACACTGTCCAATTTTACCCACATATGACTTCTCCGATTTTGGACTTTTCCGTAACGTATAAAGTAGAAAATTCAGAAGAAAAGGTTGATTTAGGGATAAGAAAGAAGACTCTTTTTTCTCTTTGTGAAGTTTTGAAACAATTGATCAGCAAAATCAATTTGGGAAACATAGAGGGGGAGAGAGAGAGGGAAAATGTTGGGCATGGGCCCACCAGAAGATAAGATACAGGCCTATTTGCAAGTGCACAATCGCTGATGGTGGCCCCGGTGACAACTCACACAGAGGCAATAGCAACAACAGCCGTGATGGATATGGTTCAGTGACAGGAGGAATAACGGCCAGGCTATCGAAGTGGAGGACGATGAGGAGTAGGAGGAGGAGGTGGAGAGTGCTTTAACCGTGGTGAGTATGGTCATATGGCTAGGGACTGCAATAGGAACAACGGTATTGGTAATGGAGGATGTTACACCTGTGGTGGTTTTGGGCATATGGCGTAGGACTTTTCCTGTGCTGGCCGAGTGGGTGGTGGTAATAGTGGTGCCTGTTTTCAGTTTTCTTCTTCCACTGTTCAATTTTAAGCCTCATGTATGAAGTTCTTGAATACATCTAGCCTGCCATTTTCCTTTTTCTATCAATATTAAATTTACCGGCAAAACCAAATGGAAAATATAGAGATGTAATACTTTGGGCACGGATCGAGAGGAAAATAAGTTATATAGGCCGATTTTCCCATACACATTAATGTAAAATTGATAAGTCAGGTCTCATATTTTTCTATTTTTTTTATTGTTTACTGGTTTTTAGTTCTAACTGTCAATTTGTTCTTCAATCTCAATCACGTGATTTGAACCCCCTAATATTCAGTTTTCTAAAGTGTTGTTTTCATGTAAAGTCTGTTATCAATGAAAAACGTGACAGAGAATGTTATGAAATTTGTGGCACAGAGAAAATCAAATTTCTTATTTTCCACTGAGGATTCTTTGGGTTTTTTAAATTTTACAATTTTTAGGATTTTAAATCAACTCGATCGTGGATAGTTTCAGCTATTCAAAGTAGCTTAAAAATTTTATTTGCTTGTACAGTATTTCTAGAATTATTCTCCTTTTTGGGCTTATAAATAAAAATTTCGGTAGGCCTAACACAGCAGACAAGTACAACTAATTCAATTCTTTATGAAAAATTTATGCACGTGCGTGCACGTGTATTGTACATGAAAGTGCATTTCAATTTAACTTCTTACCTTTTGCGTGCAAATATGCGCGTCTTCCGTATGTTTTAAAAAGAAAGGAATTTGCATTAAACCCTATCTAATGATCTTTGGTACCACCGACTAACTCTAGTTTGACTAATGACCTTTCACTTTTCTTGAGGCTATATCAATGTCAAGTGTATGTTTGGAAAGAAATCAAATTGCATTAAATCAAATAATCTTTGGAACCACCAATTAATTGTGATCTGGCCATTGACCATTGCCGATGTAGTATCCATGTTTAATAAACGTTTTAATCAATTTTTAAAAGAATATAAATTGCATATAACCCATCATTATCCAGTTCAATGCAGTCGATCTCCGTGTCTCATAGCTATCCATACTATCAATGGTAAACACATGTGCACCGTCCAATGCTACCCACATACAAACTTCTCCGACTTTGTCCTTTTTCCTAATACAAAAGTACTAAATTCTTAAGCAAAGATTGATTTAGGGATAAGAAAAAAGACTGTTTTTTCTCTTTGTAAAGCAGGGAAACAATCAATTGGCAAAACCAAAATGGAAAACATAGAGATTGAAAATGTTGGGCACGGGTCCAGAGAAAGATAAGATAAAGACTAGTTTTCCCACGCATGTCAATGTAAAATCAATAAGCCAGGTCTCACATTTTCTATTTTTATGTTTTTTTATTTATTCTTTATTGGTTTTTGGTTCCGACTGTCAATCTTTCCTTCAATGTGAGTCTGGTAAACTGGTTACAGGACCCCCAATATTCAGTTTTTTAATATGTTGTTTTCATGCATAGAAAGTTGTCAAGGAAAAACATAATAGAGAAGATTATGAATTTGCAACACAAAGAAAGTTGAATTCCTTATTTTCCACTGAGAATTCCTCGAGTTTTTTAAGTTTACGAGTTTTAGAAATTTAAATAACTTGATCGTGGATAGTTTCAGTTATTCAAAAACAACCTAACAATTTTATTTGCTTGTACAGTATTTCTAGAATTATTCTCTGTTATTGGGTATAAGAAAAAAATTTCCAGTAGGGCTAACACTAGTAAACAAGGCCAACTAATTCATAACTTTTACGAAAAATGTTATGTGTGTGCATGCACGCATATTGTAAATGAAGGTGCACGTCAATTTAAACCTCTTACCTTTCCCGAGTCAATACTTGTGTCTTACACATGTTTCGAAAAGAAAGGAATTTGCATTAAACCCAGTCAGATAATCTTTGGAACCACAAGAGTTACTCTAGTTCAACCATTGGCCTTTCACTTTTCCCAAGGCGATATCAATGTCATGTGTATGTTCTGAAAAGAAGGCATTGTTTCTTTAATTTTTTTTGTTCAATTAACTTCTTTTTGGGAAACAAAATTTGCACATATAATTATTTAAATTTCTTGAATATGAACCATCAAACCTCGTCGAATAATCTTCGGAACCACCAAACAATTGTGATTCGACTATTGATAATTGTCGATGTAATATCTGTCTCTAGTAAATGCTTTAATTATTGTTTCAAAAAAAGGGAATTTGCATTAAACCCATCTCTCATTGACTTCCGTACGATTAATGTAAAAATGATAAGTCAGGTCTCAAGTTTTCTATTTTTATGTTTTTCCTTACTTTTTTTTTATTGGTTTTTAGTTTTGAGTGTCAATTTGTTCTTCAATCTCAATCTAGTGGATAAAACCCCCAGTATTTCATTTTTAAATATGTAGTTTTCATGCAAAGTATGTTATCAATGAAAAATATGATAGAGACGATTATGAATTTTGCGGTACAGAGAAAATCGAATTTCTTATTTTTTAGTGAGAGTTCTTTGGGTTTTTTTAAATTTTTTAACGTTTAGGAATTTATCAGCTTGATCTCAGATAGTTTCAACAATTCAAAATAGCCCAGTATTATTATTTTTAGTGATGGCAATGGGGGCAGGGCACCCCCACCCCGCCCCGCCTTGTTTCCCCCCAACCACGCCCTGCCCCGCCTTAGACGGGGCAGGGAGGGTTAGGGTGAGGGGCGGGGTGGGGACAGGGCAACTATTTGCCCCGTTTGTTGTCCCGTTTATTTTTTTTATTTTTTACCTTTTCAAAGTTTCGAATTATGTTATTATTAGAGAATAAAATATAAATCCAAAATGGATTTTTAACAGGTGAATTGTCCAGAAATAAAATTATTTTTAATCTTTTTTATTTATTTTTTCCACGAGGCGGGGCATCCTTACCCTGACCACCGCCCTGCCCCGCCAACCCATTCGGGGCCAATTTTTTTGCCCCATTCAGGGTTGGGCAGATTTTATTTCCATCCCTAATTATTTTCTAGTGTAATATTTTTAGTATTATTCTCTTTTATTGGCTTATATAAAAATTTCCGGTAGGTCCAACACTAGACAAAATCAACTAATTTGAACCTTTTATGAAAAATGTTATGCACGTGCATGCATGTATATTGCAAATGAAGGTGAATTTATCATCTTACAATATCTTTGTCTTACGTATGTTTCAAAAAGAAAGGAATTGCATTTAACCTTGCTTAATAATCTTTGGAACCAACGAGTCACTCTAGTTCGACCATTGACCTTTCGTGCTTTTTTTTTTTTTTTTTTGAGGCTATAGCAATGTCAAGTTCATGTTTCATAAACAAGGCAAAATTGCATTAAAACTCAACGAATAAAAAGTAGAAAATTCCGAATCAAAGGATGATTTAGGGACAAGAAAGAAGACACTTTTTTCTCTTCATAAAACTTTGAAAAATCAATCGGCTAAACCAATTTGGAAAATATAGAGATTGAAAATGCCGGGCATGGTCCTAAGGAAGATAAGATACAGGTCGATTTGCCCATGCATGTTAATGTAAAACTGATAAGCCAGGTCTAATGTTTTCTACTTTTATTTATTATTATTATTATTATTTTTTAATGTTTATAGGTTTTTAGTTCTGATTGTCATTCGTTCTTCATTCTAAATTTGGTGAAGAGAATCCCCAATTTTCAGTTTTTTAATTTGTAGTTTTTGTGCAAAGTCTGTTATCAATGAAAAATACGACAAAGAAGATTATGAATTTGCTACAAGTGAAAATCATATTCCTTATTTTCAAGTGGGAATTGGCCTTTTTTGGAGCAAAACTCGGATTTTCATTGAAGAGTTCATCGGGGTTTAAGATCTAGCATGAAGACGGAGTTATACACTATTTGATTTTTTTCTCCGGGTTATGAATTCTATCTTTTGTATTAGTTTTTGTCTATTTATCATGTTAGGCAATATTATTTTTGTAGCCTAGGATTACGATGAAACTTGTATTATGAACTTTTAACTCTTGATTTTTTTTTAAAACATTCAAAGCACGTTCTCAATTTCAAATGATTGGCATGATTTCACTTTCTCTACAATTTTATGCGTAATAGTCGTATGATTTTTGTGGCTTGTTTTATCCTCTAAAAATTTAAAATAAGTTAGATGTAATGTCAATTGTTGTAGAGTCCGATAGAAGATAAAAATATACACCTATGTTTTACATGATATTTACGTATTCACAAATCCTTAATGCATTCTTGCACATTTGTATCCGTCATAGAAATATAATCAAATCACATATGAAGATAGGTTTAATTCTACTGAAGAGAGATTGTGAAACAAATTAAGAATATTGATCTTCATAATTGAATCGTGTTGTCAAATTTACAAGGTTCAGGGTTAAAGGGGTTGACATAAGAGAATTCATATGCTTTTCATTTTCATATTTTTAAAGAACTTGCATTTAATTATAATTTTGCATTTATTTAAGTTAGGTTAGGTTTTGCATTCATAAGTATATTATTAGATCACAATTTGGTTATAAGAAAATCACAAATTTCTATCTTTTCAGTTAAAGTTAAGTTAATTTGAACTTGAATCAACGTAGGTACGCTACTTGGACTCAAAATCCATTTTACCAGTTAACGAACAGTGCATTTGCGTTAATTTCAAAAGAACAATATTTTTATGATACGTGTTTTATCCCAATATGTACAATCAATGGTAAACATATGTGCGGAATCCAATGCTACCCACATATAAACATCTCCGATTTTGCCCTTTCCATAACATAAAAAGTAGGAAATTCCGAAACAAAGGTTGATTTAAAGATAAGAAAGAAGACTCTTTTTTCTCATTGTAAAGCGTTGAAACAATCAATCAACAAAACCAATTTGGAAAATATAGATATAGAAAATGTCGAGCACGGGTCCGTAGGAAGATACGATAGCCAATTGCCCACGCACATTAATGCAAAAGTGATAAGCTAGGTCTCATGTTTTCTATTTTTATGTTTCTTTAATTGTTTATTGGTTTTTAGTTCTAACTTTCAAATTATTCTTCAATCTCAACATGGTTAATAGAACCCCCAATATTCAGTGTGCAGTTTTCGTGCAAAGCCTCTTACCAATGAAAAACATGACAAAGAAGCTTATGGACTTGCCACACAGAAAAAATTGGATTCCTTATTTTGCAAAAAGAATTCTTAGTGCTTTTTAATTTTGCAATTTTTAGGAATTTAAATTAACTCGATCATCGATAGTTCAAAACGGCCTAGTAATTTTATCTGCTTGGACAGCATTTCTAATTTTATTCTCTTTTATTGGCTTTTAAATATGAATTTTCGTAGGCCCAACATTAATAGACAAGGCCAACTAATTCAAACTTGTTATGAAAAATGCTATGCGCGTGCATGCAGGTATGTTGTACATGAATATGTACATCTTATTTAATCTCTTACCTTTCCCGAGTCAAAACCTGCGTGTTACATATATTTTGACAAGAAAGAAAATTGAATCAAACCCGGTCCGATAATCTTTGAAACCATTGTGTTACTCTAGTTTGACCGTTGACCTATCACTTTTACCGAGGCTATATTAATGTCAAGTGTATGTTTCGAAAAAAAAAAGGCAAATTTCATCAGACTGTTGGGAATTTACTTAAACATGCACAGCGGAATTTAACAAGTTTCAATTCCCATTCAGGATTCAGCTTTGTATTTAGATAAAAACTGTGATGAGAAATATACCTTTACTTGTGATTTGCAAACTCTTTCGCGTTATTCCTTTCCAGCAGCTTGAATCTGCCTCCCACAGCTGTCCAATTGTCCAGCCTCCAATGAAATCCACACAGAGAGAAGACAGCAACTACTAGGGTTTCTTTCTTGTGCTAGCAAGAATAATGAATAACTTAATGGACCTCAAACCCTAGCTGCATATATATATAAACCCAAACGGACCCGGCCGGGTCCGGTCCAATATTTAATTAATCCAATTAATCAAACCCGGTCCGTGAATTAATTAATCCAATTAATTAATTCGGGATTATAAATAAGAAATTCAATTAATTAATTTATCCAACGATTGTTAAATTAATCAATTAACAATTTGCAGTCTTCCAATTCTCTTTTGTGTGTGACCCATTAGGTTCCCGACCACGATGCCTAACGTCGTGAAATATTATTTTGATCTAATCAAAATCGATAAATTAATACACCCTTTTAATTTATCGTCAATTCACATTCGCCGTCCCTGATTGACATCTAGCAATGTGTCAGGGTAATACAAGTGACGGAAAATGTCACGTGGTATGACAAAACCAAAATCGTTCGTTTACCGTGGAACTATTATCCCTTCGTCAATACGATCCGATCAATTACGAGATATGGAATTGTGTCAATCTCGATCATCGATCATATCTTTCATTCCACTATTAAGTCAATATAAATCGAAAACTCCTTTTCGACTTATGAGTACACCTTGGCCAAGGATTTCATCATCAACTTAATTGAATGAAAACGCAGATCATAATCTCCTACTATCTAAGAGTAACGAATCCTTTATTGATCAATCACAACCTTCATACGATTTTTGACGTACTCGAACGATGTCGTATTAGCGGCCCCTTTCAGAGCAACATCCAACACCGCCAAAGTATGACTGTCCTCATATAGGGTACTATGACGACCTCAAGTCAAAGGATCAATCCCACTACCGAACGTTAGAGATTAGCCACTGACACTCAAATAGTTAT
>NC_036249.1:16851002-16851202 GCF_002742605.1 Olea europaea var. sylvestris | reverse complement strand
CTTTGACATCCATTTGCCATATCTCATAATCATGGTATGCAGCTATTGCAAGCAACTTCAGCATGGCTACAGGCGAAAAAGTTTCATCAAAGTCAATACCTTGTCTTTGTGTGTAACCCTTCGCTACTAGCCTTGCTTTGTATGTGTGGACGTTTCCATCCACATCGACCTTTTTCTTGTAAACCCATTTACAACCTATC
>NC_036249.1:16849278-16850367 GCF_002742605.1 Olea europaea var. sylvestris | reverse complement strand
CGCAGGTCAACTTCTCTTTTCTGCAGTGCTCTACTTTTCTTTAGTCCCTGCATATTTATACAAATATGAGATCCACATCCGGTATCTAATACCTAAGAAACTAATGAAGTAGACATATTAACCTTGATAACAAAAGTACCTGAAGTAGAAGCTTCAAAAGACTTCTTTCCCTTCAAGCTTGCGAGGTAAGCCTTGCAGTTCCTCTTCCAATGACCTTTCACTCCATAGTGATAGCATGGGTCATCAGATTTGGTATTGTCCTTGCCTGCTTTGACTGCGTTGTTATTGCCCTTAGCCTTTTTGGATGTTCTCTTAAAACTTCCTTTGATTTTCCTCTTAGTTCCCTTGGAGGAATGAATAGCTAAGACATGCCCAGTGCTAGCCTTGACATTGGGCTTCACAGTTTTAAGCATATTAAGCAACTCAGGGAGTGTGCATTCGATCTTATTCATGTTAAAATTCATAATGAACTGTGAATAACTATCTGGCAGAGTTTGTAGAACCAAGTCAATACTTAGTTCATGATCCATGATAAAATCCAGTGAACTCAATTTTTCAATAAAACCAATCATCTTCAGCACATGAGCACTGACTGATGATCCCTCTGCCATTTTGCACCAGTATAGTTGTTTAGAGGTCTCATACCTCTCCACACGAGATTGTTCATCATACAACTCCTTGAGATGAAAAATCATAGTGTAAGCATCCATACCCTCATGTTGCTTCTGCAACTCAGGAGACATAGCTGCAAGCATCACACATGCTGCAGTGTTATCGTCATCATTGTGTTCGTTGTAAGCAGCCACCTCTTCCTGAGTGGAATTTTCAGGAGGCACCACTGGAAAGGACTGCTCAAGGACATATCCAATTTTCTCATGCTTGAGAAAATTGGATATGTCCTTGAGCAGTCCTTTCCAGTGGTGCCTACTGAAAATTCCACTCAGGAAAAGGTGGCTGCTTACAATAAACACAGTGATGACGATAACACTGCAACATGTGTGATGCTTGCAGCTATGTCTCCTGAGTTGCAGAAGCAACATGAGGGTATGGATGCTTACACTATGATTTTTCATCTCAAGGAGTTATATG
>NC_036249.1:16819442-16848509 GCF_002742605.1 Olea europaea var. sylvestris | reverse complement strand
CGTGCCTCCAATTAGCTGAACTTGCAACATGTATCCTATACTACTTGGCACGCAAGCCTAAAAGAAATCGGACTCGCAGGCCCATAATAATAATAATAATAACAACAGACTCGCAGGTCCAATATAATAAGGAGCTCGCAGGCCCACAACAACAATAAGAAGTAGATCAACCATTCAACACATCCATAGTGTCCACCTCTTCTTCCGCCTCCAATTAGCCGAACTTGCAATATGTATCCTATACTAGTTGGCACGCAGGCCTAAAAGAAAGCGGACTCGCAGGCCCAATTATTTAATAAGGAGCTCGCAGGCCCACAACAACAATAAGAAGTAAATCAACCATTCAACACATCCATGTGGTCGAGTCCATAATCATCCATAAACATTCATCACATAAATGTTTCCTATGTATAATAAATAATATTATATGCAATGTCTCATAAATCTAGCAATTATAGTCGTCAAAATTAAATCAAAATTTTGGGATCGAGATAATTAAATAATTAATTAATCATATTAATTAATTAATTTAATTGACGGGCCAATTTAATTAAAATCTAATTTTAACTAAATATCGAATTAGAGTCCAACTCTAAATCCATAACTATTGGGCGAAGTAATTTAATCAAAATCGAATTTTAATTAACTATTAAATTAGAGTCATACTCTAAGTGCTAATTTACATAGGAAAGTGGTGCTAATTCAAAACAAAATTTAATTAATTTAATATTAGAGTCCAACTCTAATAAAATTAAATTAATATTTTAATTTAGGACGAAATTCCCAAACATAATAAAAATTCAATTAAGGGTCAAATTAAATATTTAAGTTAAAATCTAATTTTAACAAAAATATAAAAGTCGTCAAATTTTTAATTCTGGGTCAAAATTAGAGTATGGGTCAAACCCAATTTAAAACTGATTTTAAAATAATTCAAAATTCAAAATCAAAACCCTTTTTGAAATTTTACAAAAGTTATCCAAAACGAAATTAACATCAGACCCTTCCAAAATCGGAATTTACAGAATAGGTCCCTGATTTTAAAATTGCAAATTGACCCATTTTGTAATTGCAACCAGGGGCCCCTAATTACATTATTTGCAACAGAGGCCCACGTCTTCACCAAACAGGAGCAGCGCCTACCGCGCAGCGCGGCGGCTCCACCCGCCTAGACCCAAAAAAAAAATATATTTTTTTTTTGTTTTTCAAGAACAGATCCAAAAAGAAAAAAAATTAAAACTATATTTGTTAGATTTAGGAATGAACGTGATTAAACTAACATTTAATTTAATCAACACCTTAAAAAGTTCCTAACAAATACAAAGTTAGCTCTGATACCGCTGTTGGAAATTTACTTAAACATGCACAGCGAAATTTAACAACTTTCAATTCCCATTCAAGATTCAGCTTTGTATTTAGATAAAAACTGTGATAAGAAATATACCTTTTCTTTTAATTTGCAAACTCCTTCGCGTTATTCCTTTCCAGTAGCTTGAATCTGCCTCCCACATCTGTCCAATTGTCCAGCCTCCAATGAAATCTGCCTCCCACACAGAGAATAGACTGCAACTGCTAGGATTTTTCTCTTGTGCTAGCAAGAATAATGAAAACCTTATGGACCTCAAACCCTAGCTATGTATATATACATACCCAAACGGACCCGGCCCGGTCCGGTCCAATATTTAATTAATCCAATTAATTAATTCGGGATTATAAATAAGAAATTCAATTAATTAATTTACCCAACGATTGTTAAATTAATCAATTAACAATTTGCAGTCTTCCAATTCTCTTTTGTGTGCGACCCATTAGGTTCCCGACCACGATGCCTAACGTCGTGAAATATTATTTTGATCTAATCAAAATCGATAAATTAATACACCCTTTTAATTTATCGTCAATTCACATTCGCCGTCCCTGATTGACATCTAGCAATGTGTCAGGGCAATACAAGTGACGGGAAATGTCACGTGGTATGACAAAACCAAAATCGTTCGTTTATCGTGGAACTATTATCCCATCATCAATACGATCCGATCAATTACGAGATATGGAATTGTGTCAATCTCGATCATCGATCATATCTTTCATTTCACTATTAAGTCAATATAAATCGAAAACTCCTTTTCGACTTATGAGTACACCTTGGCCAAGGATTTCATTATCGACTTAATTGAATGAAACGCAGATCATAATCTCCTACTATCTAAGAGTGACGAATCCTTTATTGATCAATCACAACCTTCATACGATTCTTGACGCACCCGAACAATGTCGTATTAGCGGCCCCTTTCAGAGCAACATCCAACACCGCCAAAATATGACTGTCCTCATATAAGGTATCATGACGACCTCAAGTCAAAGGACCAATTCCACTACCGAACGTTAGAGATTAGCCACTGATACTCAGATAGTTATCCATGTGGAATCTCTTAGCGGGTCTCCAATGTTTTGTTCTATAACAAAACATCCACGTGTTCATTTAAGTGTCACCACACTTTAGCTCGTGAGATCAGCTACTTACTTCACAAGTAAGAAATGCCACACGTGATGGTCTAACTGTATTAACGATATCCGTATCTCGTTATTACTTACGACCATGGTTTATTCAAGATCCAATTATATGTAATTTGTATCTCACAATCACAACTCCTTGTGATCAACAGATTACCTAAAATTAGATCTTCGGATTCCATTATTTAATATTAATTATTACAAAATTAATTCAAATAAATAATAGATCTCGCCAAAATCAAATGCATTAAATATATTAAAAGCGTTTACAACCTAAATCAATTGGAACTAGGGCATAACACTTACACAGACCTCATCAAATAATCTTTGGAACCACCAAACAATTTTAACTCGATCATTGACCATTGCCGATGTAATATCCGTGTCTAATAAATGTTTAAATTAATGTTTTAAAAGAAAGGTAAATTGCATTAAATCCGTCATACATATTCAATCTCTGTGTCTCATTGCAATCCATATGATCAATGGTAAACACATCTACGCTGTCCAATTCTACCCACATATGATTTCTCCGATTTTGACCTTTTCCATAACATATAAAGTAGAAAATTCAGAAGAAAAGGTTGATTTAGGGATAAGAAAGAAGACTCTTTTTTCTCTTTGTGAAGTTTTGAAACAATTGATCAGCAAAATCAATTTGGAAAACATAGAGAGAGAGAGAGAGAGAGAGAGAGAGAGAGAGAATGTTGGGCATGGGCCCAACAGAAGATAAGATATAGCCCCATTTGCACGTGCACAATCGCTGATGGTTGCCCCGGTGACAACTCACGCAGAGGCAATAGCAACAACAGCCGTGATGGATATGGTTCAGTGACAGGAGGAATAATGGCTAGGCTATCGAAGTGGAGGAGGATGAGGAGTAGGAGGAGGAGGTGGAGAGTGCTTTAACCGTGGTGAGTATTGTCATATGGCTAGGGATTGCAATAGGAACAACGGTATTGGTAATGGAGGATGTTACATCTGGGGTAGTTTTGGGCATATGGCGTGGGACTTTCCCTCTGCTGGCCAAGTGGGTGGTGGTAATAATGGTGCCTGTTTTCAGTTTTCTTCTTCCACTGTTCAATTTTAAGCCTCATGTATGAAGTTCTTGAATACATCTAGCCTGCCATTTTCCTTTTTCTGTCAATATTAAATTTACTGGCAAAACCAAATGGAAAATATAGAGATAGAATACGTTGGGCTCGGATCGAGAGGAAAATAAGTTATAGGCCGATTTTCCCATACACATTAATGTAAAATTGATAAGTCAGGTCTCATATTTTTCTATTTTTTTTTATTGTTTACTGGTTTTTAGATCTGACTGTCAATTTGTTCTTCAATCTCAATCCGGCACGTAATCTGAACCCCCTAATATTCAGTTTTCTAAAGTGTAGTTTTCATGTAAATGTATTATCAATGAAAAACATGGCACAGAATGTTATGAAATTTTGCTGCAGAGAGAAAATCGAATTTCTTATTTTCCACTGAGGATTCTTTGGGTTTTTTAAATTTTACAATTTTTAGGATTTTAAATCAACTCGATCGTGGATAGTTTCAGCTATTCAAAGTAGCCTCAAAATTTTATTTGCTTGTACAGTATTTCTAGAATTATTCTCCTTTTTGGGCTTATAAATAAAAATTTCGGTAGGCCTAACACGGCAGACAAGGACAACTAATTCAAATCTTTATGAAAATTTTATGCACGTGTATTGTACATGAAAGTGCATTTCAATTCAACCTCTTACCTTTTCCATGCAAATATGCGTGTCTTCTGTATGTTAAGGAATTTGCATTAAACCCTGTCTAATGATCTTGGGTACCACCGACTAACTCTAGTTTGACCAATGACCTTTCACTTTTCCTAAGGCTATATCAATGTCAAGTGTATGTTTGGAAAGAAATCAAACTGCATTAAATCTTGTCAAATAATCTTTGGACCACCAAACAATTGTAATCTGGCCATTGACCATTGCCGATGTAGTATCCATGTTTAATAAACGTCTTAATCAATGTTTAAAAAGAATATAAATTGCATCTAGCCCATCATTATCCAGTTCAATGCATTCGATCTCCGTGTCTCATAGCTATCCGTACTATCAATGGTAAACACATGTGCGCCGTCCGATGCTACCCACATACAACCTTCTCCGACTTTGCCCTTTTTCCTAATACAAAAGTACTAAATTCCTAAGCCAAGATTGATTTAGGGATAAGAAAGAAGGCTGTTTTTTCTCTTTGTAAATCGGGAAACAATCAATTGGCAAAACCAATATGGAAAACATAGAGATTGAAAATGTTGGGCACGGATCCAGAGAAAGATAAGATACAGGCTAGTTTTCCCACGCATGTCAATGTAAAATCAATAAGCCAGGTCTCACATTTTCTATTTTTATGTTTTTTTTAATTCTTTATTGGTTTTTGGTTCTGACTGTCAATCTTTCCTTCAATGTGAGTCTGGTAAACAGGTTACAGGACCCCCAATATTCAGTTTTTTAATATGTTGTTTTCATGCATAGAAAGTTATCAAGGAAAAACATGATAGAGAAGATTATGAATTTGTTGCACAGAGAAAGTTGAATTCCTTATTTTCCACTGAGAATTCCTTGGGTATTTTAAGTTTGCGAGTTTTAGAAATTTAAATAACTTGATCGCGGATAGTTTCAGTTATTCAAAAACAACCTAATAATTTTATTTGCTTGTACAGTATTTCTAGAATTATTCTCTGTTATTGGCTATAAGAAAAAATTTCCAGTAGGGCCAACACTAATAAACAAGGCCAACTAATTCATAACTTTTATGAAAAATGTTATGTGTGGGCATGCACGCATATTGTAAATGAAGGTGCACGTCAATTTAAACCTCTTACCTTTCCCGAGTCAATACCTGTGTCTTACATATGTTTCAAAAAAGAAAGGAATTTGAAGTAAATCCAGTCAAATAATCTTTGGAACCGCTAGAGTTACTCTAGTTCAACCATTGAACTTTCACTTTTCCTAAGGCGATATCAATGTCATGTGTATGTTTTGAAAAGAAGGCATTATTTCTTTAATTTTTTTGTTCAATTAACTTCTTTTTGGGAAACTAAATTTGCACATATAATTTTTTTAATTTCTTGAATATGAACCATCAAACCTCGTCGAATAATCTTCGGAACCACCAAACAATTGTGATTCGACTATTGATCATGGTCGATGTAATATCTGTCTCTAATGAGTGCTTTAATTAATGTTTCAAAAAAAGGGAAACTGCATTAAACCTCGTTGACTTCCGTACGATTAATGTAAAAATGATAAGCCAGGTCTCGCATTTTCTATTTTTATGTTTTTCCTTAATTTTTTTATTGGCTTTTAGTTCTGAGTGTCAATTTGTTCTTCAATCTCAATCTAGTGAATAAAACCCCCTGTATTTCATTTTTAAATATGTAGTTTTCATGCAAAGTATGTTATCAATGAAAAATATGATAGAAAAGATTATGAATTTTTGCGGCACAGAGAAAATAGAATTTCTTATTTTTCAGTGAGAGTTCTTTTGGTTTTTTATTTTTTTTATTTTTAGGAATTTAAATCAACTTGATCTCAGATAGTTTCAACAATTCAGAATAGCCCAGTAATATTATTTTTCTAGTACAATATTTTTAGTATTATTCTCTTTTATTGGCTTATATAAAAATTCCCGGTATGTCCAACACTAGTAAACAAAGTCAACTAATTCGAACCTTTCATGAAAAATGTTATGCACGTGCATGCACGTATATTGCAAATGAAGGTGATTTTATCCTCTTACAATATCTTTGTCTTATGTATGTTTCAAAAAGAAAGGAAATTGCATTAAACCTTGCTTAATAATCTTTGGAACCAACGAGTCACTCTAGTTCGACCACCGACCTTTCACTTTTTTTTGACGCCATAGCAATGTCAAGTTCATGTTTCATAAACAAGGCAAAATTGCATTACAACTCAACGAATAAAAAGTAGAAAATTCCGAATCAAAGGATGATTTAGGGACAAGAAAGAAGACACTTTTTTTTTCTCTTCGTAAAGCATTGAAAAAATCAATCGGCTAAACCAATTTGGAAAATATAGAGATTGAAAATGTCAGGCACGGGTCCAAAGGAAGATAAGATACAGGCCGATTTGCTCATGCATGTTAATGTAAAACTGATAAGCCAGGTCTAATGTTTTCTTGTGTGTCTTTTTTTTTTTTTTTTTAAGTTCTGAATATCATTCGTTCTTCATTCTAAATCTGGTTAATAGAACCCCCAATATTCAGTTTTTTAATTTGTAGTTTTTTCTGCAAGGTCTATTATCAATTAAAAACATGTCCGAGAAGATTATGAATTTGCTGCAAGTGAAAATCATATTCCTTATTTTCAAGTGAGAGTTGGCATTTTTGGAGCAAAAACTAGGATTTTCATTGAAGAGTTCATCGGGGTTGATGATCTAGCGTGAAGACAGAGTCATACGTGCACTTTGACTTTTTTCTCCGGGTTATGAATTCTATCTTTTGTATTAGTTTTTGTCTCTTTATCTTGTTACGCTAGATTATTTTTGCTACCTAGGATTAGGATGAAACTTCTATTACGAACTTTTAACTCTTGATTATTATTATTATTATTATTTTTTAAAAAACATTCAAAGCACGTTCTCAATTTTGAATGATTGACATGATTTCACTTTCTACAATTATATTTGTAATTATTGTATGAGTTTTGTGGCTTGTTTTATTCTTGAAAAATTGAAAATAAGTTAGACACAATACCAATTATCGTAGAGAGTGAAAGGGGATATAAATATACCGCTTTATTTTACATGATCTTTATGTATATATAAATCCTTAATACATTCTTGTATATTTGCATCCATTGTAGCAATATAATTGGATCACATGTGAAGATAGGTTTAATTCTATTCAAGAGAGATTGTAAAACAAATTAGAAATATTGATCTTCATATCTGAATTGTGCTGTCAAATTTATAAGGTTCAGGGTTAAAGGGGTTGATATAAGGGAATTAGTATGCTTTTCATTTTCATATTTTTTGTAAAACTTGAATTTAATTATAATCTTGCATTTATTTAAGTTAAAATAGGTCTTGCATTCATAAGTATATTATTAGATCACAATTTGGTTATAAAAAACAAAATCACAAATTTATATTATTTCGATTAAGGCTAAGTTAATTCGAATTTGAACCAGCGCAATCTTTGTAGGTACAATACTTGGGCTCAAAATCCATTTTACTACTTTTTTAACGAATAGTGCATTGTGGTAATTACAAACGAACAATATTTTTGTGACACGTGTCAAGAGGAAAAAGTTAATATGTTCGGGTTTCTTTGCAACACGTACGATCAATGGTAAACACATGTGTGCTGTCCAATCCTACCCACATATACATCTCCCATTTTGCCCTTTTCCAAAGCATAGTAAGTAGGAAATTCCGAAACAATGGTTGATTTAAAGATAAGAAAGAAGACTATTTTTTTCTTATTGTAAAGTGTTGAAACAATCAGTCAGCAAAACCAGTTTGGAAAATATAGAGATAGAAAAATGTCCGGCACAGGGCTTTTGGAAGATACGATAGCCAACTGCCCACACACATTAATGTAAAAGTGATAAGCCAGGTCTCACGTTATCTATTTTTATGTTTCTTTAATTGTTTATTGGTTTTTAGTTCTAACGTTCAACTTATTCTTCAATCTCAATATGGTTATTCAGTGTGTAGTTTTCGTGCAAAGTCAACCAATGAAAAGCATGACAGAGAAGCTTATGGACTTGCTGCACAGAAAAAATTGGATTCCTTACTTTGCAGAAAGAATTCTTAGTGCTTTTTAATTTTGCAATTTTTGGGAATTTAAATTGACTTGAACGTCGATAGTTCAAAACAGCCTAGTAATTTTATCTGCTTTGACAGCATTTCTAATTTTGTTCTCTTTTATTTGCTTCTAAATATGAATTTCCGTAGGCCCAACATTAGTAGACAAGGCCAACTAATTCAAACCTTTTATGAAAAATGTTATGCGCTTGCATGCAGGTATGTTGTAAATGAAGATGCACGTATTATTTAATCTCTTACCTTTCCCGAGTCAAAATCTGTGTGTTACATATGTTTTGAAAAGAAAGAAAATTGTATTAAACCCGGTCCAATAATTTTTGAAACCATTGAGTTACTCTAGTTTAACCGTTAACCTATCACTTTTACCGAGGCTATATTAATGTCAAGTGTATGTTTTGAAAAAAGGACAAATTTCATCGGACCTCGTCGAATAATCTTTGGAACCACCAAACAATTTTAACTCGACCATTGATCATTGCCGATGTAATATCGGTGTCTAATAAATGTTTGAAAAGAAAGGTAAATTGCTTTAAATCAGTCATACATATTCAATCTCTGTGTCTCATTTCAATCCGTATGATCAATGGTAAACACATCTACACTGTCCAATGCTACCAACATATGAACTTCCCCGATTTTGGCCTTTTCCATAACATATAAAGTAGAAAATTCAGAAGAAAATGTTGATTTAGGGATAAGAGAGAAGACTTTTTTTTCTCTTTGTGAAGTGTGGAAACAATTGATCAGAAAAATCAATTTGGAAAATATAGAGAGAGAAAATGTTGGGCATGGGTCCACCAGAAATAAGATACAGGCCCATTTGTCCGTGCACAGTTGCTGATGGTGGCTCCGGTGACAACTTACGCAGAGGCAATAGGAACAACAGCCGTGATGGATATGGTTCAGTGGCAGGAGGAATAACGGCTAGGCTATTGAAGTGGAGGAGGAGGAGGTGGAGAGTGCTTTAACCGTGGTGAGTATGGTCATATGGCTAGGGACTGCGATAGGAACAATGGTAGTGGTAATGGAGGATGTTACACCTGTGGTGGTTTTGGGCATATGGTGTCGGACTGCCCCTCTGCTGGCCGAGTGGGTGGTGGTAATTGTGGTGCCTGTTTTAAGTTTTCTTCCTCCACTCTTCAATTTTAAGCCTCATGGTATGAAGTTCTTGAATACATCTAGCCTGTCATTTTCCTTTTTCTGTCAATATTCAATTTATTGGCAAAACCAAATGGAAAATATAGAGATAGAATACGTTGGGCATGGATCGAGAGGAAAATAAGTTATATAGGCCGATTTCGCATACACATTAATGTAAAATCGATAAGCCAGGTCTCATATTTTTCTTTTTCTTTTTTACTGTTTACAGGGTTTTAGTTCTGACTATCAATTTGTTCTTCAAAATCTGGTAAGTGATTAGAACCCCCTAATATTCAGTTTTCTAAAGTGTAGTTTTCATGTAAAGTCTGTTATCAATGAAAAACATGACAGAGAATGTTATGAAATTTTGCAGCACAGAGAAATTTGAATTTCTTATTTTTCCAATGAGGATTTTTTGGGTTTTTCAAATTTTACAATTTTTTGGATTTTAAATCAACTCTTTCATGGATAGTTTTAGTTATTCAAAGTAGCCTAAAAATTTTATTTTCTTATACAGTATTTCTAGAATTATTCTCTTTTTTTATGGCTTATAAATAAAAATTTCAGTAGGCCTTACACATTAGACAAGGACAACTAATTCAAATCTTCTATGAAAATTTTATGCACTTGTATGGAAAATGAAAGTGCATTTCAATTTAACCTCTTACCTTTTCCGTGTAAATATGTGTGTCTTACGTATGTTTTAAAAAGAAAGGAATTTGCATTAACTAATAATTTTTGATACCACCGACTAACTCTAGTTCGACCATTGAACTTTCACTTTTCATGAGGCTATATCAATATCAAGTTCAATGTATTCAATGCTATCTGCACTATCAATGGTAAACACATGTGCACTGTCCATTGCTACCCACCTACAAACTTTTCCGACTTGCCCTTCTTGCTAATACAAAAATACTAAATTCCGAAACAAAAATTGATTTAGGGATTAGAAAAAATGTTTTTTTCTCTTTGTAAAGCGGGGAAACAATCAATTGGCAAAACCAATATGGAAAACAGAGAGATTGAAAATGTTGGGCACGGTCCATAGAAAGATAAGATACAGGCTGATTTGTCCACTTGCATTAATGTAAAATCAATAAACCAGGTCTCAGTGAGACCATCTCACGTTTTCTACTTTTATGGTGATATATATATATATATATACACACACATATATATACACATATACATACTGCAAATTTGATCTTCAATGTTGATCTGGTAAACATGACCCCCAATATTCAGTTTTTTAATGTGTAGTTTTCATGCATATATAGTTATCAATGAAAAACATGATAGAGAAGATTATGAATTTGCAGCACAGAGAAGGTTGAATTTCTTATTTTCCAGTGAGAATTCTTTGGGTTTTTAAGTTTGCAATTTTTAGGAATTTAAATAACTTTATCGTGGATAGTTTCAGTTATTCAAAACAGCCGAATAATTTTATTTGCTTGTACATTATTTCTAGAATTATTCTCTGCTATTGGCTATAAGTAAAAAATTTTGGTAGGGCCAACACTAGTAAACAAGGCCAACTAATTCAAACCTTTTATGAAAAATGTTTTGTGTGTGCATGCACACTTATTGTAAATGAAGGTCCATGCCAATTTAAACTTTTTGCCTTTCCCGAGTCAATACCTGTGTCTTACATATGTTTCAAAAAGAAAGGAATCTGCATTATTCCCAATCAGATAATCTTTGGAACCACCAGAGTTACTCTTGTTCGTCCATTGACCTTTCACTTTTCCTAAGGCGATATCAATGTCATGTGTATATTTCAAAAATAAGGCATTATTTAATTTTTTTTGTTCAATTAACTTTTTTATTTTTTTGGGAAACTAAATTTGTAAATATCATTATTTAAATTTCTTGAATATGAATCATGAAACCTCGTCGAATAATCTTTGGAACCACCTAACAATTGTGATTCAACCATTGATAATTGTCGATGTAATATCTGTCTCCAATAAATGTTTCAAAAAGAAGGGAAATTGCATTAAACCCATCATTACCTCATTGATTTCTATATGATAAATGTTAAACACATCCGTACGATTTATTTAAAAATGATAAGACAGGTCTCACGTTTTCTATTTTTATTTTTTTCTTAATTTTTATTGGTTTTTAGTTCTGAGTGTCAATTTGTTCTTCAATCTTGATCTAGTGAGTAGAACCCCCGGTATTCCATTTTTAAATATGTAGTTTTCATGCAAAGTCTGTCGTCAATGAAAAACATGATAAAGAAGATTATGAATTTTTATGACACAGAGAATATCGAATTTCTTATTTTCCAGTGAGAGTTCTTTTGATTGTTTAAGTTTTAAATTTTTAGGAATTTAAATCAACTTGATCGCGGATAGTTTCAGTTATTCAAAATAGCCGAGTGTTATTATTTGGTAGTACAATATTTTTAGAATTATTCTCTTTTATTGGCTTATATAAAAATTTCCGGTAGGTCCAACACTAGTAGACAAAGTCAACTAATTCGAACCTTTTATGAAAAATGTTATGCACGTGCATGCATGTATATTGCAAATGAAGATGAATTTAATCTCTTACAATATCTGTCTTACGTATGTTCCAAAAATAAAGGAAATTGCATTAAACCCTGCTTAATAATCTTTGCAAACATTGAGTCACTCTAATTTGACATTTGACCTTACTTTTTTGGAGGCCATAGCAATGTCAAGCGTATGTTCTGAAAAGAAGGCAAAATTGCATTAAAACTTGTCGGATAAAAAGTAGAAAATCACTGTCATTGCTTCTTCTCCAGGAAAGGAAGTTCACGACCCGTGGGCCTTCTACCTCCACGCGACATTGCTCCATCAAGCGTTCATCCATTGCGGAAAATTCCCCACTGTTGCCTCTTGAGGTTTCTAATCTACTCTTATGTGATTCCTGTTGAAGCATATACTCGGGGGTGGGTGCAGGGCGGACGATTTTCCGATAAAGAAGCATCATTAATTTCTTCATGCTCGTTCCAAGTTCGAAGTACCATTTGGACTTGTGAATCCATAGGACTTTCATCCTTCCATTTCTTGGTTCTGAATTGTTATTTCAATTAAGACAAGTAAAGATTTCTTATTCTTCATCTATAAATATCCAAGTTTTGATACTTAAGGGTTCCTCCACAAGGTTTGTCCATGGAGGGTGAGTCAGGGCCTAAGATCAGGCCAACCAATATGAGCTCGAAGCTTCCTTCGTAACTCCCTCTATTCAAGCAGTTTATGTACCTACAGACGATTTGACCGACCCTGCACCTGCTATGACATTTGCACATTTAGATGGTACTACTGTACTATCCCGGAGAAGAAGCAATGACGGTATCTGGGGAATAACCATCGGCTAACTTTATGTCAGCAACCGCGTTAAGTGCGAAATCAAAGGTTGATTTAGGGATAAAAAGAAGAAACTTTATTTTATCTTTGTAAAGCATTGACAAAATGTCAGGACGGGTCCAAAGGAAGATAAGATACAGGCCGATTTGCCCATGCAAGTTAATGAAAAAGTGATAAGCTAGGTCTCATGTTTTCTACTTTTATGAAAGAACCCCCAATATTCATTTTTTTAATGTGTAGTTTTTGTGCAAATCAATGAAAAACATGATAGAGAAGATTATGAATTTGCTGCATAGTGAAAATCCCATTTCTTATTTTCAAGTGGGAATCCCACCCCCACCCCCCACCCCCAAAACCCATCTTGCAACTTTTAGGAATTTAAATCAACTTGATCGCGGATAGTTTCAGTTATTCAAATAGCCCGGTAATTTTATTTGCTTGTTTAGTATTTCTTGAATTATTCTCTTTTGTTGGCTTGTAAATAAAAATTTCCGGTAGGCCCAACACTAGTAAACAAATTTAAACCGTTTAGGAAAAATATTATGCATGTGCATGCGCGTATACTGTAGATGTGATGCACGGGTATTGTAAACAAAGATGCAAGTCTGTAATGCAGGTTAAAACACATAGGATTAAGATGAGGCTTATTTGATAGTGGGTTGCGTGAAATTTGAACTTTGAGATGCGCGTCTAGTGCACATATCATGCATTACCACAAAAAGTACGAGGTTGAATGTACACATAATGTTTGCCCAAGAAATCATGGCTTGCAACAAATAGACAAAAATGCAAATGAGATCTCTACATACGTCTTAGTTATCGAAAACTGTTTCAGTATGGATACAAATTTATAAATATCCCCATATTTCGTGGAACCCACTACTTAGGGACGGACTCAGGAAAATTTTCCGCTGCGGGTCATATTAGTAAAGGTTTAAAAGATAACAACATTTTCCACATCTTCAAGAGATTTTCTTTTATAAATACTTTCCATGAGTGTTTACTATAGAATAAAGAGGTGTTAATTTAAGATGAAGAAAATGCATAAAAACAGATGAAATAATGCATATAATGTACACATTCTGTATATTATAATCTTAGGCAATGGACACATTCAAATGAAAATAAAAGCAGGCGTAAATTTGGCGCTATATAATAAACTTATTCATATTTGGGATTAATTTCACCTTCAATTCATACATCAATGCATAAATAAAACTTATTCACATTTGGGAAAAAATATGTTATCAAGAGAATTTCCAAGATGAAGGATTTAACATATTTAGCTAGCAACCTTACATACCTACTTAATATTGTTCAAATAATAATACAAATATCTCCAACAATAAACACAAAGTTCAATGAGAATGACAATTATTCAAGGAAATTTACAAAAAAAAAAAATGCAAAGCTACAGCAGCAAAATAGGCCAATTTTTCACGAAAATCAATCACATGCACGCCGACTCCTCCAACCTAACTGACAAGCTTCCCTTAGTGAATGCACAAACCTGATGATTCACCTCAATCTTGAAACATATGAAGAAGCCACCATAAGAAAAAACTATAAAGAGCAACGATTGATATTCGATTATAATGGTTGATGTGGCCCTGTACTAGGGATGCCAAGTGGCGCCCCTATAGTTGGGGGACTTGAAGTGGTGCCCTGGTAGTAGAGGGCCTTCATTGAGTCCTCCCCTGCCATTACTATGTCTCTTCATAAATCATTTATAAATTTTCCAAATGGAGGGATAAAATGATTACTAAGAGTTCATTTTTCAAATTAAACTGTGAGAACAATTAGTCTCACCTACGATCCTACAATCTACTCTCTAAGACACCTCAATAAGGAAAAATAAAAGAAAGGATGAAGTTGGCTGGTAAGGATCAGTAGCAGCTAAGAGTTTGGGGCGAGCTTCAAAACCGGGGCACCCGGGTCATTCTTGAGTCCTCAGCTTTCCTCTGGAGGCGTCTTGCTTAGGTTGAAGCAAATGCCAGTATAGTTGCTGTGCAATCAATTTTGCGAGTTTGCACAAGAGGTCTATACCACAAAAGATTACACTCAAGTAAAAGCACAAGGCGATTAAACCACGTAAGATACCCACAAGTGATAAATACAAATTGTTGGGAATTTAACCTACAAATTTTGAAAAATACTACTCCAAATTTGTTGCATCGTATAAATCTTTGACTATCAGTCCATGTTTCTCCCAAATACTACATTGTGACAATATTTGCAAGGGGATTCAAAATACTTATCCATTTGACCAATAAAGGAAAACACTAATTTCTGTATCTGTTTCATTCCAAATTGGACTTGTTCTGATTGACTACATCTTATGATCTAGGGTTAAAGACAATTTCTTTGAAAAATATTTGCATTTTCAAATGCATGACTTTTTACTGTACACAAATGAAAGATAAAATTTTGAACTTGCAAATTTTACATGCCAAGTCATCTTTCTTTATTTGACACAGCAGATTGAAGGTTGAAGGAGTGCAATAACTAAAACTTAAAGCAACTAATTTGGAACCAAGCAAAAAAAAAAAAAAAAAAAAAGGACCCAAATTTCAAGAGCATGATTTGTAGACTATTAACCTCACTAATTTAGTGTTAACAAAAACAACACAAAATTAGAGACTAGAGGGAAGGACAGCGTCAATGATATTTGACAGGGAAAAAGGGCAGACTTACAGATGGGATATCGGGCTGGCATTCTCGATTTGTTGACTATTACAGATGGGAACGGTGCCAGGAATCTAGTCGAGTGAGAGAAGGCTTGACTAAACCAGAATGAAAATTATCCTAGAGTATCATACTAACCTAAGATTATGCAAGGAAGTTTTAGAGCCTAATAACAATGAAAGAGTAAAGTGAATGAAAAATCAAAATTTATAAGCAGAACAAGCTTAATAAAAGCAAAATTAGAGAAAGAGGATTCCTCATACTTCAGAAACTAATCTGAACAAAATAGATTTTCCGGAATGAAGAAAGCAGCAAAAAATGGTATTTAATATTTAGCATAGCGGGCAAATAAATATCATAAGCATTGAGGCAAGTACACTGAATTACCACAAAAAAAGGCCAAAATGAAAGAATTCTATTGGCATCAAGAAATCAATAGTTGAAACGATGAGTTGCCTTGAAGAAGCAGATAAATATGGAAGTGTAATCCCACTGAAGGATTTTTGTCTACTGACACCTTAATTTTATTATGGGTACGTAAAAAACAATTAACTTTTCAGTAAAACAAAACATCTCTTAGATCAGCTACTTCATGTAAAATGATTATAACCCCTTTCTTGAATTAAACAAAAATAAATTCAAAACTTGTCTGGATGTCGATTGTTCAATAAGATTAATGTTACAAGCCCAATTGTTTCTCTGTAATTAATAGAGCTGTAAGAACTCCAATTTTCAACCACCAAAGCTTTATACAGGCTCAATTACCAAAACCAATTCAATAACAAACTCAAACGACCCAAGAACTCCACAAAGTTTCCACCTACGGTTGCTAGACTTTATGCCACTTAGAGACCACCACAAAGGAGGAGTAAAATCACCAAGAAAGTAACCACAAAGGGGCAGGTAGAAGAGTAGAAGAGTTCAGCTGAAGGAGAACACACAGAGAGTAAGAGAGAAAACACCAAGTCTTGTGAGGTGTGCGAAACCTAAGTAAATATAGGTGGCCAAATGCCCAATAAGGTAAGGTAATTAGGTCTAGGTAATGGGTCATGGCCCAATAGCAATTAAGTGGAGCATAGAATGGGCCTCAAATGTTGCTAGCCATCCAAGTGGGTTGAAAATTGGCCCACGAGCAATACAACGTAATTGGTTACTTCAAATGGTCCAATTATCTCTTGGGTCAGGTCGTTCAAACTTTTGGTATTGATATAACGCTTAGTCATATTGCCAATGCCGATTAATAATTAAATCGGGTTTATATCATTGCCCGAGAGGTTGTTTGACAACAATATGTCTAACAACCTCCATCTTGGTGTCAAAAGACCTGCAAAGAAGAAAAACTCCCATTAGTGATACCTCGAATAGAAAGACAATAAAATTGGAAATCATTTACATGTTCCAATGTTTAGAAGGTCCTTGCAACTTCTAAATTTTACCAGTGTTAGTATCTTCGTGCCCATATCTGAAGGGTTGTATTGTGTGTGGACCTTTTCGAGTCTTACTACTTCTTGAGATACTATATCTCTAATGAAGTGTAATCTAACATCAATGTGTTTAGTGCGTTCATGAAAAATAGGTTTCTTACAAAAATGTATAGACGACTGACTATCAGAGTACACTACCATATAACCATTCAAGACACAGTTCATAAAGTAGACCTCTGAGCGATAGAGCCTATGTAATTGTTTCAGTGGTAGCAATATATTCTGACTCTATTGTGGATAGTGTGACAATGTGTTGTAACTGTGATTTCTAACTAACACATGAATTAGATAAGGTAAACACGTAAGAGGAAGTTGATTTCTACCATCCCTATCACCCACATAGTCAGCATCTACAAAACCCTTCAATTTCACACCTTCTTTACTAGTACTAAACTTTAGACCTATATTACTAGTACCTTTCAAGTATCTTAAAAGCCACTTTAAGGCTTCCCAATGTTCAGATTAGACATGTACCTACTTAGGGTAATGACAGCAAAACATAAATCCGGTCTAGTGCAAACCATCAAATACATTATGGAACCAATCACATTTGAATACGAAATTCTACTTATGTATTGTAATTCACCTTCATTGTAGGGAGCTTGTTCTTTAGATAGAAGAAAGTGATTAACTAGAGATAACGTGACAGATTTGCAATCATTTATATTAAATTTATTAAACTCCTTAGATATATATAGAGATTGATACAAAAATAAGACAGAATTTGACATATCAATTTCGATTTTCATGCCTACAATTCTATCAACCTTACCTAGGTCTTTCATGTCAAATTCACTACTTAGCTTTGCTTTTATATTTTTTATCCACTTAGGTGATGAACCAATCAAAAGCATGTCGTCCACATCGAGCAACAAAAACAAATAATTATTATCGGTCTCGTTGTGTTGAAAATACAAACAATAATAAAATTTAGTTTTTTGGAACCTTATAGTGAGTACAAAAGAGTCAAATCTTTTGTACCACTGCTTAGGTGATTGTTTCAAACCATACAGGGACCTTTTGAGAAAACAGACGTGATCAGGTTTTAAGTTGTCCTTAAAACCTTTCGATTGATTCATAAAGATTTGTTCGTCAAGCTCACCATATAAAAATACAATTTTTAAGTCAATTTGTTCAAGTTCTAAGTCAAAATGCGCAACCAATGCAAACATGAGCCTAATAGTAGTGTACTTAACAACTAGTGAGAAAATCTCATTATAATCAACGTCCTTCTCCTGTGTGTAGCCTTTAGCCACTAACTTGGCCTTAAACCTTAAGGGTTTCGAGCTACTGGTACATTCCTTAACCTTAAAGACCCATTTGCAGTCACCGATCAATTTATTCTTAGGTCTAGGTACTCCCAAGTCTCATTCTTCTCTAGAGAACTTATATCTTATTTCATCGCCTTAAACCACTCTTTAGATTGATCACTATTCATCGCATCTTCAAAAGTTTTTAGCTCTCTATTAACTAGTTCTTTATAACTAGCATTCGCGAAAGCTAATTCAGATTCATATCCAAACCTTCTAGGTTCTCTCGTTTGTCTCCTCTCTCTATCCCTAACTAAGCTGCAGTTAGCTGAAGAATTATCTTCCTCAAGATGCTCTTTTATCACTACTTTGTTACTATTCTCTACCTCGGGTTCCTGAACCTAAATCTCCACCTCATTTGGAGTAGTAGAGGTAAATGTGCTAAGTTTTCCTAACTCCACTTTATACTGCGCTCTTCACCTGATTCGATTTCACTCACAGGTTCAGTTTTGCCTTTAAGACAAGGCATCTCTCTCTCGATAGATGTGACATCCCTACTCACGATGATCTTAACCCTCTTTTGGCTTCTATCCCATAACCTATAACCCTTAACACTCTCCTGGTGTCCTAGAAAGACACTTTCTAGCTCTTGGTTCAAACTTTCCCTCACTCTAATGAGAGAAAGAAGCACAGTCAAAGGTTCCAAACATAGAGTAATCACTCAATTTACTAGACCATCTCTCATGTGGAGTATCAACATTTAAAGCAGTAGATGTAGTCAAATTAATCAAATAACAAGCAGTCATAATAGCTTTACCCTAAAACGACTCAAGGATACCAGAACTTAACATCATGCAACGCACTTTATCAAGTATGGTTTTATTTATCCTTTCCGTTACCCCATTTTGTTGGGGAGTATAAGGAATCGTCTTATGTCTTGTTATTTCATTCTTTTTACACATACTATCAAATTTAGTGTTACAAAACTCTTGGCCATTATCCGTCCTTAGAAATTTAATCATTTTGCCAGTTTGGTTTTCCACTTGTCTTTTCTAGTTATTAAAGTTGTGGAAAGTTTTAGATTTATCTTTCAAAAGATAGACCTACACTTTCCTAATATAGTCATCACTAATAAATAGGAAATACCTATTCTCACGCGATGTGGATTACTAGCAAGACTCACAGATCAGAATACACATATTCAAGCATGCCTTTAGCTTTATGAATACGAGTGGAGAATGATGTTTTATGATGCTTACCAAGCACACAGTGATCACAATATGACAAATCTGACACACAGTCATTACTAAATGCACATTTTCATTAAGTAGCTTAGGTCCCTTAAAGCCTACGTGTGCAAGCCTATTATGCCATGTGTGTGTGATCAACTGTTGCAGAAGAGATAGAGGAGTTCAAGCCTCTAATCACTTCCCTAGTAGTGATGTAAATGTCGTTTTTCTTAGTTTTCTTAATGGAGACTAATGCACCCTTAATCATTTTTAGTATTCCATTTTCAGTTTTACTAGTGAAGAAATCTTTCTCAAGTCTCCCTATTGAAATCAAATTCCTAGAAAATTTAGGAATGTATCTAATGTCCTTTAACATATACACAAAGCCAATGTCAAATTTTATGTTTATGTCACCAATTCCAGCGATCATATAGACAAAGTTGTCACACAGCACGGCATTCTCAGCATTAGATTCATGTAAGTTTTCAAACCAATTCCTTTCAAATGTCACATGAAAAGATGCACCAGAATCAAGTATCCACTCATGCTTGCAAGAATTAGCAGTTAGATTCAATTCAACAGTGTATACAACTGGACTTGTAATCATATAGACCTCACAATAAATGGCCCCAATTAGATTACATTGTTCACCCTAACAAGAAATTTAGCAACTTATAAGTAAAAAAGAAAACACGAGGTCGTTATTGAATACACACTGGATTTTGAATATAGACGTAAAAAAGAGATCAATCTTGCACTAAGATCTTTGTCATCTTCCAATCAATATTTTAAAATGTGAATTTCTTGATGTTTTCCTCTCTTGAATTGCGTTCTTCAATCTCTAGTTGTATTCTCTTTCTCTTAATGTATGGAATTCCCTTTCGAAGTCTCCAAGTCCTATATCTATACTCTCCTTCACGTTATCCCCAAATTTGGAGTCTTTATGGGCTTTTCATGGACCAAAATAGAGTATAAAAAATGCTGCGATGAAATATATGGTAGTGCCTAAGCACTAGGGATAGTGCCTGGGCGCTATAGGCACTGTCTTTCTGTCCAAAACTGCTGTTCGTAGCGCTTGGACACTGACTTGTTGTCTCAAAACTCGTCCTTGGCTGGTTTATTCACTTTATCACCATTTTTACATCACTTCTCATAATCTTTAAAATAACACTAGCAAACACATAAAAATGGTCTATTCTTATAAGATCTAGCAATTAATTAAGCTAAAATTGTGTGTAACACGTGACTAAAAATACCTTCGTCATCGACAAAAAACTCGCTACGGGGTCATTCAAAAAATTTAATGGAGAAAAGTACGAGCATAAGATGTGAGAAAAGAAAAAATATCTATAAAAAAGATTGTTACATGTCTTGATTAAGCCTCCAAACACTCATTTTAGAGAATTAGACATTTGACAAGGGGTTATTAGCTTAGTTGAGAGAATCTTCATTTGTTGATGTGTTGAGCTAGAATTAGTAAGATCGAACTAATTTGAAGAGGGTGAGAACGAGTATATAACTTTAACCTTAAATCAAAACTTCGGAAAAGAGTTGAAAGAATAAATTTGGGGTGTAGAGCTTACGAGAGAAGAAATGATACATTTGACCATTGAGGCTTGAGATTTGAATCACTTCATAAATTTATGTTGCTTAACATAAATTTTCACACGCACACGTATGTTTTGCATTGAAGGAGTAGAATTAATTTTAGCAAGGTGATTTTGAATCAGTTCATAGTTTTAACATAGAAATTCCAATCCTGAGGCCAATGGCATATTATCTAAACTTTTTTGTTTAAAAATTTGTGATTAAGTCAAAATCCATTTTATTTGATGACAAGCAATTGTAAAAATTTGGAGTGTTTGATAAGTGCATCTTTATATACTTATCTAGGTCTTTAAATGGGACTAACTATAATGAATTTTAATGACTTATGACTTAATTAGCAATTTTTTTTCTTTGTTAAAACTTGAGACAAATTGATGGAAATGAAAGAAAAAATGAAAATTGGGAAAAATGAAAGAAATTCAAAGTTCAGTGGATCAAAGTGTAAACATTCAATAGTAGTTTTAGGCCATAAAATGATGACTGAAGATCACGTATGATCGATTGGATGCCATTTGAAGCCAAAGGAGTGAAATATAGCTAAAGTATTCACAAATCAATTTTCAACTGAAAAAGTTATACTCCAAATTTTACCCTCAAATTGAGACCAATTTTTCGAATAGGATAAGCTCAAATGGAGAAATTGTACTTCCAGAAGAATTGTATCCATTTGAGTTATTTTTCAATGCACTTTGAATTACCTCAATCGAATATCAGGAAAGAAATTTATGACTAAAATATCGACAGCTGTTCAAGGACGTCACGATTTAAATTGGTGCATGCGCGTGCTAGACCTTGTTTTCCCAACCCGAGAGCCATTTGGCTCAATGGTGAACGTGTGGTATTTATGCCTGTGCACACGTACGGGGCTATTTTCGCAGATGAATCAGCAGTTCCCGTTCGCGATTCAAATTCCTTTCGAACCCAAATTGAACACAATTTTAACCAATTTTTTGGCTCTTATAATTACAAAACAAGGTCCATACATTGTAGAACTCTCATTTACCTCTTCATATATAATAATATCATCAAATCCATAAAAATATAAGAGGCAAAATTCGTTACTTTTGAAAGAGAAGATCAAGTCCTAGCATTGAAGCCAATTATATCAAGATTTTAAATAATTCAACATTAAAATTTAGAATCAAGATTTCTTGCATTATTTCATGATCCATGTGATGATTTTTATATTCTTTTTGTAATTTATCTACAGGAATGCTATGCTAGATTCTTTTTGCATTGGATGCAGATGAACTCCATTGTTTTATTTATTTTAATTCAAGACTAGTAATTTAGTTTATTTCTTGTGGTTCTTGGCTAATTTCGCATACCCATTGCATTTATATAATTGATTATTTAATTGATTGACCATCAATTATATAATTAGCCCATGTTTGAACCACATTCTAGGAAAAATGCATTGTTCATGTCAAATCAATAGGAAATATGTGGTTAAAAAATAAGGAAAAGTTTTAGATTTGCGTGTAATATTATTTTATTGAAGAATGTGTGGTTGAAATGATATCAAATCACTGTTGAAGAACGTGTTTTTTATTTTTTTTAAATAATGTGGCTCAAACAAGCCCTTAGTTTCTTATTGTAATGTTGGGATACGCATAATAAGTTTAGAATGTGGCAAAACTAACATATTTGCAATAGATGTTAGTAATAACATTTATCGTTTATGTAATCATATAAATAATCTAAAATTTAATGCGTACTAACAATTTCAATTTGGGCTGGGAATATATTCAAATTGTGGTTAGGATATAATTAATTTGTCTTAGAAAAGAAAGTTAAATACATAAACTTTATCGATTGGCAAGAACTCATGAACGGAAACTAGATTATAAATCAAGAATTGAAATAGATAACAATAGGTGAATTCTAAATCTAATACAACAATCTATAATTTGGTAAAAAAAAATTTACCGATTTTTAGATAAATCGGCATAAAATCAAATCAAAATCTCTCTTTTATTTTACATAATCCGAATTCTATAGATAACTAGTAAACTTGAATTGAAATTTATTCATTGTGGGACGATACTTTCAATTCACCAGTTCTATTACCTGCCAATGATCCCGTATGCTTTCGAGATTTAATTGAGCCATGGGTACCTAGGGATGATTGATATGCATTTGGTTAAAAGCATTTCCAAACAAGCTATTAACAGAGCTACCATTATCCACCATCACGTAGCTAATGTTGTTGCTAGCTATTATAGCCCCCAATACCAATGCATCACAATGGGGGATATATAACTCCATACTTGTCATCATTATAAAAATAATTGGAAGAAATGCAGGTTGAGGATTGCCTCAAATCCAGTTTTCCAATGTGGTCTTTTTAGTAGCTCGAACATAATTCTTTTACCCATTTTCTATTTTTTTGCCAGCGTAAGGACTTCCAATAATAGCACGGATCTCTCTTATTGGAGGTCGAGAATGTTGGTTGCTTGCTAGTGTCGCAAGAAGTCCTCATGCCTTGACCTTCCTCCATGACCTTGTCTTTTAGTGCTCGAGTATGGAGGCCTTCGGCTGTCAGATCCTTCATGTGTCCTGCCTTATTGTTTTCGCAGCTTCACCATCCTAATTCCTCGAAGCATTCATCTGTATTGTGGTCTCTACCACAATGAAATTTACAAAATTTTACCTTTTAGTTCTTAGGGGATGGACGTGCTTCGCCTGCTATTTGTAGTAACTGGAGAGATCGCATGTACTTTGCTTTTGTGGTCGCTAAGGTGCCGATATTGATACTTTGATAGTCTGGGCAAATATGTTGAGATTTTTTCCTTGAGAGCTTGTCCTTGTTTTACCTTCTTTTAATTCTCTATTGTATTTTCAGTCTAGATCTCATTTTGTATAAAACTTACCAGTTGATGGTAGGAAGCTGAATTCTTGTTACGCTCATCTCACTAGGGAGTTTCCATAAGAAATCTATTCCACATGGCATCTCGAGCTTTGTCATCAAATATAGTTTTACAAGTGATCAGTTCAGTACTGAATTGTACAAAGTAGCTCTTGAGGTACTTACTGTCCTCCTGTCCCATATAATTAGGCCTCATAATTGGGGTTGTCCCACATGTTTCCTGCAAGCACTCCCATGAAGCTTGTTTCAATTGCAGCCTTCTTCGGATCGATCCCAATAGTAACTTGCTATACCACTGCTTGGTTGATCACCAAAGTTAGATGGAAGCCTTGACATTTAAGTATAGGACTCACTTTCTTCCGTCATATTTGTGTCACGTACTCACACAAATGGTATATATAATCTCCTTGCCATTGTACTTCTCTATAACTGGATGAATGAAGTTATCCGGGATCGGTTCTTCCTTGATTTCCTTGGAGAATGGTAGATATTTATCATTATCGTCCAATTCGTATGACATAGTAGGTTGATCATCATATTCCTCAACTAGAGGAGTGTTACACGAGGTATTGAACAAACTTTCAATGCTTTAGCCTTCTCGATGACTATTTCTCTTATAATATGAGATAACTTCCTTTGGAAACCTTTCCTTGGCAAGCCTGTTCCTGCTTCGACACTTGCGTTGCTTCTCCAACATGTCAATCCTCATATTCCTCGCCCAGAGGAGTGTTATACGAGGTATTGAGCAGACTTTCAACCCTCTAGCTTTTTCTTCCATGATCTATTCTGTTTAGGTTCTCCACAAATGTCATCAATTTGTTGACGATAAAAATTAGATCAACAAATCCTCTTACCTAGCCAGGATTTTCACTTCCAAATCTTATTAGTTTTGATGGTTAAACAGGAGCTAGAGATGAAATGATTATTTAGGAGGAAGATATTTGAGTTGTATGAGTTATTCTTCAAACGGTGGAGGGGAATGGGGGTATTTATAGATTTTCCCTCAAACTTTGAGGTAATTTGATCATTTTGGGAAAATGACAGATAACGGCTCTCATCTAGCCATGACTTTGATTTCCAAGTCTTACTAGTTTTGATGTTTAAACATGAACTAGAGATGAAATGATCATTTGGAATGGAGATATTTGAATTGTACGTGTTTCTCATGAAATGGGGTAGGGGGAGGGGGTATTTATTGATTTTCCTCCAAACTTTGGGGTAATTCAATCATTTCGGGAAAATGACAGATAGCAACTCTTTATTGGTTACTTGGTAATAGATTTGATTAAAAGTGTAATGTTTTTTATACATCTTGCCAGCCTGTAGCCAGCTCGAACAACAGATAGTTGTGGAAGCTTTAAGCGAGCCTTCTGTGTTTCCATTTCCCTTTTGGCTTACTTTACGTTTCGCCAATAGCTAGTCAAGTTCGTGAATTTGGTTCTACGCATGTGAGCACACATTTGTAGTAAACAAAGATGAATGTCTAATGCACGTAAACGACATTAACACAAAAATACAAGGCAAAAACATAAATATAGGGAGGTGTTTGAGAGACATTTTTATGTAAAAATGTATTTTGAATTAGTAAATTGATGGGAAATGTATGGTTAAAAAATAAGGAAAAGCTTCTGATTTACGTGTAATATTATTTTAATAAAGAATGTGTGGTTGAAAAGAAGGGAGAGAAAAACGCATTTTGAAAAAAATGAGTTCCAAACAAGCTAATAATATTGGCATCAAGAAATCAGTTTTTGGAATGACTGACGTGCCTTGCATAAACAAACAAAAATGGAAATGAGATCTCATAGCTGTACATACATCTCACGTGATGAAAAATGCTATGCACATGTAAATTATACTTTCATGTTGTATTTTCTTATACAACGGAACAATATTCAAACACACTAGTGATTGTCCATAGATATGATGTATTCCCGTGGAAGTTTACAACCTTGCCCCTCTGCCATGCATGTCGAAAGAATAGGTCCGGGGAAGAATTTGAACTTGCTCAAACGATAATTGATGCAAAATCCTGTGTTAATAAATGATAGTGAGAAAGGGCACACTCGTACATGTGAAACCATGCTGACATTCTCAACTCGTCGAGTTCAAACAAATATGGGTGCGAGCTTAACTAAACAGGAATCAAATGTATGCTAGTTGAATTACTAAACTAAGATTATTCAAGCAAGTTGTCGAATATCAAGAAAGAGTCAAGTGAATGAAAAATCAACATTTGGAAGCAAAACAAGCTTAATAAAACAAGCTCAACCCCGCACATGTTTAAGTCTCCATGTACTATAAGATGACTTTTTATACGATTAAGTAATGTATCAGTTACAAGCATTAAGCCAATGAGGGCAACTTCTAAAAATTACGTAAATACTCCAAAAATTACTTTATTAGGAACAGTATATGTAAAATGCTCTGATGTAAGAAGCCAAATATTAATGTAAAATATACATTACTGAGTTTATAAGCACTCATAAATGAACATAAAGTCCTACAAACAGAACTGTGATGGCATACTGGCCTAGAAAGTGAAGGAAAATCTTTCAAGGCCAAGCAACAGAAGGCTGAAAGAGTACAAGTTCACAAAATCTTCCACTGGAGCTCGACTGCTGTTGTTATTATTGATATGCAGTATGCGGCGCTCATTGGAAATTCAGAAACTGCAACAGACAGATTGTTAGACACAAAAACTTAACGAAGCATTTGAGAATTACTAGATGTCATGATAAAAATGTCAAACAAGTGAACTAAATACCTAAAGAACCAGAAAAATAACTCATTATAGTGAATAACTTGGATTTTCAAGATAATAATTCTTGTACAAATATATAAGATTTAACAGAGTCGTTTAGGTTAGTTATATTCCTTGGGTATCTAGAGTTGACACCCTTTGTGCCAATTGCAGCTGACATAACAGAATCCCAAGTGATCAACTCTTCATTGAGACAATTGAGATTTTTTTATTTTTTTTTATTATTTTATTATTTTATTATTTTTTATTATTATTATTTTTTTTTTGGGGTTTAAAGTATGGCATAAATATAACAACTCCGTGTTAGTAGTTACCTCTGTACGAGTGTAGTATGAAGAATGAGAGTGAAGTCAAATGCACGGAAAGCAATTTACATCCTACTCTTTGCACCTATGACCAAGTCTATCTAATATACATAATTATTTTGACCAGTAACAGCTTTTATATGGATGCATGCATTGGTGATTTTAAAATTTTCATAATTTACTAGTAGAGATGAGAAGAAAGAGACTGAAAATTTGCTTACTTAATAGATAATCTTCTACATAGTCTTTATCAATTTTCCCATGGGCCATTGCTCCAACCTGTATGTAAGCCATACACATAAGATATAAGTTACAGTCAAATAAAGAAATTAGTGAGATTATAAGCAGGTATTGATGTACCACGAAAACAAGGTCCATGCCATTGTCAACGGTACTAACATAGTCATACATATCCACTAACTTCTCCGAACTGTGAGAGAAGCCTGATCTCCAGCAAAATAAGTTGACTTTTCAATGACAATCAAAAGGAGGGGTAAAACACCAAAAAATAGAAATTTGTTTTACCTATTTTACGAGAGTTGATGGGCAAATACTGGGTTACGGGATTCTTGATGACACGTAAAAGTTTCTCACCCTTTCCAGCTGCAGTGATATGCAGCTTTTGTAGCAGTTGCACTGCAAAGTATTGTAAAAATAATTCATTATTAATGGCACTTTCAAAAATAGTTTTTATATGAAAAATCTAGGATAAGCTCACCCATGAGACCAGAGAAGCGCTTATATGTCCTCGGCATACGTGCATGAGGTTTGATTTGAAAGAGAATACCTTGCTGTGTCCTCACATACGAAGCTTTCAATCTTCCACTTTTGTTCACGCGGCTATCTAAAATTGTCTGGATGGCCTGAAAAATTGTCAAGTTATCAACACATGGAGTTATAAAGAATTACCTAGACCTGAAAGAATATATCTCGAAATATAAACCACATAACAATTTGTGTTGGGTTTTTTGATACTCAATAAATCCCGGGCTATGATGTTAACGTGGGTTAATATTATTTCACAGGCATAGGCCGATGAATGAAATAAGTCCAATAACCAAGTCAATGAGCTACACCCGGCCCAATTGTATTCCTTATGGATGGCTTGAATCTTGGCCCGTTTACCCCTTTAATGGCCCAACTTAAAGCCTAACCCTAGAGTATATATATGAATATAACCCTAGCCTCTTTGAGATGATGATTGAGTGATTTTGAGAGAAGAAACAAGAGAATCCCGGCTGCCCCCTTTTGTGTGAGAAAAAGGGTGTCCAGAAGTGTCCAGAACGCTGGTATAACGTGTGCAATTGGTGGTTCTTTCATAGTATACCTTTGTGGTGTCTTCTTCTAGCCTTTGTGGCGATAAATCATCATCCCTTCTTGTCCTACGTGGGTAAGATTGAATAGCAACCAAGGTGAATCAATTGGTTGTGGTTTGGAGCCGTTTGGATTGGTTGTTGGTAGAGAAAGGTACGTTGGACTTAGCCTGGAAAATCACCATTTGAAGATCCTTTAGAGAGAGCTTCCGCAACAATTGGTATCAGAGCTTCAAGGTGAAGGTTTTGGCTCGAGAAATCTACCAGAAATCGTCCAAAAAAATCGGCAGAAACGAGGCAGAAATCAGATCGAAAAACTGTCCAGAAAACTGTTAAAAATCAGCCACTGTTTTGGTGTTTTCTGATCAATCCAGAAGGAGTTTGGTGAAAAGGAGGCCGGATTCGTGATCTGCAGGTGGAGGCGGTGCTGTGTGACCGGCGCGTGTGGGCGACGGACGCCGGCGGCGGCGGCGCGTGGCTTCTCCGGCGTGGAGCGTGTGGGCGCGTACGGAAGTTTCTGGGGAAGCTTCCTTCAGACAGTTTGTTCCTTGTATTATTTCTAACATTTTTCGTGTTGGAAGTTTTCTATTTCAGGGTACACAGTAGAAACTGGACAGCGTTGTTCTTCGAGCGTTCGGGACTCGATCATGATTTTTGGTTGCTGCAGTTTCCAGAGACTTTAGGACAAATAGTGGTGGTCCTAAAGTGATAAATTCGCAACTCTCATAATT
>NC_036249.1:16807729-16818480 GCF_002742605.1 Olea europaea var. sylvestris | reverse complement strand
ACGGTAGTGATTCGAGTAGTGACTCGAGTGATGAGGGTAGTAAGAAGAAGGGTAAGGGACGAGACAAGTCTAGTGGTAAAAGGTGTTACAATTGTGGTAAGTCTGGACACTTTATTAGGGACTGTCCCAAGAAGAAAAATAAGCTGAAGGGAAAGATGAGAGGTGAGACGAATTTGGTTGAGGGGTCGAGTTATGACCCCAGTGAGGTTTATTGAGTGTAAACCTAGTACTGCATATGCATCTATGTGTGATCCTTTCTACATGTGTGTGATTGTCTAAATTTTGTTGCATGATTATCTGCTACATTTCAATGTGTTTGATATGTGCATTTACATGAATTTGAGACATTTGGATTACTTGGTATAATTACTTGCATGCATAGTGGGTTAGAATGCATTAGCAGTGTGTCGTGTGTCTTTTGGTAAGGTGGAGTATAGATGCCTAGGGGTACATGGTGGTTTGTACCGCCTAAGGGTACATGGTGATTTGTACCGAGGGATGTAGAGTGTGACATTTGGATCACGAGTTGTGATGTGATCAAATGTCTAGGATCCTTTATCTGGAAAGAGACCCTGATCAGGTGGAGTGTGAGAGAGACACTTCTATCACTTCTATAAAGTGGAGTCTCATTATCCACGTAGGTTGGGAGAAGTGATATGGTGATAGAGGATTATCCCGAGAGCTTAGGATCTATTGTGACTTGCCAGTTAAATATGAGTTAAGTGATTGGTTTAGTGAGCATGGTGGGCGATGAGAGGAGATATGTGTTCTCGAGGTGGAAGTAACATGGAATGGGATAGGATAAGTGTGGTGAGATATTTTCTTAGGGTCATTTATGCATTTGTTGCATATGTGCATGACCGTGTGTCAAGGACCGCAGCTTTACTTAGCCCCTTGACACTATCGCAGCCGCAGTTTGCCCAACTTCGGCCGCACATTGTAAATATTACTTCAAGTTTGAGTTGTAATTTTCGTTTCATTGTAATAGTTATTTAGTACATGGAGCAGGTATGGTATGTGTTTCAAGTTGGAAACACGAGGTAAGGTCTGTGATCCAATTTTATTGGCTACCTTGATTATGCAAGTGTTAACTGTGTGTTTTGATTGCTTGCAGATTTATTGGGCATCAAGGTGGAGATTTGTTGGGTTTTTTGATACCCAATAAATCCCGGGCTATGATGTTAACGTGGGTTAATATTATTTCATAGGCATAGGCCAATGAATGAAATAAGTCCAACAACCAAGTCCATGAGCTACACCCGGCCCAATTGTATTCCTTATGGATGGCTTGAATCTTAGCCCGTTTACCCTTTAATGGCCCAACTTAAAGCCTAACCCTAGAGTATATATATGAATATAACCCTAGCCTCTTTGAGATGATGATTGAGTGATTTTGAGAGAAGAAACAAGAGAATCCCGGCTGCCCCCTTTTGTGTGAGAAAAAGGGTGTCCAGAAGTGTCTAGAACGCTGGTATAACGTGTGCAATTGGTGGTTCTTTCATAGTATACCTTTGTGGTGTCTTCTCCTAGCCTTTGTGGCGATAAATCATCATCCCTTCTTGTCCTACGTGGGTAAGATTGAATAGCAACCAAGGTGAATCAATTGGTTGTGGTTTGGAGCCGTTTGGATTGGTTGTTGGTAGAGAAAGGTACGTTGGACTGAGCCTGGAAAACCACCATTTGAAGATCCTTTAGAGAGAGCTTCCGCAACAATTTGTAAGCAATATTTTGGAAGTTATGTGCACATTTTTTGGTTCACAAAAGGTAGGTAAGGAGAGGGCGGGCGCCATCTGGTGTAACTTGGATACAGACCTCAAGGAATGAACCGCTCTTTCACGTAAGATCACACAATGGTTATCACATTTCCTTTATTTGGTAACCCAGTGAAATATAAACAATCCTATAATTATTCCACAAGTTAATAATTACGTCTAGTATAAGTACAGAATTATATCAAATTATTTTATTTGCAGAACTTCAACAAATGCCTCTTGATTTCATGAAGATCATACGTGTGAATACAGGCATCTTCCCTTGCCACATCTTTTTCCTCCCTGCTAAATAGGTAGCTTATATTTTTTCCCTTCCATTTTCACTTTCATCATATTATTCTACAATTTCAACCATACCATAGACAGCAACCTTCCATTTTTGTTCCCAATTCTCATAAAAGTACCAGCAATGTTGATTGATATTAGCAATGATGAAGGCTCCAAATCTGCCATATGTCCAGCATAGTAATAGGATTACCTGTAGGAATTATTTACTGTAATTTTGCTACATTAGAGGATGTGAATGTTTCAAATCTGTAAATATTGCTCCTATAAATATGTAGTAAACATATGGCTTTGGTATGATTTACCAAGCCCTTCTTATCATTTCTTTCATGGTATTAGAGCCATATTTGGGTAACGTCTAATCCTACCTAGAATAATGTCTTCTGCTACTACCTTCATTCCACCTAACAATCTTGTTCAGTTTGTCTCGGTGAGACTTGATGGACCATCATCTTATTTAAACTGGTCTTCCCAAGTCGAAGGTGCCCTTGATATCCATGGTCTTTTGGGTTTTGTGGATGGTACTGAACCATGCCCAGAAGAGTTCCTACCTGTTGTAGGGACTGCTGCTCCTGTTTCTAATCCGGAGTTTATCATATGGAACAAAAAAAATCGATTTGTATTAGTGTGGATGAAGTCCACGATCTCAGAGAAGATACTGTCCTTAGTCTATGGTCTCAAATTTGCTCGACAAGCATGGCTTGCTGTGGCAAATCGTTATGCTTCTTCCTCATCCTCAAATGTAAATCAACTCAAATGTCAACTGCAAAGTCTACAGCAAGGAGGCAAAAGTTGTTCTGATTTTGTTGAAGGTGCTAAGGTTCTTGCAGATCAATTAGCCGCTGTGGGAAAACCCGTGACTGATGAGGACTTAATCTCTCATATTCTGGGAGGACTCAACTCATCATTCACTCCCTTCATATCCAATGTCTATTTTGCACAACGTGAGAAGTCGATTACATTAAATGATTTCCACTCTGAATTAATTGCTTTTGAAGCCTTGCTTGAAAATCAGCAGAGAAATTTGCACAATGATCAAAACAACTTTGCTATGATGGCAAACAAGTTTGGAGGAGGAAAGAACCCAAAGAAAAATAACAGGAATTGGCAACAAGCTCATCCTAATACGACTCCTACTCTGGCAAAGAAGTCCCCTCAAGCTGCCAATCATATTCCAAATCAAATTCCTGCTTGGGCAAACGTACCTGACTTTGACCCTTATGCTTGTCAAATTTGTAAGAAAAAGAGTCATATGGCACTTGACTGTTTCCACCGCTATGACTACAATTACCAGGGACGTCATCCTCCTCAACAGCTAGCAGCTATGGCTGCTCATTCCAATTCTATTCTTGAGGACAACACATGGTATGTAGACAGTGGTGCTAATCAACATATCACAACAGATCTCTCAAACCTTCACTTGACTGAGCTGTATCATGGAGATGATAAAGTAGGGGTGGGCGCGGGTCGGTTCGGTTCGGTTCTCTTTAGAACCGAACCGAACCAAAATTTTCGGGTCTCTAGTAAATGGAACCGTCGGGTCCAAATATAATTATGAAACCGTTCGGGTTCGGTTTCGTTCGGTTCGGTTCGGTTTGGTTCCGTTCCGTTTGGTTCTGTACTATAATTAAATTTTTTAACATTTATAACAATATTATATAAATACAATTAATGATACATTCAATGATTTTGGAATGCAATAGACTAGTAGACTACCTTATTCAAATGATCGCTACGGTCAAAGTTTCGATCAATGGAGGTCGCAACTTCGATCGAAGGTCACAGTATCGGTCGACGATTGTATAGATTTTGAAATGTCAGCGAGGCTACGAGAGTGAGTGCGAGAGTCGAGACAACGTTATGCACTTTAGTGTAGGTGTTTAGAGTTATTTAATGGATTGAATCTTGTTGTCCTAAGAAATGAAACAATAAAATGGGTAATGAGACCAAAAATTAAAAAATTAGAAATGAAACAAATTATTGGGTCAAAAATTTGGATTTATAAATTGTTAATTTGTTTAGAACAAATTAAAATTAACATAATTTGATTTACTCAATATAAAAAAAATAGAAATATTCGGTTCTTATTCGGTTCTTTGGTTCTTGGTCTAGAACCGAGAACCGAACCGTACCCGTCGGTTCTCAATTCAGATACCCGTTCGGGTATTTAATTTGACAAGAACCGTCGGGTTCGGTTCGGGTTCGGTTCAGTCGGTTCGGTTCGGGAGATTTGCCCAGCCCTATGATAAAGTAGCCGTGAGTAATGGTAATTGTTTACAAATTAAGCATACTAGTAATCTCACGTTGCAGGAATCTCCTTTGCCATTACACTTAAAAAATGTCCTTCATTGTCCACAAGCATCAGTAAACCTTTTGTCAATAAATAAGCTTTGCTTAGATAATGATTGCTATTGTATTCTAACCGGTTCTCAATTTCTTGTTAAGGACAACCGCACGAGACGAACGTTGCTAGCAGGGTGGAGTGAAGGAGGTCTCTATCATATTCAAGTTGATCGAAAATCTATCAATAAATTTCGGTCTCATGCTGCTCTCTTAAGTGTTCGGACTACACTTAATGGTTGGCATTCGAGATTGGGTCATCCATCTTTTCAAGTCACAAAAAATGTAGTCAAGAATTTTGAATTGCCTATTTCTGGATCCTTTAATATTGAGTCTGTTTGTGAATCTTATTTATTGGGAAAAGCAAAAAATTTACGTTTCAATGAGTCTTCACGTATCACGTTATCAAAACTCAAACTTATTCATTCTAATGTTTGTGTCTCTCCTACACCATCTTCTGATGGTCATCGTTATTATGTTATCTTCATTGACGATTACTCTAGATTTACTTGGTTGTACCTACTTAAAAATAAATCCGAAGTGCTCTCATGTTTTATGCAATTTAAGGCCCAAGTTGAAAACCGTTTCTCTTCGACAATTAAAGAATTTCAATGTGATAATGGTGGTGAATATCTCTCAAACCAATTCCAATCTTTTCTTCGCAAAAATGGTATCCATTAATGCCTATCATGTCCATATACCTCTCAACAAAATGGTTCGGCTAAACGAAAACATCGACACATTATGGAAGTTGGACTCTCACTTTTAAGTCAATCACATTTACCTACAAAATTCTGGGTCGATGCCTTCATGACAGCCATTTACCTCATTAACCGAGTACCCACACCTGTTTTGAAAAATGCATCTCCATATTCAAAATTGTTTGAGGAAAACCCAGATTATTGTTTCATGAGAAATTTTGGATGTGCCTGTTATCCTTTATTGAGACCCTACACGAGACATAAACTAGCTTTTAGGAGTAAATAATGTATTTTTATTGGATATTCTTCTCACCATCGAGGCTATCGATGTTTAGACCCTGTCTCTAATAAAGTGTACATATCTCGTAATGTAGCCTTTGATGAACAAAACTTTCCAGCAAAAGGATGGACCTCCTCTACTTGCTCTGCTACTTCAAATGCCACCGTGCCAGGTATTTCATCTGATCTTGCACCCTTTTACTCTCAACTCAATATATTGTCACACCAACCACATGAAGAAGAATTACCAATACTAGCTACTTCTTCATCTAACACCACCGAACACATACCTGACTTTAGTCCTTCTCCAACAATCGAGACCCACCTAACCTCTGATGAGTCAGAAACTGAACGCCCTCCTATACCCAATCCAACTCAACATCAAATGGTAACCCGATCCCAAACTGGTTCTATTCGACCCAAGCAATTCCTTGATTTTTATACATTTTATGCATCTAATCATCCTGTACGTGCATATCATAGTGTGCTTAATATTGTTGAGCCTACTGCTTTTTCCCAAGCTGCTTTATCTCAGGAGTGGCAGGAAGCTATGCAATAGGAATATGATGCACTAATAGCCAATGATACTTGGGATATTGTCCCTCGTCCTGTTGATCATAACATCATCCGTACCAAATGGGTGTACAAAATTAAGCAAAAGGCGGATGGAAGTGTTGACCGTTACAAGGCGAGACTAGTTGCTAAAGGTTTTCAACAAATAGATGGTGTCAATTTTACCGAAACTTTCAGTCTGGTAATAAAACCAGCAACTGTACGTGTGGTTCTTTGTCTCGCTGTTTCTTTTGGCTGGCCCATTTTACAATATGATGTTTCCAATGCTTTCCTTCATGGAAATCTCGAAGAAGAAGTTTTTATTGAACAACCACAGGGATTTGTTGACCCTACTGCACCTCATCATGTCTGTCGCCTTAAAAAGGCACTTTATGGACTCAAGCAAGCCCCAAGAGCTTGGTTCTTCAAACTCTCAAATTGCCTATTAGATCTTGGTTTTCAAGGTTCTTCAGTTGACAACTCTTTATTTACTTATCACCATGGGTAGATACATGTTTTTATATTAATCTATGTTGATGACTTATTGATTACTGGCTCATGTTCCCAATTCATTCAAATAGTAACTAAGCAACTCCAACAAGATTTTGCACTCAAAACTCTAGGTAATCTTGGATATTTTCTTGGAATTGAAGCTACTCGGGACTGTCATGGTCTTCATTTACGTCAAAGCAAGTATATCCTAGATATTTTGCATCGATCAAGAATGATTGGGGCCAGACCATATCCTGCTCCTTGTGTATCTGGTGAAAAATTGTCTTCTAGCACTGATGAACCAGTTAAAGACGCTACAACTTATAGGCAAATAGTTGGGGCACTTCAGTATTGTACTCTTACTCGCCCTGAAATTGCATATTCAGTCAATCAACTCTGCCAACATCTTCATTCCCCTACTCATATCCATTGGAAGTCTGCTAAGCGAGTCTTGCGTTACCTCAAAGGCACTGTTGAACATGGTTTGTACTTCAACAAGGGTCCTCTAACTCTAAATGCATACTGTGATTCAGATTGGGCTGGTGACCCATCTGATCGAAGGTCTACTACCGGCTATGGTATTTTCTTTGGCCCTTGCTTAATATCGTGGTGTGCTAAGAAGCAGAGTGTTGTAGCTCGATCTAGTACGGAAGCTGAATATCAAGCTCTTGCGATGGTTGTTGCTGAACTTTATTGGATTCGCATGTTACTAAAAGACTTGAACATTCCACTTACTTTACCTCCAACCATTTGGTGTGATAATCAAAGTGCCATTGCACTCGCTGCCAATCCCGTTTATCATGCTCGTACAAAACATATTGAGGTGGATTTTCATTTCATTAGAGAAAAGGTGGTAAATGGTGATGTTTGCATTCAGTACATCTCTTCAGTGGATCAAGTGGGTGACATTTTCACAAAAGGATTAACATCCTCCCGATTTCAACTGTTGAAGGACAAGCTCATGGTTTGTGACCTCCCCATTGGCTTGCGGGGGGGGGGGGGGTGTTAGACAGCAACCTTCCATTTCTGTTCCCAATTCTCATAAAAGTACCAGCAATGTTGATTGATATTAGCAATGATGAAGGCTCCAAATCTGCCATATGTCCAGCATAGTAATAGGATTATCTGTAGGAATTATTTACTGTAATTTTGCTGTAATTTTGCTACATTAGAGGATGTGAATGTTTCAAATCTGTAAATATTGCTCCTATAAATATGTAGTAAACATATGGCTTTGGCATGATTTACCAAGTCCTTCTTATCATTTCTTTCAAACCTAATCCTAATTCTCATCAGTACTTTTAGACATCTAAAAAGCTGAAAGAAACAAGTGGCATCCAAAACACTAGATAAGCTCCTCTTGGGTTTGGTATAATGAGTTGACATATATAAAAAATAAAGCTGCTCAACTCAATTAAACCTCATCCGAGATTGTTGGTTGTGAAACCAAGCCAAGGTTATCATCAATTAAAGGTTAGCTTTGCTATCTGGTAAATAGTGAATATTCTATTTTCAAGTTTGGCTTGACTTGTTTACTCTACAACTAAGGCACTAAGATGAGATTAATCCCTGATAATCCAGCATCAATATGGGGACGTCTCAAACTACATTTCACTACTGTCAAAGATTCAAACATCACTTGTTATCCAAGCAGAATCAACGATCATGAAAAATTAGAGCAAGTAGTGGACCAAACCTCAAACAGACCTGAAAAGCAATGTTCTGCTGGTTTTCGCTTATTCTTCATTAAATAATTCGCATGTTCATCCGAACTCAAAAGCTGATAACTCTGCACATGGAAAAGCAACTTGTGTCAATTAACCTAGAGAACTTTAAAATGCACAACAAACTTCCCTATTCCACCGCAACCAACCATACGGACCTTTCCAACTTTACTAATTTCAAGAGAAGCCCGCTCCAGAATAAAAATATCCCTGGACTTTTTGAACATGTCTGTCGGGACAATCGGGATTCGGGGCATTTCATCAATAACTTGCTCTGCTTTCTCCTTGTCTAACTCCGAGCCCTCTAAGCCCTCTGTTTTAGCTTTCTTTGGTGACTGTGGTATATCATTGTCATCTAACTGTTCATATTCTTCTTCTCTATCATACTTCTCTTTCTTCTTTCGCTTCTGTCCCGTCACCTTATATGGCCTCACCATTTTCTATCCTCTTTTTTAGCAGCAACAGTAAGAATGGTTTTTCTGAATGCTACAGATATTACATCACAAACAAAAACACCAATCATAATATGGGGGTACTTTTTTTTGTTAAAAATATTATTTTGCCCTTACTAAAGTTATTTGCAAGATGTGTCCTATATCTTTAAGGATTTTTCAATCAGGACCTATATCTATATTTTTCAGTCTTTTGAACACCTTTAAATATTCCTTGTATTTTAGTAGTTCTTCAAAGATTATGGGTTGTCCTTTCTTGGTCATATATCCTTTAAATAATCCTTCTGAAATCTCTTCTTGTATATCTCTATGTTTAGTTATAATATCCTCTACATTTCTTATTTCTCTACTAGTTCCTACAGAATTAAATCCTATATTATTTCTACAATTATAATCTATATCTCTATATATTTCTTCAATTTTTTCTTTACCAACATGAAATATATCATCAGATTTTTCATCTAATTTAAGTAAAAACGAAACATTTTTTTCATCTAAAAATAATATGAAATTATTATCATTAGTGGATGTGGATACTTGTGAATTGTTCATCAGAATAATTAAAGTATAAGTATGTAAAAATAAATAAATAACTTATAGGAAATAAACAGGTTTTCCCTCCAGTATGCTCTTATAGATGTTTTGCATGTACTTAATTAATCTTCTGAATCAAGTAAAGATTTAAAATGTTTTTGAAATCATTTGGGTCCACAACTGCTTCCGCAAAAGGCTTTTCAATTAAGGTTGCATTTCTCACTCTAGAGAACTAGCCGTGTTGCCACAGACGCTATCTCACAGTATCCAGAGTCTCTGTTTTCACCTCTATCCGAACTCTTTTCAGGATCAAGTTCCTACTTGGAACGAAATTTTAAAAGATAACTCACACACAAGGTGATACAAATTTTTGTTAGGAAACTGCCTTTTAACCCTAAACCATTCATCAAATACGAGTACTTTGGCATGGCTAACATCCATTCAAAATCAATGTTTTGAAAATCTTTTAAAATCTCTATCTGTACTGCCGAGGAATCATGAGAGACTTAACGAAATCCTTTTATGTAAGCTTTGTTGAACATGACAAACTTTACTTTGATATTCATAAATTGAAATTGTACATGCTTACAAACTATATTTACATACTTTTGGTACTCACCTTATGAAGTTTAGAACTCCATAAGTGATTACCTTATTACACGCTTTCCTATCTTCAAGCTATCTAATATTTTTCTGAATACAATTGGTGTATACAGATTACAAGAAATTTTTCTCTAATATGTTCTCAGAGAATAGAGATAGATTTTTTCGAGATATCTTCTCCCTTCCTTCCTGCCTCATTTTATAGGAGATTTTGGAATCTTATCTTGGACAGGTGTCTTTCTTTTTCCTTTGTTGGGTAGCTAGGCCATCTTATCTCCACCGAATTCTTCATTGTCTTCTTGTTGGGTGGACCGCTTCTTTTGAAATTAGATACCTTATCTTTTGGGTTTGTCTGCCACTTGTAACTAGTAGTGAGGAGTAGTTACAATTATAGAGACTTTTCTTGTATTATCTTCTGTCTTCTAGTAGCCACAGTTTTTCTTTAATAAATTTCTTTATTAAAGTAGTGATAAAGGGCTACTTTAGTCACCATCACTTCTCCATTTTTGAATCAAAGAATTCTGCAGGGAATTCTTCATCATTAAGGGATGCTTGACTCATATCTTCAACAACACAGTATTCACAATGGTGATCACTGTAATTCCAAAGTAATTTGCATAATTCTTTAGCCATATCCTCTGATCCGTGCACTTGGTTGGATATAATTGCTGATAATAAATGGTCGAGATAACAAATATCTTCTTCTTTGGTATCTATTCTTGCATTGGAATAGATAATATGATCTTCAGATGGATAAACCCATATTTTTTCTTTCTCAATAATTATCTAAGTCACATGTTCAAATATCTCTTTATATCCTTTTGCTCTTCTATAGGGCATCATGTTAAGAATATCTTGATATCCATTTTTAACAACCTTTTGATTGGCTGGTAAAAAATTTTGATTTGTTAGTCCCATTTTGATCACATGGAAGGATGGATGCATATATTCAAGGACAGGATCCCATTCCATTGTTGCTGAATGGAATCTAATATATATATTTGTTGTTTTAACAAC
>NC_036249.1:16789803-16796129 GCF_002742605.1 Olea europaea var. sylvestris | reverse complement strand
TCCCCCCCCCCCCCCCCCCCCCCAACTAACTAAGAGAGGGAAAAAAGGCGCCTTTGATTGTTGTGGGGATGAATTCTTCTTGTGTTTTGTGTTGTTCAAAGGTTGAAGTATATGAAGGTGATTATAGAGTTTGAATGGGTGGGTGGTTGTTGCCGTGTGTGTGGATTGGGGTGGAAAAGATTGGTTGGTGTACTTTTGGATTTGAGAACAAAAGATTTGTAGGCTGAAGGAGAAAGACTTGTTCTGATATGAATATAATGCACGAGGATATTAATATGATAACAAACAATTAAAAAGTAAGAAAGAAAGGGGATTCAAGAAGAGAAGAATTGGGGCAAATAAAAAATTGGTTATATTTGTATAACTAAGGGTGAATATTACAATAAATAAGTCCACGTTATTGAAATATTTGAACTAATCTAGTCAAATCTAAGTAGCTATATTTTGAATAAAACTCTATTTTAAAATCCCAATTAAATTGTAACTCTATCTTTATGTGTAACCTACCACTATCTCCTTCAAATATTCAATAAGCATGCACTGTAAATTAATAAATCACATTAAAAATATCAAACTTATGTGGTAGAAATTTCTTGTGCATAGCGCTTCTAAACTCCACTTCTCTTAATATAACTTATTCATATAGGACCATAAAACTTAATTCAAAATTACCAAAGTTACATGACACATACCCAAATCTTAAAAAGGATTAAACGAGAATTCAGTTTAATGCCTTGACTTTTCTTTAACAAGAAAAATATATCTTTGTGTGAATATTGTGTGCATGTGTGAGGTAGAGAAGTGAGAGCAAAAGATGGTGAAAGTGTGTTTGCCAGGGGGAGAAAAGGGAGAAGAAGATAGAAAAGAGAGAGGGACGTGTGAGGGAGTTTGGGGGTGTGGAGTGGCTATTTTCCTCATCTATATAAATGTACTAGTTGCTTGGCATTGACCATGGATTAAATGCTATCTTGGAAACCTTAATCATTTCATTAGGCACTAGTCCTCAAACACAGCTACTTTCCTTCGAGCTCACACGGGCATGTTTTAACCTTGAAAGCATCCTTAAATTATCGTAACAATAATTATTCACACTTTATTCTAGTAAAAATACTTATTTATATATCCTAATTATACTAATAAAATATACTTAAATAAATATTAACTGATCAATTCATACAAAATAAATTATACCATCTATTAAAATCTAGCTTTATGTCTAGATATTACCATAAAAAGTTTGTTTGTAGTGATTTAAAAGTAAGAAGAATATTTTTTCCCCAAAAGGAAACACTATTCAATAGTTCTGTAGATGCACTCAAAATTGTAAATTTGCAGAAAATGCACTTCGATCCATAAATTATTAGCTAAGAATTTGTTAGGTCTTATAAATTTCAATGTTTTACTGCAAAGCCCAAATTCAAAAATAGCGGTTGGTAAAGGGAATTTTGGGTGTTATACAATGGATGTGTCATTCCTTAAGGCTGTGTGATGATGTTAAAAGTTGATATAAAAGCTGGTGGGTCTAATGAAATGTGTTGTTACTATTGATGCCTATTCATGGATGACCATGTTGCTTCATGAATATTATTTCAACTAGGTTTCTATTGAAACATGGACTTATGCGGAAATTAAATAAGGATAAAAACTATGTTATATATTTTATAGTTTTTCTTATACACACATGAATTTTTTGTCCTAATAGGTACTGGATGATGACTATTCTAAGATTGCGTTTCTCTGTTCTGATCGCTCTATCTGTCTCCATGCTAAATATGGAAGTCACTACAGTTTGCGAATTCCAAGGTTCTTTCCCTTGCTTTCAGCCAATATATGCATTTTATTTGTAATTTACTGGTTCCCAGCACCTAAGGTCGTTTTCTTCTTGCTTTATATGTATTATCTCTGTAACTACTAAATTCTGAGGAATTTGCATGTGCTATGTTCTTTTATCTGTACATTGAACCAATTAGCCCATGTTTGCCACCCATTATTTGACAAATTAAAGAGTTATGAATAGTATGTGTTAAGAGAATGTGTGGTTAAAAAGTAATGAAACTTTATTGTTTTGTGCATTGGATATTTTGTTGTGTGAATATGTGGTGGAGAATGATACTGTAGTTTAAATTGTAAAGGTCGTCAAACAGGCTCTTAGTTGTTGAAATGTGATTGGGTATCTAAAGTAGTGCTTGGGTAGGTGCTAGAGAGAGAATGAATTCTATATTAATTGTTATCAACTTTATTAAAAAATAAGAAATAGAAATTGATGATCCAACATATTTCAATTTTCAACTGCATTATAAAATATAATGTGCTTCTATTTAATTGCAGAACACTGTTTAGATTGATTTAGAGGATCTTAATTAACATAATATGTGTAGTTAAGGAGGTTTGATTATTATGATGCTATTATTCTGCTGGTGAACAAAATAAGTATGAGCTAGACTTCTACCAAGTTCCATTTCATAGAAAGATATGCTAAAATGAATTTGATTTCCATCAAGATTTGTATCATGGCTAGAGTACATTGTCACAGTTTGACTGCACTTTTTGTAAAGGAAGCTAACGTAGGTTCGGATGATGAATTTCCATCTTCTGTCAGCTTAATTTGTATATTTACTTCCCTGCCCGCTTTTACCTTTGCTTGACGTGTCATCAGTTTCTCTTTGGCTTTTTATTACTGATTATACAGGATGGGGCGAGACATTGCATACGATTGCTGGTCTTGTGACATAATTTGTGCCGCTTCTTCTCCAGATCTATACCGGATAAATCTTGAACAGGTTTGTCCTGCAAATATCTTACTTTGTTGTTTAAGAACAAATGTTTTCATTCTTTCGTTTGGATATCTGAGTTTGAGATTAGTGGTTGATAAGATCATTAACCGATGACTTTACTTGAAGAAAGGGAACCGCAGCCTCTTCCCACCAAAAAAAAAAAAAATGAAGGAAAAAAAAAGGTGCACACAGACTTACTCCCAAACTAAACTTTGTTGCAATTTCATTTGATCTAAATCACATTCTTCCCATTCCCTTTTTTTTTTTGGGGTGGGGGGAGTGGGGAAAGAAAAAGGCACATACCGATAGACCACTACCAACAACTTGAGCCTTATTCCTTAAAGAACCTTTCTTGCAATTTCATTTGATCTAGAGCCTACCTCTTTTGGAAAGCAGATGAAATCAAACTTCTGCAACTAACTCAGGGATATTTATTTTGATTGATCTCATCTACTTCATGTTGTTACCACTTTCTTCTAAGTAAAAGGGGAAGGACTTGGCTGATTTTGAGAGTCCATTTGTTGGAAAATTGAAAAGTTGAAGTTTGGGTTTTTAATCTTTAAAGGATAGAAGAATGCAATGCAATAAAAATTTAGGACAAGAGAATGTTAAGACTTAAGACTAGCTTAAGATAGTGAACTGTATAGATTATTGAGTTCAATAAGTTATGAAGGCCCATACTATTAGGCCTCCTTTTGGCAAATTTCTAAATAGTTTATAAAAAGGAATGTTAGTGGGTTTTACAAAATGTATGAATAATAATGAGTAATAGTTATGAATGTGTGGTTTTGAGATTAATATTTGACTTTGACTTAATTTATAAACTATTTATAATTTTAAGTCCAAACGGAGTCTAAACGTGGACAAGGAGAGTTCAAAAAAGGGAGATTTATTAATTGATTAATGATTACTATAATGAGTATTTTTGGATATGTGTGTGCAATGAGCGTACAGGTTTATTTAGCTACACATTTCATCATGGATGGAGTGGTGGTTCTTTACCCCTAGGTTTTGCCATGTGCTTCGGTTGAGCCTCATTTGGTGCCGATGAATAATTTTTAGTGACCAAAAGAAGATAGAGTTCTATGTTTGGACAGTAATAATAAATGTGCACTACGTTTGTTCAATTTATGGTTCTTCGAATTGGATTAAGGACCTATTTCTAGTGGATACACTATTGTTCTTTTCTCTCTCAGAATTTTATATGCTTTAAGAATGAAAGATGAGATTATCTTAAATATTTTATAGTTCAACTTTTCAAAGTCAATGATGTTTCAGGGTCGTTTCCTATCGTCACTCAACACACAATCCCCAGCTTTGAATGTGGTGTCTCGCAGGTTGGTGTAACTTGTTTCTGCTTTTATGCCATCTTCTAGCTCTTCTATCATAAGGATTATTCTAAACCTTGCATTTGTATTTCTAGATTTGGTCTTGGTTTGTAATTATCTGACTGTCTTCTTCCTTTTCCTTTCCTTTTTTTTTCCCCCTTTCAGCAACGTTCATGGGTTAGTTGCTGCTGGTGGTGAGGATGGAGCTGTGGAATGTTTTGACATGAGAACGAGATCTTCAGTTGGGAGGATAAATACCGTGGCATATGCTGGTGACATTGATGGGGTAACAAATTTTATATAACTTCCTATTACTTTGACTAGATTCCATGTCCACTTTTTGTTGATGACCCTGAAGATTAGTTTTCCTTGACTTCCAAAAGCCTTGAAGTTGGTATGCTTGAAATGCAGTTATATGTGTAATGCACTCTGTTTTGCCCATTTGAATATAATATCCATATGTCTTGGAAAAATCAATATTGTCCTTTTCCCATCTAGAACTCTGTTGCCTTTGCTACCGTAGTCTAGGGAAAGAAAGGGGGGGGGGGGGATGATTCTTAGGTGCCTGAATATTGTCAATGGAGGTTTCTTTAATTGATATACGTCTTTGATATTATGTGAAAATTGCAGGAGGTTACTGCAATTGAGTTTGGCGAGAAACAAGGTTATTTCATGGCTGTTGGAAGTAGTGGTGGAAAGGTATGCCTAAGAATGTTATATTTACTGTTCATTGCGGATTTGCAGTCATGTCTTATTATCGAACTTTGTTTACTTTCTGTATCATTCTTTTGTGCCATATTGGCAAAGCTAGCTGTGGAGTTAAGTTACCTATTTATGGGATATGCCCTCATTTCTCTCTTGGCCTTCTATGAATTTGCAATCTCATATTGTGCTTGCTAACGTAATGAAGTTTTTCATTTAACGAAATATCTATTGACCATGTGATATTTTGGCTACTCTTGGTTCTGCATCATATTTTACCTTCCGAGAATATCTTGTTCTATATGCCTTTGCTTGTTAGCAACTTCTCGGTCTTTAATCTGCATTATAGCCATGTCCTTGTCATACTCTGCTGTTGCATGTAGGAACATCTATTCATCAAAAGATTGATAGCTGTACTCAATAACATAGGTCCTTCGGTAGGACAAGTATTTAGGTCTCTCTCCTTCAGGCCAATAGGTTTGTATCTATTTGGCTCAACACAAAATTTATTCAGTCTGCATGGAAGGAAACCATTAAGTTGCATGATTATAATTTTTTGTGAATATATCAGATGTTTTGAAAAAACAAATAACCAGAAACATTGTAATATCAGATAAGGCATATGACAATCCTCTATTTGGAAAAAAATGTTGCGGCATAAAATAAAAACCACCAAAACGAAGAGTATATGCCTGGTTTATCTGTTTCCTTTTTGATACATCATGCCATGTGAATGTGATGGTTTTCTGTAATAACGTCTGTTGTAGTTCTTGTCCTTTAACTAATGAATTAATTGTGCACTTATTTTCTTCAAATAATTCAGGTTCTGATTTATGATTTGCGCAAATCTGATCCTGTGCGAGTGAAGGATCATATGTGAGTTACCTCTACTAACTTCTTAGTTACTCCAGTTATTTGATCATAGGATAGGATCTTTAGACATTCATGGGATCTTTACTAATGGAACCTGTCATGGTTTTGCAGGTATGGCAGCCCTATACTGAACATTAAGTGGCATAAAACCCTAAACTCTGAAAGAGAGAAATTAATCACTACTGATAAACACACAGTTAGGATTTGGGATTCTGAGACTGTAAGGAACTTTTTCATCTTATTATTTGACTATTTATCCTATGCTTGCTACAAATTCTGTTTTTTGTGCCTTGACGATTATTATACAACTGTCTTCGCATTTAGATGTGACTAGGGTAGATGTACTGCTGAGCTCTGAAAGTGCAAGCATATAGTCTTCATGCTACGATTTTCCAACAAATGTATTATAAAGAATGACTATCCAGGAACTTATACATTAAATATGACTGTAATTTTATTTTTTTAAATCACGGTATAAATAAAATCAACTATTAAATTTTAACAGTTTATGGAAATAATTTCTTTTAGTATTTTTTGGTGAATTGTAAATACTTGTGTTACTACGAAGAAGATAGCAAAGCAAATTCAGTTGTTTGGAACTATTTTTGGAGGAAAATAACATTGTAATGTTGATTTGAAAAATATAATA
>NC_036249.1:16784126-16788239 GCF_002742605.1 Olea europaea var. sylvestris | reverse complement strand
GTGAATCGTCAGAAGCTGAGGATGCCAATGACAACACTGCATCCAGGAAATCACGAGTTCCAAGGTAATGTTTCCCTCTCTCTACCCCCTACCCGCCACAATTATTTGTCTATGTTATTTTATTATCCCCTTTTAAGTGTATCCATTGTGTAGTTGTTGTCATTCATACTCCACCATATGGAACACAGTCAATATGGTACATTAACTGCATTTGTGTTCCCAATGTATATGCATATATATGAATTGAAAAGGTAAAGCAAGAATGATTTCCCTTTTATGGTGTAAATATGCATCGCCAAAACAACATTTAAATGAGTGTAGTAAATCTATGGTGCTTTTGTTACAATCGATCTCTATACATTTATCACTTCATTGAATGCAAAGTAGTAGCATATACTTGTAACGAATAACTTGAACTGTGTGCATCTTTTTTGCTTGTGATTCCATAGTCTGTGAGGGTGATTTTTAAACAAATAACTAAACCGATACTTGTGCATCCTAAAGGCATGCATGTCTTGCAAATCTAACGAGTCTCCAAAAGAACTGGGAAAAAAAATTTGACCCACTTTTTCTATTCATCTTTTTGTTTTTGTATGAAAATCTTATTTAAGTGTTCTACTTTTTGATATATTTGCAGATTCTATGAAATGAAGGATTGGCGACATGCAGAAGCGTTTTCAAAGGGTGTCTCTCTTGTGGAGGAGTTTTCTCTTCCTATGGAAGAGAGGGTGGCAAAAGAGCAGCAACGAGCTGCATATGCTTCAAAGCATGATGATGTCAAGATAGTAGGAGGAGGGGCACGGGAAATTTCTTTCAAGCCTAGAAGCTCCAAGAAGTACGTGGAGGATGATGAGGAGAAGGAAACGCGACGTGGAAAGAGGGGAGTCCAATCATTGAATCTAAAAGACGGGTCTGGTTTCCGAGGCCGTGGAAGAGGGGGATTTCGTGGGAGAGGGCGAGGGCGAGGGCGAGGGCGAGGGCGAGGACGAGGGCATCAGTGAACTTGACTAGAATATTTGAGAGGGATGGATGGATGTATCTGCATACAGTGTTACGAGCCATAGGGCGAAATTTTGACTTGTAGCCCAGCTGTACAATAAGATTATTCAAAGTGGTAGTTTAAAATATTATTATTTTTCATTATTATTGCAGGATAATCATTTGTAGAATCGAGTATTGTAGTGAATGCAAAAACATCGACCGCGTTCTGTTGTACCTCTTTTACACACCTGTTGATAATATACTCTGAAAATCGTGAGCCCATGTTTTGACTAGACATCAAAAGGCATGATTCATTGTTCGAAGTTATACAGGGGTGTCAAACTGGCCGGTGGGCTCGGGTGGGACTGGGTTGGTCCGGAAAAAACTCAAGCTGGCTCCGCTTGCAGCTTGATCCCTGTGCAGCTAGCAAAAAATGGCTTGTGACACAAACGGCCCATTAAAAAGGGGCCATTTTTGGCCCGTGCCCGGCTGTTAGTTACAGAAGCAGTTATTTTTAACTTAACAGTATTTTATTTTCAACTTCAATTTTCAACTTCTTTGCTTTGATGTTCAGTTTCGTTTACTATAATTTCTCAATTTTAAGTATACAAAATTTAATAGTTACAAATGAATTTTTTTAGTAATGATGTTAAAAAAATTTAAGGGTAGTTCGAATACTCTATTCTGCTACTACGCATTTGAAAAATGTTCTAATTAACTTGGAGGATATCTAAAAGAAACTTATATTCGAAACTTAAAAGGCCAAAAAAGATGCTTGAATTGTTGGCAATGTATAACACGAAAAAAAAAAAAAAATTGGTGTTCAAGATGGAGTGAATATTAGGGAAGCGTATTGCAATTACCGTGGTAAGAAGCTTAGTTGGAAGTTTGGTTTAAGCACATCTCATTTAAATAGGCACATGGCAAAGACTTGCTAAGTAAAACTAGTCGGTCTCGACCCCAAACAGATTGAACGTGTGTTTGGCAATTCTGATTCTACTCTTTCTACGTTCGTATATTCATAGGAAATATTTAGTAAAGGAATTGCTGCATACTTTGCTACAAGTGAAATGTTGTTTTTGCATGATAGACTCCACTCACTTTACTCGACTCGTGCAAACTATCTTCAATCTAGGTATAATCCTTATCATAGAAATACTTTTCTTACAAACATTATAAAATTATATAACAAAAGAAAACAAGCTGCTATTGAAGTTTTAAAAACTTTCGATAGTGTTATATCGTTTACCGCTGATTCATAGATCGGTGGTAACAAAAATATATTATATTGTTGCTATAGTTCATTACAATGATAATCTTTGGATTTTGCATAAAAGAATTATTGCATTTAAATTACTAAAACTCCCAATAACATATTTATGATTTAAAATAGATTATACAAGATTTTGGTATGCAAGAAATAGTTCAAAGTTTTATTTTTGACAATGTAAGTGTGAATAAACTTGTTATTGAAAAATACGTTAATGATCTTAACACATTCGGAGGTTTATTTTTCATCAGCATTGTGATCATTATCAAGTTTATTGTAAAAGATGATTTAGAACATATAAAAGGACAACTAGACAAAATTAGACAAGCACTAAATTTTATTACTGTATCACCATTGAAAAAACAAGCATTTAATAATTTATGTGCAAAAGATAGCTTACAGGAGCGATCATTTACTACTGATGTAACACATAGATGGCACTTTAAGTACCTTATGTAACAATTGTGCGAAAAATATGATAAAATTATGTCACCGTATTAAAATGGTAGGGAGCTGAAAATAATTTGGAAGATTGAGAATGGTCAATTACATTTGTGTGAATAGATTCTTAAGATTTTCATTTTTTATGCAATTTGTAGTTGTGTTTATTACCTACATCTTCACTTATTCTACAATATCTTTTCTACGTTTCACAAACATTAATTAATATAGGAGTTTTTCCAGTTTTTGTAAATGCAATCTTGTCTATAGATTTAAAATTTAGCAAATATTGAGAAGAGTTGCCCTTCATATTTTTTTAGTCTCGGTGCGGATCCTCAGGTTAATTTAATTGGTATTGTTAAAATGGTGCTTGACATTTTGGAAGCCCAATGATGCAACCCAAGTTTTGGATCAATTAAAAGAATGTGACCCGGTTGTTTAAATTGGACAAATGCATGTTTTGTTAAACGTGTTTTCTCAAATGGATGGTTTAGATCATAACAAGTGGAGCCTTTACAACCGCTGGATGCATGTTGATATGTATATATACACTTCCTGTGATTTTTCGTTGGGCAGTGTAATCATATTTTCGAGAGACTTCTAGGGTTTTCTCTCTTCTTCGTCTTTGTCTTTCTCTCTGAAAACCTCTGGTTTTTCTATAAACTTTTGTAAATCTAGATATTCTTGGTGAGATCTAGAGTGCTTATATAGTAAGGTTTGATTTTCTGCTCGTGTTGAGCAGTTTGTTTGGGGTTACTTGGTTTAATCGTTTTTGAGGTTAGAGTTTTCGAGAAAAAGGGAAGTCCGAGGGTAGATCTATGTGATTCTTGGTTCTATAACTTTGTATTGATACTTTTACTGGTTATTTGTATTGGATTGGAGCGATAACCACTATTGTGGATGCTCAACATGGTGAATAGCCCATTTTTGTGTGAACATTCAGGCCTACGGACGAAAAAATTCTTGGTGTTCCTTCGTTGATTTTTTTGATTACTCTTTGTTGTGAATTTTTGGGACTGAAAAATATAACAACAGTGGTATCAGAGCATTCGATCTGAGCATAATCTTCGATTTGGTCCTTTGTGGTGTTCTTTACCGTTAGAACCTTCGATTGTGCTTTCTGGGGTTCTTGATCGCCGTTTCCAGGGGAGAAGTAAAATAGACCAGTAATCGCTATTTTGCATTTTTGGCTTGAGAGGTGTTGGTAATGAGTTTCTAACCCTAAAACTCTCATTAACCTTCAATTCTAGTGATATATTTTAATTTTCTTGGTTGAAACCCACCTAGATCTTCCTCTGTCTAGGATTTCATGCGAGAACCCTAGAATCTTTGAGGATTACGTTTAACGGTTTCTTCAAGAATAGCCGTTAAATTTTATTTTCGAAAGTATCTGACTGTGTTTGTGGGGTTATTTAGGTTAT
>NC_036249.1:16780593-16782005 GCF_002742605.1 Olea europaea var. sylvestris | reverse complement strand
AAAATGAAGACCAGTTTGAGGTGGAGCATGCCCAGGAATAGGTTACTGAACCTGCTCCTGAACCTGACCAGCAGTTAAACCCCTTAGAAGATTATCATCTTGCTAGGATAGAGAAAGAAGGGAAATCATACCACCTTTAAGGTATAGAGAAACTGATTTTAATATTGTAGTTAGTGTGCAACACCTTTTAGACAATGAGCTTGAGACTTATGAAGAGGCCATTAAGGGAAAATATTTAGAACATTGGCTTTTAGCCATGGAAGATGAAATGCTCTCATTGACTAAAAATAAAACTTGGATTTTAGTTTATAAACCTAAAGGGGAGAAGATCATTGACTGCAAACGGGTTTATAAAATAAAGGAAGGTGATCAAAAAGAGGGAAATGTTAGATTCAAGACCAGGTTAGTTGCTAAAGGCTTTAACCAAAGAGAAGGAATTGACTACAATGAAATTTTTTCTACAGTAGTCAAATATACTTCCATAAGAATTCTACTTTTCTTGTTTCACATTTTGATTTTGAATTGGATCAATTAGATGTGAAAATTGCTTTTCTTTATGAAAATTTGAATGAAAAGATTTATATAACTCAGCCAAGTTGAACAAGAAGGGAAAGAAAACAGTGTATCTCTTACAGAAATGTCTCTATGGCTTGAAACAAGCCCCAGACAATGGTATATCAGGTTTGATACTTTTATTAGAGGACTTGATTTCAATAGAAGTGAGTATGATATGGGGGTCCTGATTCATGTTATCTTTTGCTATATGTTGATGATATGTAACAGGCTGGGTATGATGTAACTGAGATTAAAAATATTAAGAAAAATTTAAAACAAGATTTTGAAATGAAAGATCTAGGTCCAGCAAAAAGAATTTTAGGAATGGAGATTAGAAGAAATAGAACTGATCATAGTTTGTTTCTCACTCAACAATCATATATTTCAAAGATATTATGCATATTTTCTATGATTGAAGCTAAAGAAGTCACATTACCTTTAGGCAGTCATTTTAAATTTTTTGTAGTACAGTGCTCTAAAACTGAAATGGAAAGAAATAGGATGGAAAAAGTTCCTTAGGCAAATGTTGTTAGCTAAGTTATGTATGTCATGATCTGTACCAGACCTGATTTTACATTTGCTATTAGTGTCTTAATTAGATACTTGAGTAATCCAGGTAAATGTCATTGGGAAGCCATGAAATGGTTATTAAGGTATTTAAAAGGGACATCACATTTAGGGCTAATGTTCAGTAAAAGGAAAATAAGAATAAAACTTGAAGGCTTTGCTGATTTTGATTTTGCTGGTAATTCTGATAACAGGAAGTCAACATCTGCATATGTTTTTACCTTAAATGATACCTGCATGAGTTGGAAATCTTTGCTGCAAAAACTAGTAGCTCTATCATCAACAGAAGC
>NC_036249.1:16759788-16775949 GCF_002742605.1 Olea europaea var. sylvestris | reverse complement strand
ATTAACTCCATAGCAATAAACATTGGAGTTGCTTCAATTTCTGAGAGTTTTGGCAGTTTTTGAAAACTCAAAGGTCAGTTGGAGAAAGTAAAAAATTGCAAAACGTGGACACTCCAAACGGGCCAATTTTTGCTCTGTTCGATCCGATATTCGTGTACGCATGTCACGTCTGCATACAAGTTCGAGGTCCGAAGAAAATTTCGGTCCATGTTTTGCACCCCTCTCTGTGCGCACACGTGGAGAGAGCCTTTATGTTACACATGATTACACCCTTCCAATGTACAACCATATTTAAAGTGGTTCTTGCTTTCATATCTTTTCTATGTGAGACAAACTCGGATCAACTTTGATCTTCCAAATTGGACCAATGAATCCCACCGAAAAGTGTGCTAAAAGCGAGCCATTTACTCATATTTTCCAACACCCCTAAATCCCACCACGGATTATTTATCTTGAAGCTTATTTAGGATGAAAATTACCCGATATCAAACCAAAAAAATTAGATAGAAACACATCAAGAATATTGAAAGTGTAAAAGTATATGAAACTAGGATTTTTTATTTTATTTGTAAACTCGAGTTATCGAATAAAGTCGGCTATAGAAGACACAAAGGACGAGAAAGCTCAATGGATTGAAAAGTGAAAACACCAATTATAATTGGAAAAGTTTCTTTACATAAAGGATGGAGAAATGAAAGTAAATGATTTTGTTTTCTTGTTAATCCATGATTATACATCTTTTTTCGTCCAGAAAATACCCGATCAGGGTCGTAGTGATGAATGAAAGAAAGGGTTTATGAGAGATTGGATCTAATTGTACGAAGAATGCTTGATAAAAATAACTGACTTCCTGACCTTCTTAATTGGTATTGTTCATCTGGGCATCTTTCTTTCAAGAAAAATCTTTCTTCTTCCTTGAGCACTTCATACGTTTCTAATACGAGATGCCAAGACGATTTCAGTTAAAACATATTAGATTTTATGAAACTTTTAGCTCAAGTGGTCCTTTCTTATCAACACTTGAAATTATTACTACCCCATTTAAAAAATAAAAATAAAAATACTAGGATATTACGAATTCACCCCACAATTGATTCGGCGTTGTCAACTTCATGTCCTCTCCTTGTGGAAACACACGCACATGAAGTACCAATTCATATCCATCAGTGTCATTTCCTAGTGTAATCTTGAGTTTCGAAGAAATTATGGCGTTTGAGGTGATCAAAAATGAAGAAAAATGCCCATTCAAGAATTCTTGTTTTGGGTGGATGATTATAATGCTTCTCCTGCTCTGCAATCGGGGTAGGCCCCAAGAATTTTGATACTCTAAGCGACCAAGTTTTATGAGGCCTTAGTTAAACATAATTATTTTACAAACATAGCAACTCCCAACAAGACTTATGAAAAAAAATGTCATTTTCACCAATTATTATTATTATCAAAATCTACTTGCTCATACATACAATTATTCTAAATTTACAATAAATTTTATAGTCTCCATATATGCATTCAAAAGTAATTACTTAATTTTGATTCATTCATGAATTTGAGTAGTCTTGGAGGACAATTCTTATTAAAGCTAAGGTTCCTCCAGCTTGGAGAGTATGAGATTTCAATTTAAATGGTATATAAGACATCTATGGATTGTCAAATTCAATAATAAAATGTTATCCTAACACAACTTGAAACTAATAAAGTTTCATTCTACTCTCAAATTCAAACAAGTAGAAAAATTACAGTTGGTAGAAAATTTTACGGTAGTAAATAAATCCACAATATGGTAGGCATGTGTGTGAACAATTGCTGTTTTGCTTTGGACTTCACTTTCTTTACATTCTGTTTATAGCTAAACACTTGGAACTTTCATGGATGCACAATTGCACATTATTTATGTTTGAGAAAGCGTGAATTCAGTAAATATAGATATACAAGGTCTAAATTATATGCTAACAGAAGCTCAATCTGAGCAGGAAAACTAAGAAAAATAAGTTGCAGTTCATATTGTTACAATTGTTAAAATTTTAGTTGTTCAAAATTATTAAAAAAAAAAAAAAAATAAAAAAAATTTTGGGCTTAACCATGCGGCCACACGGGTTAAGCCCATGCCGCATGAGGCCCTCCTGAAACTGGGAGGGCCACTTGCACTATAACCATGCGACCGCACGGTTATAGCCCATGCGGTCGCATGGTTATACAAAGTGTTCGTTAGAGATTCGTTTTTTACCGATTTTCTTTTGAATTTGGTGCATTTTCAACATAATTTTGCACCATTTCGTGGGAACCTTTCAAAGCCTATAAATAGGTGTTCCAATTGCAAAGAAAAACACTCTTGAGAAAATTAAGAAATCCACCACAAGATTATTCTCCCAAATTATCACATAATCAATCCTATATCTATTTTTACTTGTTCTTTGTGAAAGATACACTTTGCTTTTGGTGTTCTTCACACAAACGCTTGTTTAATCCTACAAACTATTTGCCGGAACTCCTCAAAAGCATTGGAAAGGGGGCAAATAACGTTTGAGGATAGCGTTATCATTTTCGTGTTCTAGCCGCATGAGGCCCTCCTGAAACTGGGAGGGCCACTTGCACTATAACTATGCGACCGCACGGTTATAGCCCATGCGGTCGCATGGTTATACAAAGTGTTCGTTAGAGATTCGTTTTTTACCAGTTTTCTTTTGAATTTGGTGCATTTTCAACATAATTTTGCACCATTTCGTGGGAACCTTTCAAAGCCTATAAATAGGTGTTCCAATTGCAAAGAAAAACACTCTTGAGAAAATTAAGAAATCCACCACAAGATTATTCTCCCAAATTATCACATAATCAATCCTATATCTATTTTTACTTGTTCTTTGTGAAAGATACACTTTGCTTTTGGTGTTCTTCACACAAACGCTTGTTTAATCCTACAAACTATTTGCCGGAACTCCTCAAAAGCATTGGAAAGGGGGCAAATAACGTTTGAGGATAGCGTTATCATTTTCGTGTTCTAGCCTCTAATTATATCTATATTATTTTATTACCAATTTTCTTCTCTTCATTGCTTTAAATTTCCAACAACAATCTCCATAAGAATTACAGGTTAGTGTCTTAATGATAATTTAAAACAAATTGAAACCAACAATTATTAAATAAAGGTACCTCATTCCTCACCACCTGTGTCCGTGTTCCCGAAGGCACCCCTCTCTTTCAAGAGGATTCACGGCATGTCAAGCCATAACTACTAAAGAAATATCAAATTCAAAATTCGAAGATCTAATACTCTATTATGCAAAGATCTATTGCAATGGTATCACTAATCTCCACTAGAACGATAAATTGATGATTGAGCATGCTTTTCATTTAATTTTCTCCCAAAAGTTTAATCTGCAAAATATTAAAAACAGAAATATTATAAACTAATTTTAGTTCCATAAATTGCATAAGTTAACATTCTGAATAACTATAAATTGAACAAGGGAATGGAAGAAAGAGAAAACGAACCTTCAATTGTAATCATCATTTCTGCAAATTGAATGAACTATTTATTATTATTAAAAATGGATGCTCACCAACGGAATTGATAATCTAAATTCAATCTCTGCCCTTTTCATCTTGTTCCCAATCTTGATCATGGAAACGTTCATATTCTTGGCCTTTTCACAGTCTCAACTGCCGCCTCAACCACCATTTCCATCTGAATATGTATTTGTTAATCATAATCCAAGGATTGTAGATTATGGAGGATTAAACTGTAAAGATTCAAAGATGAATTATCCAAGATGCAACTAGAAAGGGACTTGAGCTCAATAAGAGAAATTTAGGGTCCAAAGTGATAGGGAAGCAAACTTGTACTCGTGATCGCATGTCATAAGCCCACGCATCTCAAGTAAGGGACCTTCATTTTTAGCAAGCACAAAACCTTGCTTGTGTGATCCCAGACATATAGGCAATGCGATCACTTAGGCATATACAACAAAATTTATTTCGTTTCCTATTTTGATTCAACCTCTATTTGAAAAAAATAAATAAATAAAAGGATCGTTCGTAATTCATTTAAGAGAGAAGTTTTAGAGATACAAAACACGTACTTTTCACATAAATTACATACAATTATTTGGAGTATGAAAAACAAGAAAAAGATTCAAGAGGATTATCCGAGAAGTATTGAAGAGATTCCAGACTTAAAGACTATCTTCCACATTCTTTCTATGCTTTAATTCCGGGTATGGACTATCAATCTAATTTGTGTTTTTGTAACCACACAATGTTTGGGTAGTTTTATAGACGTTAGATAAGGATTAACCTTGTATTATAAAATTTTAGTGTTAGTTTCAAGATTTTGGTTTTGAATGGTTGTTAGGATTTTAATGCATTTTCAATTACTTAGTTAATAATTGAATTGATTTATGATTTGCTTTGATATTCGAAAGAATGAATATAAATTATAACACATCGTAACAATATTGTAAAGTTCGTTCGGAGATAAAAATATACTGCTAATTCTTTGCAGGATCTTATGAATGTCTATGTGTTTCAACATATCTTCATGTACTTGCAACATCCTTCATAGAATATGGGGCAATCATATATTAAGGATAAATTAAATTCTATTTGAAAGAGATTGTTAAATAAATTAGGAATATTGATCTTTAAATCCAAATAACCATGTCAAAATTATGAGAAATTGATATCGAAAAGAAAGAATATAAGGGTATTCGAAGTCCTAGTGCTTTTTCGTTAATCAATTCCATAAACGCTTCTTTGTAGGTCAATAGGTTTATGCTTAGTTGTCGATTTAATTAGTCATAATCAAAATCACGGTTTTTTTCCCTATTAGTTTATAGTTACTATTAATTGGAATCTAATTAAATATTTAGTCCTCATGGGAATAATACTTTACTCACACTTTATTATTTGACTATGATACTGCACACTTGCAAAATTATAGCAAATTAAACTCGACCAGGCACAAGAGGTCTTTTGTGTACCATGGAATTGCTTGACTTGAACTTAGACTTGACGGATGGTTGCATGTTGTATGCTGGATTCACAAATAGTGCAATTGTACGACATAATTGACTAATTTTTACATATAGCTATTGTTTGAACCATATTATTTTCATAAAAATGCATTTTTGAATAATGTATTGATAGGAAATGTGAGGTTAAAAAATAAGGAAAATTTTTGAATTTACATGTAATATTATTTTATTGAAAAATGTGTAGTTAAAATGATGTTAAATCACTGTTGAAAAATGTATTATTTTTCAAAGAAAGTGGCTCAAATAGGGTCATAATAAATTTAAGTTGTTTTTAGACTACAAACTTGTAGAACAAGCCTATAGGTGGTGAATAACTTGGCACTATATTTTTATCCGCACACCTTGTAGACCTTGAGTTTACTTATTATATTCATTCATCATTTACACATTTCTTAAAATCTTAGAATGACATCTAATAAAAACCTTGCAAAACATGATCTAATTACACTCCTCGGTTGCAAATGTGGTTCATGAATAATATGATATTTCAAATATTTGATCTAATGAGGGTATAAATTAATGACCTTACATATCTTAATATTTGCAACAAAAACAAAAGAATGGGAAATGGATGGAAATTCTTTTTGGTTGGTGGAAAATGAAAAATATATATTATTCACGATTAAAAAAAAAATGTTCATCAAGGCATGTGAAACGTGTAAGTTTTCACTTTTGCAGAAATGTCCACACTGTTGGGCGACCCTCGTATCATCTACAATTAAAGTAGAATACTATCATGCGTCCGAGATTTCAAGTACTGTGGTGACATGTGCGGAAAATGCAAGGCCATTGGGTAACTTAGCTACTATGAGAAATTTTCAGAACACTTCAGAAGCTGAGCTTCCATACTGCGAAGAATAGCCATCCTAAAGACTCTCCCCACCCAACTTCTTCATCTTGCATTTTCGCTGATCAAGACTGTGTCAACCATCAATCGAAATATTACCAAAGTTCACTATTAGGTGGCATGATTTTCTCATATAGTAATGCTATTAAGCACCATTAGTATTTAACATCAGTCTACGTGACAATACTTGTGTTATTAAAATATAGATTCAATTAAATAGAGGGATTTATGACTCGTTTATAAGAATTTATAATATCATGATGCCTAGACTGGTGCTGACATCACTGGTGCTAAATAATATTATTTTTTCTCATAACATTGTGTTTCTCTCGATGAGCTATTAATTGGGAAAGACTTGATATTATAATTTGTTTTTAAGACATCTTTCATTTGCATAACAAATGTGGTAGTTGTAACTTTAGTTATGGATAAGATTATAGCATTATGGATTCAGAGCACTATATATTAATATGTTTGTGTGATTTATTTATTCTGCGAAGTCTGATCTCTAAATTTGTAGCAAGCAAAAAATCCTTCGAGTGACTACTTGGCAAAATCACTAAAAACGAAAACATTATAATAATGTCTCCCCCTCAAGGGTTTCATTGATCGCTGCATTCCATGTGTGATATCATGATACGACCACTTCGATGCAGGAAAAACAAATCAACGTTTGAAATAATAGGCAACCTAAGTACTTCTTTCGTTTTATTGCAATATTAATCTTTTCAAAACTCTTTATGCTGAGTATTACATCTCATATCATCTTTATTTTCAATTGAAATCCTGTCATAGATATTTCTTCAGTTATTCTTGTTGGATGTCAGGGTTCTTTCTTTTCAATAGCTATCAAAAATTGTTAAATTTCTTGTCGAGTATAAATTTATGTGGATTATAACCAATAGTTTGATCAATCCATTGATTGTCAACTTTTGAATGTTAGCTGCTAATGTTTCTTGCTATTGTTTGATTTTCTTAGCATTGAGTTGCGATTTTGTTGATACCCCGACACTTGAATTTATGGAAGAGAAAACCTTTGATGTCTGAATGTTAAAGATGGTCTTGACAATATCTAAAAATGATGATTCGTTTGTTCAGCTCTCCATTTTTTCGTAAGCTTACAAGTTGCAAAATTAGGAAATTCAATGGAAGAATAATGCTCTCTATTGTGCAAGATTTCAACAGATATGATAGAATCCTAGAATAAGGAAGACCAGGATGCCTATGTCAAACTTTATTTGACATTTCAGACTCATTACAAAGTAATCATTGTACAGAGAAAGAACGTAAGCTGCGCGGAATCGATAGTGCAGAGAAAAGTGACATTCTTGTTTAGGCAGGCTTTTTCACTGTCAACTATCATGACATTTGATCCTGCACAACTACAACCACCATTAGTAAAATGTCCATCTCAATTTTGGTCTACAAGCTAGCCAACAGTTACTAAGCACTTGTTTGACTTCCATTAAACTAAAACTCCTTATTTCTCATACTTATTTTCAACTTCACATTTAAACAATAAAGTATTCCGTACATAAACTCAAAATATTTTCTTACTTTTTTAACCACACTTTCTCCTAAAAATAACAATTCAAAACATCATTTTTCTCCAATTTCCCTTTATAATGGCCATTGAATAAGGGCTAAATTCATAGAGAGATTAGGTGACACAAGAATATCCTTTATGTTGGATGATACATCACCAACTGCCACAATGGGTAGAGCACTGCCATTGGTTGTATCATGTTCGGATATGCAAGGAGCTACAATATTTTCTTATATTACTTAAGCTATGGAGAGAATTATTCATATGATTAGAATCACCTAAATCTAAGTTTTAAGAACTAGTGCCTTGAAACCAAATGCTAAAAATGCACTCAGAATCATTTCTTGCACTGCTTCTCAGAGAAGGTATTGGAGTTTGTAAAGAAACGACAGAAGTTGCAGTATCCACAGTAGGAATAGCAGGCTGTAAATTAAGAAGTAGAAATAGTTACAAATTTTTTAAGGACAATGAGGGACAATATGGCCATATTTCTTACAACTATAGCACTATGTGGTGCTCATATCCCGACCCTTCCCCTTGTCATGAGCAGCAAAGGCAACTGACACAGTATTAGAAGAAACATATGCCTGCTACATAATATTTTGAATATTGAGATGTTGTTCCTCATGCAAGAATATCCAAAACATGGATGATGCATCCAAATTTGGAACAAGATCTCTATTTATTAGAGAGGCTCAAATAGATTTGCAATTTCATCATAAATTTATCTCTTTAGCTGGTTTTGTATACATATTCTACTGCTGCCAATCCTGTTGCCAATCCTTCTGCAAAGGCCTTGGCTGTAATGAGGTCTAAATAATCACCCCACAAAGTAAATTTCAAAGAGTTAAAACCTCGAAAGAGAAGTTTTATAATTTTCTACAAACTTGCTTGTGTTTTCCCTTTTTGTCATCTATATATACATGTATAGTATTTCTCCTTACAAGGAAATTATGAAATACACAATCCCTATAAATCAGCTATTCTCAATAGAAAGATAATTTTCAAAGATAAATATAATGTCCTAAATTATCTCCGTTAACATCCATCCTCAAATCGATGTTGGGAAGCCAACTAGGAACAAGTTGCTTTTCGAACCCCTACCTATACCCCCTCCCATTCGTCCTCGACGCACTATACACCGTCCTGCTCATCTTGCTGATTACCTTTGTCCTACTTTACCATCGACTTCATATGTTACGGCTTCTACCGCTCCTATTGAATCTTCAAGTACAGCTCATCCCATTTCACATGTTGTCTCATATCGTGATCTTTCTCCTAATCATATTGCTTTTCTATCTGCTTTATCACAATCTTCTGATCCTAATCGATACTCTCAAGCTGTTAGACATTCCCAATGGCATGATGCTATGCAAGTTGAGATTCGGGCACTTGAATCTAATAATACTTGGCTACTTACACCTCTTCTTCCACACAAAAAACCCATTGGTTGTAAATAGGTCTTGAAAACTAAACTCAATGCAGATGGTTCCATTGAAAGGTACAAAGCTCAGTTGGTGGCCAAGGGTTACACTCAGGTTGAGGGCCTTGATTATCATGATACCTTTGCTCCTGTAGCCAAACTTGTCACTGTGTGTTGTGTTTTGGCAATTGCAGCATCCCATAATTGGTATCTCCATCAACTTGATGTCAATAATGCATTTCTTCATAGAGATTTGAAAGATGAGGTCTACATGACCCTTCTCCCGGGTATGGTTGAGAGGGAGAGACTCGTGTTTGTTGTCTCCTTAAATCTCTATATGGTCTCAAACAGGCTTCTTGTAATTGGTATTCGAAACTATCCTCTGTGTTGTTGTTAGCTGGTTTCATTCAATCTACAGCTGATCACTCACCTTTTGCTAGAACTATTGGCTCTTCCTTCACTGTTGTTCTAGTTTATGTTGATGACATCTTGGTTGCAGGTAATGACCTCCCTGTCATCACTTCTCTCAAATCATCACTTAATGACAGGTTCAAGATCAAGGATTTGGGCACTGTGAAATACTTTCTTGGCCTTGAAATCGCCCAATCATTGCATGGCATCTTCATTAATCAGAGAAAGTACACCCTTGATATTCTTGCTGACTCTGGTAACTAAGGTTCCCGCCCTGCATCTTTCTCGATGGATCAAAATTTGAAGCTTTCTCCAGATGATGGCACTCTACTTTCTAACCCCAGTTCTTACCGACGGTATCTCACAATCACTCACCCAGACATCTTCTTTTCTGTCCATACATTGAGCCAATTCATGCAAAATCCTCGGGATTCAAATCAACAGGCTGCACTTCATGTTCTACGTTATCTAAAAGGATCTCCAGGTCATGGACTTTATTTATCTTGCCAAGTGTGAACTTAAGCTCTCTGCATACTTTGACTCCGATTGGGCTAGTTGTCCCACTACTCGTCGATCCACTACTGGTTTTTTTGTCACCCCAGACTGTTGGTTGAGTATCGTGCTATGGCAATGGCTATATGTGAACTTGTTTGGCTCAAATCACTTTTGCTTGATCTTGTTGTTCTCCACCCACAGCGTATATTGCTCTATCGTGATAATGAGGCTGCTTTACACATCATCTGCAATTCTATTTTTCATGAGCACACCAAACATATTGAAATTGATTGCCATTTTTGTGCACGAGAAATATCTATTTGGGCTTATCCTACCTTCACATGTCCCTACGAGGCTTCAACTGGCTGATATCTTTACTAAAGCCCTTGGGAAGGACCTCTTTCATCATTTCACTCGCAAGTTGGGCATTATAGACCTTCATGCTCCAACTTGAGTGGGAGTATTAACCATAATTATAGGAATTATAAAAGATGATTTCCTTAATCAAATATTTTGTCTTAGATTATTTTCCTTCCACATATAGTAGGATGTGCTTGTAATATATTCACCAATGTACCGCGTATTCAATCAATGAATTATTTCATTCCATATGAAAATTAACAAACAAGGAACCTCGAACCAATACTTTTTACTGGATAAAACTTGATCCATCTTAAGGTACAAGGTTGAGAAACTAAACTGAACTGACCAAAGATTAGTGTATATATCATTTGAAAATACAAGTCTTTGGCAATAGCTTTTACAAGCTGAAAACAATGGTGAATGAATGTTATTTCGCCACACTTCTGCTTGCTCCAACTGAGTTTCACTATGTATCTATATGAAAAATGAAGAGAATAAAGTAGTATGTGCATAAAGAATGAAATGAATGCAATTGAACTTAGCCTCAGCCAAAAGCTTGGGGGGGGGGGGGGTTAAAGTTTTCATGTATCTTCTGCAAAAACTTTGAATACATAATCGCGAAAACGCCTCGAGTATTGTTTCGGATCAACTGCTGATATTGAGTTGGGATCATATTGAATGGACTTGTATGCATGCTCGAGTTTCTTTGTAATGTCATAGTCTTGAAGAATGTCTATTATGCCGAAAAACATCACTACGTCATAGTACTCTCCAGTTGGTTCTCCTACTAATTCACAGTCATTCGTTCTTTCTACTCTTTCTACTCTTCCAGGCATGTTGATTCCCAAACTTATGCTAGCCCACCTGTAAACATGAAATTTTTTTACGGAACATTTGTGGAAGACAAAAACTTTTTGGAGAAAATGTTCGAAGAAGTTTCGATATGAGAACCAAGTGCATGTGTAGTGCACAGCAGTAGATAGGACTGACAGCATCAAATAAGAAAAAGAAGCTAAAATCTTGTTTGTACTACTGTTCAGTCCCAATAGTACTGCTTACCAAAGATATTTTAAGTATCTTACCCTGCAGGGTCTAAAAGCAACCGATCCACATCTGCTAGGGAGAGGCGCGGAACTGAATCAGTTTCCAAGCTACCATTATCTGCAGCAAAAGAAGAAATTATAGTTTCTTGGCTTTCGAAAGGCCTGAATTATGATCAAGATAGTCCGCCAAGATTCCAATTTTAAGACTTGAAGATGTTTATTCAAGTAATTTAAGTACAAATTCTATGAGGACAGGCTTGCATTTCTTATTATTACCAACTTGGAGTAATACCTCAAATAGTTAAAGTTAATAATTAATCTAACTTCAGCCTCCTATTGAAGTTTCCTCCTGAGTACTAAAGATGAAAGGAATATCTAAAAAGCTTTGTCTATTGTGAACGAGTAATTACCAACTGGTGTAAGAACCCCAGATGGAGTATGTTCATCATTTGTTGATTCTCTAAAGTGAAGACCAACTAGCATACTATAATCCATAATCCTCTCCTGTTCGAGGAAATCACAGTCCCTATCAACTTGCCTGAAGAAATTAACAAGTGTCATCAATTTTTTTTAAACATTGAAATGGAATCTGAAAACACTAGAAAATGGAGATGGAAGCGGAATTTTACCTTCGAAATTCTTGAAACCATGTCTTTTGAAGTCGGAAAAGGAAGTTGAGATCAAGATCCTTCAGAGTTGTAGTTGCATCAATCTCTGATTCAGGCTTATCAGTCAATCGGCCAAAAGTGGATCCTTTCAAATCATATCGTTTGTGGATCATATAATCGGAACAGAAGAGGTTTCCCATGATGATGAAACGAACCTAAATAATCAATCATATTAATCTTGTACTGACAATTATGTTACATGAAACCTCAGTTCTATTCGTACCTTTTTTTGAGCAGGTCCATTCAGCTTGACACAATGCAAGCCATAGTATTTTGTCACTAGAGTGTTCTCAAAAGCACGAACGTGATTATAATAAGCATTCAACATCCTTAAAAGCACCTAACCATGAAATGGAAACATGAGAAGAATGTTATATTTCAGTATTCTTACAAATATTTAACTATCAGGAATTGAAATCTTACTTTTACTTCTGCCTTCTTCATTGTCTTTATCATATAACGATCATCGTTGGTTAAGTAAAAGAAACTTCCACTTTTTCCAGGGGAGGAAAGTTCTCGTAGTGCATCATTCCCACATATGGATAACATGTAATCTGCTGGATCAACCTTGAACAACATTCTTAAAGACCTGAAAATATCATGATTGATAAACTAGGACTTTTCTTGTGGTTTGAATTTAGAAATACAAGAACTCTGTTTGGATTCATTCAGAAGTCGAATCCCATGTTAAGTTGTAGTAAAGAAATTCATGATCTGCATGTGGTACAAGGGCTAACCTGAATACTTTGGGGCAATAATCTTTCCATCTGAATTCACAGGATTGGTGAGGGGGAGTATGTTTGGATCCCTCAGAGGGAAATTTTGTCCAATACTTTTCCTTTGGGTCGAAAGCTGAAGGCTTCAGATCGAGTGAAGGACATGGACCAGGTCTTCCAACTGAATGCCTGTGGATTACGAGGCTATGTTAGTGATGAGAATCAGGGTCGAAATATAAGTACAAATACAACATAGAACAACTCGAATACTTTTCTGACTATTATATCATCTCCTTTTATGTCAGAAAATTTGGCAAAAAAATCTCTCCCATAAAAAATTAAGATCAAACAATCAAATATTGAAGCTAAAGTGGAACATAGAGACATGTATTGTTACCTAATTCCTAGCTGCAAATTGAGCATAAGATCATAATTCCTATGCCCTTTACATATTGTATCCCCTTGTCTTTTCACCACTTTAGGTATCCTAAGAGGGCTGCCTCGAGTACTTAAACTGTCAGGTTGTAAACCTGCCAACACATCGTCCCCTTCATTTCCTGCCATCCTTATCCTTTCTATGGCTCCGGCACAACTAGGAGAGGGCACAGCACCATCTGATAAACGCATTCTACCTAATTCCCTATCTACCCCTGTGTCTATTCTACCATCAACCGACATTCTTCTTGGCCTTACACTTGAATCTGAGCCCTTGGATGACCTCCAAACTGCAAGCTTCTTTTGTGAGGGCCATATCGGAACTTTCTCATTTGGACAAATTATGCAATCCTTCAAATCATTGTTGAAAACTTCCTGAGGATTCCATTCAAGATTTTCTTCTAATAAGGATCCAGATGGGTAATAAGTCCCATTCTGTTCAGTAGGATCCTTGCTCCAATTTCCCACATAGAAACTCCCATCTGCCCATTTATATGTTCCATTCCCTTTGGGAAATCCATCTTCCCAATTCCCATCGAAAATGTTCCCATTAGTCCAACACATTTTCCCTTTCCCACAAATCGTTCCATTTTTCCATTCCCCGGTGTAACAATTCCCATTCTTCCATTGATACATTCCCTGCCCTTCCTGCAACCCACGACTCCATTCACCATCGTAACTATCACCATTAGCATATTCCTTAACACCATGGCCATGCTTTAAATTCATCACCCAATAACCTCTATATGTATCTCCACTAGGCCCTGTATACGTACCTTCTCCATCCATGAATCCACTCTTGAAATTGCCTTCATACGACGCCCCAGAAGGCCAACTAAATGTACCTTCTCCCATAGTTTTGCCTCTAAACCATTGTCCTACATACATACATCCATCTGTCCACCAATATTTTCCATGTCCATGTGGAAAATTATCGGCCCAATAGCCCGTGTAGTAATCACCATTGGGAAGAAATCTCTCTGCATGATACACTTCATCGCTTCCATGCACTTGTTCTTCTTGATCTTCATTTTCTTCCTCAGCATTTCCTATTATATTCGCCCCCCCAAAAATCGTTGTGGCCCTTTTCTTGGCTGCAGCGTGCGTTATACGTACAGTGGCCTCCCAAGCCTTCATGGCTAGACAAAATTCGCCCTGTTCTTCACAAAATTAATCTCCTTTTGCCCTTTTCTTAGACAGTATGCATCACACTTCTGCTCAGATTTCAACCTTTTCATCACGTAAGAAAACTATGCAGAACATGAATGTTTCTTTCATGGAAATCTCAGACATTGATCAGCCATGCATAAAACCAGGCTAAGGTAGGAAAACAAAAGAAAACATTGCTGGTTTCTCTCTCCTCCCTATTGAAAGCAACTTTAGCCAATCAAAAGAACTTAAACCCAAAAAACGAAAAAAGAAAAAAAAGACCAAATTTTAGTCCATTTCTCAATTTCTAAGTTTGGGTTATGGTAATGGGATAGGAAATCCACAAACAGTCCTATGATAATGGTGGACTTTGGACATATGTTGAGAATGTAATGGTCAACGTGAGAATGAGAGTCTTTAACTGTACTTTGTTTAGACAGCAAGTATTATAGAAATTTCATGCAATGTAAGGGAGACTTTTTCTTCAACCACATAACATTTTGAGGCCCTCCGACATTTGGCGAGGTAACTGGATTTAGGGCTATCCATTTGCTATATTTATACATATATGTGTACGTTTTTGTCTTTCTATCTATATTATATATCAGGCATATTTTCATTTTTAACAAGCCAATGGGTTTCTCGAACAATTTCTTCAATACGGAGAATTTTTATTATTTATTTATTTAACCCGAGTTGTCTCGAGCATCATCATTAAATACTGATTTCACAATGAATTAATTTATTGATATATTTAAATAATGGGAAAAAATATATGTTTATTTATATACGTCATTTGAATTAAATTTGCTCAAATATAGAGGGCTTTTTTTTTTCTTTTTAAAGTCAAAAATGCATTTTGGAATAGTAATTTGATGGAAAATATGTGGTTAGAAAATAAGAAAAAGTTTTGAGTTTGATTGTAATATTATTTTATTGAAAAATATGTGTTAGAAAATAAGAGATAGAAACATATTTTTTTGAAAATAATGAGAACAAACAAGAGCAAGAGCATAGAGAAGTAATAGAGAAGTAAGCGCCACTCCTCAGGCTTTGTTGGACGACATTCGGACACCTGAGTCACAAAAAAATAAAAATAAAAAAGGGTAATAGAGAAGTGAGTGTAAGGTATATGTTTGATCGTGTTAAAATGTTTTTTTGGAGAATGTAAGTTTAACACACATTATAAAATAAGAAATTAAAAAATGCAATATTTAATTTACATTTATACTATCAGTTAAACTGTCATGAGGTATTAAGCTTTCTATTAATAATTCTTGAATCTTTTTAAAAAATAGGGAAAAATTGCCTTCCTTTATGGGCAAGTGGCCAATCCATCTGATTACGCCGAAAGATTAACATGGTAATTATAACACAGCTTTGAGGTGTTGATTCCACAGGGAGATGATTTAACTACTTACAGGATTCAACAATTTAGGGTTTTTGTAAATTGTGTGAAAATAATTTATTGATTGGGATGAAATTTAAATATCAATGGATGAATTCAGTGAAGCATCGGAATTCCCTCATTTGGATTGGATCAATCACACATTCTTTTTACTCAATTAGAGATTTTTATCTCAATTCTCTAATCGGAAGATATAGCATTAAACACCAATTTAATTCGATAGTAATTCTGAAGTCTAGGCTTCCTATAACACATTCCCATGTTTACTTATTGGAATAAGATTCAAGAAGCAACCATATACATCAAGCATAAGATAGTAATGAATCACACAAACAAAAATAATTGTAATAGAAATTGAAACTCAAACAAATATTTCAATTGTTCAATGAAAACAGCGTGACTAAATCCATGAAAAACTTAATAAAAGTTAAGTCAATCTCAAAAAAAACTTATGAAAAGAAAATCTAAACCCTAAAATTGTTCAACAATGAAAATCACATTACATGAGTAAATGGACATTGAAATCTCCAAATCCAATTGAGTTCTTTCGTAGTTTCACCGATATCTTTAGTTCTCCATTTAATTCTTTGTGTAAAACCTGAGAAAATAGGTATGGAGGTGTCTCCT
>NC_036249.1:16743241-16758233 GCF_002742605.1 Olea europaea var. sylvestris | reverse complement strand
TTGACACCTGAAATTGTCATAGATTTTCTTAAAAGTAAAGAAGTAAAAATTAGAGTTGAAAAACATGACAAGAGAGCGATGAGTTACATATGATGTGGGGTAGAACTTAATTTAGGCAAAATAGTCATGATGGATATCAAAGTGGTGGCGAGTCAAGTGGCAATGGATGGAAAAAGAAGGGCAACGATAGATCTAGATCAAAATCTAGGATGAATGCCAGAAAATACTATGGCTGTGGAAACACAAGGCATTTCATAAAAGATTGCCATAAAGAAAATGGCAAGTTAAAGATTAAGGAGAGAGATGAGGTATATGTGTTATATTCTACGTCTAAGATAGACAACGGTGAGGTTTATATACTTACAAGTCCAGTTCCATACACTGCTAAATTGAATCTATCTGCTAATTCCCACATGCATGAGTGGATACTTGATCCTGGTGCATCGTTTCATGTGACGTCTGAAAAGAATTGGTTTTATGACTTGCATGAATCTAATGTTGGGCATGTTGTGCTGTGTGATAACTTTGCCTATACTATTATTGGAATTGGTGACATAAATGTAAAATTTGACACAGGTTTTGTGTATACGTTAAAAGATGTTAGATATATTCTTGAATTGTCTAGGAATTTGATTTCAGTAGGGAGACTTGAAAAGAATGATTTCACTCGTAAAATTGGAAACGGTATGCTAAAGATGATTAAGGGTGCTTTAGTTTCTATTAAGGAAACTGAGAAAAATGACATCTATATCACTATTGGGCAGAGGATTGAACTCCTCTATCTCTTCTACCAATATTGATCACAGACACACGGTATAATAGACTTGCACACGTGGGTATTAAGGGACTTAAGCTACTTAATGAAAAATGTGCATTTGGTAATGACCGTGTGTCAGATTTATCATTTTGTGATCGCTGTGTACTAGGTAAGCATCATAAAACTTTATTCTCCACAAGTGTTCATAAAGCTAAAGGCATGCTTGAATATATGCATTCTGATCTGTAGGGTGTTGCTAGTAATCCCACTCGGGTGGGAATGTGTATTTCTTGTCTATTATCAAATACTATACTAGGAAAGTGTGGATCTATCTATTGAAAGATAAATTTGAGACTTTTCATAATTTCAATAACTGGAAGAGATAAGTGAAAAACCAAACTGGCAAGAAAATCAAAATTTTAAGGATAGATAATGGCCTAGAGTTTTGCAAAAACAGCCGAAAGAATGAATAGAGCCATACTTGATAAAATGCATTGCATGATGTTAAGTTCTGATGTCTCTAAATCCTTTTGGGGTGAGGCTGTTATGACTGCCTGTTATTTGATTAATTTGGCTCCATTTGCTACATTGAATGGTGACACTCCGCATGAGAGATGGTTGGGTAAACTGAGTGATTATTCTATACTTAGAACTTTAGGCTATGCCCCTGTTTCTCATCAAAGCAAGGGAAAGCTGGAACCTAGAGCTAGAAAGTGCATCTTTCTAGAGTATCCTGAGGGTGTTAAGGGATACAAATTATGGGATAGAAGTTAAAATGAGGTTAAGATCATCGTGAGTATGAGTGCTACATTTAATGAGAATGAGATGCTGCGAATTAAAGGGGAAACCAAACCTGTGAGTGAAACTGAACCAGGTGAGGAGAGAGATCGGTTTAAGGTGGAGTTAGGAAAACTTAGTACACCTGTCCCTACTACTCTTAATGAGGTGGAGATTCAAGTTCAGGAACTTGAAGTGGAGAACGGTAACGAAGTAATGATAGAAGAACACCCCGAAGAAGAAAATTCCTTAGCTAATTATAATCTAACTAGGGATAGAGAGAGGAGACAGACGAGAGAACCTAGAAGGTTCGATTTTGAGTCTAAGTTAGCCTTTGCCCATGCAAGTTATGAAGAACTAGCTGATAAAGAGCCAAAAATCTTTGAAGAGGCGATATGTAGTGATCAATCTAAGGAGTGGCTTAAGGTGATGAAAGAAGATATGAGTTCTTTAGAAAAGAATCAAACTTGGGAGCTAGTACTTAGGCCTAAGAACAAATCGATCTTCGATTGAAAATGAGTCCTTAAAGTTAAGGAAAGTACTAGTGGTTCAGAACCCTTAAGTTTTAAAGCTAAGTTAGTGGCTAAGGGTTACACACAGAAGGAAGGCGTTGATTATAATGAGATTTTTTCACCAGTTGTTAAATACACCACTATTAGGGTGATGATTGCCTTGGTTGCGCATTTTGACTAGAAACTTGAACAACTTGATGTAAAAACAAATTTTCATGAATCAACCAAAAGGTTTTATGGGACAAGTCAAAACCTGATTATGTGTATTTTCTGAAATGGTCCCTGTATGGCTTAAAACAATTACCTAGATAGTGGTATAAGAGGTTTGATTCCTTTGTACTTATTAGAGGGTTCCAAAGAAGTAAATTTGATCACTATCTATATTTTCAACATAACGAGACTGATAATAATTATCTATTTCTGTTGCTTTATGTGGACGATATGCTTTTAATTGGTTCTTCTTCTAAGTGGATAAATAATATAAAAGCAAAACTAAGTGGTGAATTTGACATGAAAGGCCTAGGTAAGGTTAAGAGAATTCTAGGCATGAAAATAGAAAGAGATAGGACAAATTCCACTTTGTTCTTATATCAGTCTCCATACATATCCAAAGTGTTGAAGAAATTTAATATAAGTGATTGTAAGCCTATCACGTTACCTCTTGCTAGCCATTTTGTTTTATCTAAAGAACAATATCCTTGCAACGAACGTGAAATAGAATACATGAGTAGAGTCCCATATTCTAATGTGATTGGTTCCATAATGTATTTGATGGTTTGCACTAGACCGAATTTAGGTTTTGCTGTTAGTAATCTTAGTAGGTACATGGCTAATCCGGGTCCTGTACATTGGGAAGCTTTAAAGTGGTTATTAAGGTACTTGAAAGGTACGGGTGACGTAGGTCTAAAGTTTAGTGCTAATAAGAAAGGTGTGAAATTGAAGGATTTTGTAGATGCTGATTATGCGGGAGATGGGAATGGTAGGAAATCGACTTCCTCTTACGTGTTTACCCTATCAAATTCATGTGTTAGTTGAAAATCACAGTTACAACACATTGTTGCACTATTCACCACTGAATCTGAGTATATTGCTACTTTTGAAGCAATTAAGGAGGCTCTATGGCTTAGAGGTTTACTTCATAAATTATTGTCTTGAATGAGTATGTGGCTGTGTATTCTGAAAGTCGGTAGTCTATCCAACACCACATTTAAGATGAGACGACCTGAAAGTTAATTGGGCAACTCGAAGCAACCTAAATAATTTAGTGTTGCTCGTGGCTCAATACACTTTCTTGGATGGCCATTAATTGAGAGAATATCTTGTGAGCCGATTTAATTGTCTCTTGGGCCTCTAACTTGACCCATTGTTTAACCTACCTATACTTACCTTATTTGGGTTTGTAGTTGTCGGCTTTGTGGTGTTGGAAGTGGGTATAAACTGAGCCTGGGTTATCTTTGGTGATCAATATCCTCTCTCTACAAGGTTGTAGAGCTAGTAGCCTTTTCTCTTGAATCATAGCCATTGAAGATACATTTCTCACTCTTTTCATCTAGTTTCGTCCTTCTTTCTTTCGAAATATGAGAGAAAGCAATGATCCTAAAAATTTGGAAATGTAATATTGCCTTGAATCCACTCCATTCTTCTTGCGAAGTCATATTTTGCACTTTTTTTGCTGACAACAATTTTGTAAATACACAGCACCTAGCAGTCTCATCCCAGAACTCTTTTCACATATTCTTAGTTTTCAACATGTTTTGAGTCATTTTGATGATAGTCATATTCTTCCTTTTCTCTACACTACATATTGTTGAGGAGACATAGAAACTGTCAAAGGATGAAGATTGCCATGATCTTCACAAAACTTCTTAAATGAGATGCCGATATATTCACCATCACAATCTAAGCATAAGGCTTTGATCTAGTGATCACTTTGATTTTTCATCATCTTTCAAAAGTCGTAAAATCCTCAAATACGTTGGAATTTTATCTAAGAAAATACACCCTTCTTTCCTAGAAAAGTCATAAATAAATAGCATGAAGTAATTCATTCTACTAAATCAGGCAGGTTTGATCGGTCCATAAAAATATTTATGTACTAATTAAATAGTATTAATGCCCAAAAAATTGCCTTCTGGGATTTCTTTCCAAAGAGACACCCTTCACAAATTTGATTTGGGCAATGAATATGTTTCTATAGCCGTGTTGAATCTTTAACACATGCCTTCAAACACTTCACTTCTCCACTTTCAATGTTCAACAAGAACATATTCTTCATCAATGGAAGTCTAGCAATCAAGTTTTCATTGTAATCTCGCACTGATATTTGTTGATACTTCGTTTGGATGTCATATCTCTTGTCCAAAAGTTAGCCTAAACTAAAAAAATGTCTTTAAAGAAGGAACATAATAAACATTTATAATGTATTGTTCTCCATTCTTCATTTGGATGAGAATTTTACCTTTACCCTTGACTTGCACCTTCTAATCATCTCCAAATATAACATGGTTATTTAGTTCTTCAATTCTATGAAGATAGATTTGTCTCCACACAAATGATTATTTGCTTTAGCATCTAAGTTCAAAGAGTTGTTGACTCCTACATGAACATTGTACTCCAAGAGTAAAGTTCATTTTACTTTTCCTTTACTTTAAACTAGTTGAATTGCTCCTCCACATTATTGATCCCACACTCATGCAAAAAATGACAAAGTTTATGACAGTGTAACATTCATTTGAGATTTATCATATCTCTCACCATCATTTTTCTTCTTCCTATTTGAAAATTATGTCTTTCTTGTCCTCTTGAATTGTATGAGTGTTGATAATTTCCTTCCAAGATGAATGTTGGAAGTTTCTATCTCATCTTCTACTATCTCTTCTTTGTCCTCTACATCTTTGGTTCATATTCTCTTTCACCATCTTTCAAAAGAAGACTTGTTTGCGAGACTCGTTCTACCTATTCTTTCTTATTTTTCAATAACTTCTTTTGAGCTTGTAGTGTGCATCCATGATCTCATCAATAGTTATTTCTTCCAAATCTTTTGATTTTTTTATTGTCGCCATTATAACATTGAATATTTCATGTGAAGATCGAATAATTTTTTTATCACTTGTAGATCATTTACTTAGCTATACCTTTTCATCTCATTGATAATCACCAATACTCATTAAGAGATATGAAATTGATTCGAATTCCTTGATGGATAGGACTTCTTCATATTCTCTTCTCGATGATTCAATGAACACTTTTTCCTTTGTTTTTACCTTTGTGTATATTTTGAAGAATTTCCTATGATTACTTTGAATGATTTACCATTTAATACCTTTTGAAAAATGGTATCACCACAAGTTTGATGAGTTGTGCTAAGAGCCTTTTGACCCTTACTAGTTTCTTGTTGCAAATTTCTTTGTGATTGAAACATGCTTTCTTCTTTTTGAGGTTCAAAACCTCTCTCTACCAATTCCCACAAATCTTGACTATCAAGATTTGCCTACACACGAAAACCCCATGTGCTATAATTATTGTCAGTGAGTCAAGGAAGCAGAAGATAATTGTTGTTTGTCTTTCTTCTATTCACACTCTTACAATCACACTCTAATACTAATTTTGTTGAAAACTTGGAGATGAAACAATAAATTTTAGAATAGAAGAATATAATATTCAAGAGAATACTCAATTTTATTTCTTAACACTCCAAAGTTGGCTTATAGAAAATGAGTACAATAACTAGCCTTTTATAGGTTTCACAAAACATGTTTTAATTTACACTGGTTATTAAGTGCAAAATAATCCCAAAAATAATTCATGTATTTTCAAGTACAGAAATAAAATAGTTCATTGACATATGCATGAATAATCATGATTACGCCCAAAATATAACGCAATAAGATGAAAAATTTCTTAAAGGATAAAAAACTTAGGGTTTTCTTCGTGCTTTGTGTAAGGAATTTACTAGTTTGAATGAAATGTAACTATCAATTATTGAAGTAACGAAATTTGAATCAATATGTGAAATAATGAAGCGCAGGAATTCCCTCGATTGGTTCGGATTAATCAATGTGAATCGCTCATTCAAATCACTTTGAGAAATGACAGTATACCTCCAATATAATGCAGTAATCAAAGCATCAATAAAATTGTATAAAATTGAAATTCAACAAATAATTAATTTTACAATCGACAAAACATAGTCTATGAGAAATATACTAAAAGTTAAACTAATCTCACTACAATGCTTGAAGTTGAGACCTAAATCAATTGAATTTCACTTATAACTCTAGAATTTAGATTTTCCACAAGACATTCTCACTTTAATTCAATGGAATTAGATTCAAAATCAATTACATACATCAAGCATATAATATTAACGAATCACACCAATGAGACGATTGAAATTGGAATTCAATACATACTTCAATTATTCAATGAAAAGAACATTATTAAATCCATGAAAATCTAATACATATTAAACTAATTTTAAAACATATTCAATGAATAAGAAATCATAGACATAGAATTGTTTATCAATGAAAAACCAAATTACATTCGTAAAGAGACATTGACATCACTGGCACCAATCGAGTTCATCCCTTGCTTCACCAAAGTTTCTTAGCCTTCGATGAAATTTCTTGGCCAAAAATGAGAGAAAAATGGAGCTAGGTTCAATTTCCCCATGTTCTGGAGTGTTTTTGGGCTTAAGAAACATATTAAAACGTGTTTCCATAAGTGATGGAGTCAATTTATGAATTTTGCAAATTTGGTCTTGGAGGATAACTATGTGACCGCATAGTCATAAGCCATGTGGTCGCATAGAATAAATGTGTGGCGCCCAAAAGTTCCCTGGACCCTTCTATGCTCTCGCATATCTTTTGAACTATGTGACCGCATAGTTCAAAATTTTTTTCGTCGGATAGTTTTCAGTACTTTGATCATAATTTTTTTTCCCAATATCTGATTGAGGTAATTCAAGTTGTGTTGAAAATCTAACACAAAGGGTTATAAATTTAATTCAGACATAATCTTCCAATTCGATAATCTTCAATGTCAAAAACAGGTCCCACTATGAGGTTGAAAACTAATGCATAACTTTTTTGATAGGGAATTAATGTATGGTCAAACTTTGACGTTATTTCATCCTGTTGACTTCTTTCCTCATCCACTTGACCTCTAGCACATTCAAATCTTCATCATAAGGCTAGACACAAGTTTGGAGTATTTGCATTTTGGTCCTTGAACTTTCACTTACTTCCATTTTGGTCCATTTTCGCTATTTTCTTTCAAGTTTCACCTTTTCAAACAAAATGCAACCTGAATCATAACATAAGTATAATGAGTACATTTTGACATCAAATAATCATACAAATGCAACAATTAAAAGGGGAAAATATCATATTTTACACTCTTATCACACCTCCAACTTTCTTATTGCTAATCTCTAGCAATTCAATGCAGAACAAGCAAACGAATGATTAGAATGTAATATAAATAAAATTATTAAGTTTCAACTAAATTGCAATTCATGTTCTTTTCAAACTTAACACCACAAGAACTTAACAATGCTATGATCATAAGATATCAAAAACACTTGCCAAATGTGTGAGTGTGTTTCAGGCCATAACCATCTTACCGCCTACCCTAACACATGCAACATCAAGTATGTCTTGAGCTAAAGATTCAATTCCACAACTCACGAGTATCAAAGTGTTTAGCATTAAGTTTCAACTAAATTGCAATTCATGTTCTTTTCAAACTTAACACCACAAGAACTTAACAATGCTATGATCATAAGATATCAAAAACACTTGCCAAATGTGTGAGTGTGTTTCAGGCCATAACCATCTTACCGCCTACCCTAACACATGCAACATCAAGTATGTCTTGAGCTAAAGATTCAATTCCACAACTCACGAGTATCAAAGTGTTTAGCATGGTTTTCTCTTTATGGAGTTAAGAAAGGGTATACGCTCATAAATGGAGGCTTAAATGTTTATGAATAAGCAACAAGCAAACATTGATCTTATGATAAGCATACTGTCAAATGAGAATTCATCACTTTCTTACCATAATCATACTTGGGGATCAAAATAGTCAATGTGAAGGGTTGTAATGTGGTTTGGGTTAGGTTATACGAAAATGAGGATGTAAAGATTTAAGGGCTTCCAAACATGTAGCTATGCATCCCATTCAAGCATCTCGATAGATTACATCTTTCGATCAATACACTCTTCAATATTTCAATCCCAAAATCAATCAATTTTTTTTTTGTTTTTGTTTTAGGGGCGTTTTGCTTGAGCACATACTAACTCTTATTATTTTCTTGCTTCTATTTTTCATAAGTAAGCATTCAATATTTACTACATGCTTGGAAGTAAAAAGTTGGGTAAATATGTGGATAGACTATACTCCAATGTGGAGAAGTATGTATAACATGGTTGTATGAAGAAAAGGCTATGCATGTGTGTATGACTCAACATGGCTACTTGGGGTTTTAATTATTGAAAAAGAAGGCTTGAAAAGTTTATATGTTAATCCTAAATTGACCTTCATCATTTTCCAAGTAATTTACCATCTTACCACAAACCATATATTCTCAAAATAGTTTCCATTCACAAAATCAATGAATGCTCATTGCTAGTTTAGTGTAAGGTGGCTCTTGATCCTCACTAACTCTTACAAGAAAACTTCAGCAAGAAACTCCTCTAGCTACATATGTTAAACCACTATCTTACCACAACGCTTGTGTGCACAAAATGATTTAGCAAATGTCTCAGTATCTATACTTTCATAAACAACATTAATTCCTAGTGGCATGTATTGTCATTCAAGAACATGTAGCGAATTAGGGACTTAAAAAAAAATTTAGACCAAAATTCCATGTAAATCATATAATTCACAACAAAATTTAAGTTAAACTCTCCCCTCAACTAAACATTACATTGTCCTCAATGCAAAAACATGTCTACCAAATAAAGGTAAGGAAATATATCACCTGAGTGCCGGAGTGAATCACATGAACTAAAATATAGAAAGCTTGAAAGTCTCCAATGGAAAGGGTGATACAGAAAATGAAAATAAAAGAAATGCAATAAATAATGCACGGACTAAACCTAGAGAGAATGCATGAATGAAAAGAAAAAGAAAAAGAAGGGAATGAATTCCCCTTAGGTTGCCTCCCAGCAGCGCCTTTGTTTATTGTTGTTGGCTCAACCTAATATTGCATTCTTCAGTCCCCATCCAGCCAGGTCGTTGTCAACCTTCGGCGAATTACACCAAATTCATTGGAAGTAGTCATCGGTGGTGTCCCATAATCCTGAAAATCATCAAAAGTAGCATAAATAGTAGCATATTCCTCATTATCATACCTTGCGAAAATTTCAAAATTTAAAAGGAAAGAATTTAAAGGGTCGGGGTCAATAAGCACATGTGCTTCCTCCTCAACGAGTGCATCAATCATGTATGTTTGAAGACACTCATCATCTTTCTCGAGCTATTTCATGATGTGAAAGATGTTGACGTCTAAGGTTATGTTCCCAAAAGATAGCTTCATCAAACCATTCCTGCAATTGATAAGAGCGTTAGCTGTAGCGAGAAAAGGTCTACCAAGAATAATGGGAATCTTGGAGTTAACATTCACATCTACTTTCAAATTCAAAACCAAAAAATCCATAAGGTAAAAAAATTTGTCAATCTGTACTAGCACATCCTCAACTATCCCCTAGGTTTAATAATGGACCGATCAACCAATTGTAGGACCACTGTAGTAGGTTTGATCTCATCTAGACCTAACGCCGAGTATATAGCATGAGGCATGATGTTGACATTAGCCCCTAAGTCGAGGAGAGCTTGTGCAGTCTCATGTTTTCCTATGATACAAGAAACAATAGGACAACTAGTGTCCCTATACTTTGGTGGGACTTTTTGTTCAATTATTGCACTCACATGTTCAGTCAAGAAGGCAGTTTTCTTGACATGGTACTTCCTTTTTATAGTACACAAGTCCTTAAGGGCTTTAGCACATGTGGGAACCTGGAAGATCACGTGTAAGAGATGTGGATTGACTTTTATTTGCTTGAGATGCTCTAGGATTTCACTGTGTTGACTAGCAGATTTCGAGGTCAACTTGAGGGCTTGAGGAAGGGCACTCTTGATGGATTTTTCACTAACTCCTCACTAGGGGTGCTCTCTTCTATGCTACTGGGATCCTTCTTACTTTCCCTAGGTTTGGATGTTGGTTCTGTGACTTTTCTAGATCTAGTGGTTATGGCATTCACTTCCTTTAAGTTGGTCTCTCCTGATCCTGAAGTTTGTGCCATGTGTTACCCTCTAGGGTTCGGTTGAGTTTGCTTTGGGAATTTTTCCGCTCTCCTACAGCTAATGCATTAGTTAGTTTGGACATATAAAATTTTATTTCCTTGTTTTTTTCAACAATTTGGGTGATCATTATCTCAAACTTTAGGTTAGTCTTACTCTATACCTCTATAAATGTATATAGAGTGTCTTCTAAAGAATTCCTAGAAGTGGTGGGTGGATATGGAGGTACAGTGTGAGCTTTATTTGGCTGGCCTTCAGATTTCCAGCTGAGATTGGGGTGATTCTGCCACTTTAGATTGTATGTTTCAAAAAAGGGAGAATAAGGCTTTTGGTATGTACCTAAGGCATTGCAATGTTCCTCATAAACTTCCCTCATCTTAGCGTAGGTGGCACACTCTTAAGTTGGATGATAAATTCCACCATAAACAAAACACAGTCCTAAAGATTCAACTTGGGATGCATTTTGTGTAGGCTTTGAGTCCCTAGCATGTAAGATTTTGAGTTTTTTAGTGAGGGCATCTACCTTGGCTCTAAGGTCGTTTTCCTTCCTAAGATGATAAATACCAGTGCTATTCGGGTTTCCAGTAGATCGTGACCTATTAGTACTCTCAGTGACACTAGGTCCAGTCCAGGTATGGGCTTTTTAGCTAAGTTACCCAGGTAGTCTATGGCCTCATCCGGATCTTTTTGCAAAAATTCCCCATTATACATCATTTCAACAAATTGATGCTCCCTAGGTAATAATCTCTCTTAGAAATAACTCACAACGCGCCAACTTTCATAACCATGGTGGGGGCAGAGGGTTTGCAATTCTTTGTACCCTTCCCACGCTTGATATAAAGTTTCACTCTCCTTTTGAGTAAAAGAAGATGTTTGCTTTTTCAATGCGACTGTTTTGTGGTGGGGAAAGTACTTGTCAAAGAATACTTGAGTCATTTCAGTCCAAGTCCCAATTGAGCATGGTCTCAATGAATATAGCCAGCTTTTTGCTCTTTCTTCAAGAAAGAATGGAAAAAATTTAAGCCTCACTGCATCCATTGTACCAAGTTGATTGTGAAAAGTCGCAACAACCTCTTCAAATTCCCTAATATACGTGTATGGGGTTTCATTTTAAAACCGTGAAAGGTGGGAAGAAGTTGGATCATTCCCGATTTAAGGTCTATACGTGGCATATTAGGTGGAAATATGATGGATGTTCATTATCAGTCATGGTGTTATGTGATGTAATGTGTGTACCAACAGATTCAGTATCGAAAATAGGGTTAGAAAGTGATTCAAACACTGGTTGATGCCTCGCAATTAATCACCCTTGCTTGTCTCGAAGTCTGTTTATAAAACAAAAAAAATGAAACTAAATGAGAAATAAAAAAATAATTAAGAAAAGAAACTAACTAAAAGAATGTAAAAAGGGATGAAGTCATTCTTTTGCTCGAGAATCCTTCAAGTATTTGTACTGTCTCCCCAGCAACGGCGCCAAAATTTGATTTCACCCAAAGTATAACACAATAGTTGTAGTATGGCTTTGGGGTGTCGTATCCACAGGGAGATGGAAATTTTGTTAAAGAATCAAAAGCTTAGGGTTTTCTTCGTGCTTTGTGTAAGGAATTTATTAGTTTGAATGAAATGTAACTATCAATTATTGAAGTAATGAAATTTAAATCAATGTGTGAAATAATGAAGCCCAGGAATTTCCTCGATTGGTTCGGATTAATCAATGTGAATCACTCATTCAAATCACTTTGAGAAATGATAATATACCTCAAGTATAATGCAGTAATCAAATCATCAATAAAATTGTATGAAATTGAAATTCAACTAATAATTAATTTCACAATAGACAAAACATGATTGAGTCTATGAGAAATGTAGTAAAAGTTAAATCAATCTTACAACAATGCTTGAAGTTGGGACCTAAATCAATTGAACTTCACTTATAACTCTAGAATTTAGATTTCCTACAAGGTATTCTCACTTTAATTCATTAGAATTAGATTCAAAATCAATTACATACATCAAGCGTATAATATTAGCGAATCACACCAATGTGATGATTGAAATTGGAATTCAATACATACTTCAATTACTCAATGAAAATAACATTATTAAATCCATGAAAATCTAATACATATTAAACCAATTTCAAAAGATATTCAATAAATAGGAAATCGTAAATCTAGAATTGTTGATCAATGAAAAACCAAATTACATGCGTGAAGAGACATTGATATCACTAGCACCAATTGAGTTCATCCCTTACTTCTCCAAAGTTTTCTTACCCTTCCATGGAATTTATTGGCCAAAGATGAGAAAAAAATGGAGTCTAGGTTCAATTCCCCCACGTTCTGGAGTGTTTATGGGCTTAAGAAACGTGTTAAAACATGTTTCCATAAGTGATGGCGTCAATGTAGGAATTTGGCAAATTTGGTCTTGGAAGATAACTATGTGACCGCATGGTTATAAGCTATGCGGTTGCATAGAAGAAATGTGTGGCTCCCAAAAGCTCCCTGGACCCTTCTATGCGGTCGCATAGCTTTTGAACTATGCGACCACATAGTTCAAAAATTTTCCTGTCTGATAGTTTTTAGTACTTTGATCATAACTTTTCTTCCCGATGTCCGATTGAGATGATTCAAGTTGTGTTAGAAAGATAACACGAAGGAATACAAATTTGATTCAGACATCATCTTCCAATTCGATCATCTTCCATGTCAAAAGAGGTCCCAATATGAGGCTGAAAATTGATATGTAATTTTTTCGGTAGGGAATTGATGTATGATCAAACTTTGATGTTATTTTGTACTTTTGACTTCTTTCTTCATCCACTTGACCTCTAACATGTTTGAATCTTCATCATAAGGTTAGACACAAGTTTGGAGTATTTGCATTTTGTTCCCTGAACTTTCACTTACTTCCATTTTGGTCCGCTCTTTTCTTCCAAGTTTCACCTTTTCTACCAAAATACAACTTGAATCATAACATAAATATAATGGGAAAAATATCATATTTTACACTCTTATCTAATCCCAAAAGACATGAATCAACATGACCAAATAAATTATGAACTTAAATAAATGAATTTTTATTTTCAACTGATACAGGATACTGATGACTGAGAATGCTAAAGATTCGTGGCAATATTTCTTGTTGGAGGACTGTGAAGATGACATTGAAGAGAATAATAGCAACAAGATTGATATGATGATGAGGTTAATAGTGAAGACAAAACTTTCCCTATTTCTTGATAGCAATGGCTTCAGATTTACAAGTGCCTATTTTCTTCTGAGCAATGGCCTTGGAGTCATAGATTCCTATCATGCAACTCACTCTCAGCTCTCTTCTTATTTATTTATTTACTTTTCTTTTTTAGTTTTATACTTTTTTGTTTGGGAGTTTTGCGAATGAAGAGAGAGATTTCTTCCTATTTTTTAGTCTTTTGACTACGGGTGCTATCGATCATTTTCAAGAAGAATTAATAAAAAATGGAAACAGAAATATTTCCTGGTTGATTAACATTTGAGATGTTTGGACTAAATGATGCCTAATCATGTTGTTTATTGAGGAAATTATCAAAATAGTCAACTTTTGGCTTTGTAATTACAAAAATGTCACTTTTTTTTGACATTGCAAGAATGTCAATTTTAGACATATTTGCCCTTAAAGCTAATTTTAAATACCCTACATGTCCTAATTAAATGAGATTTGACCAATCAAAGAAATTGTACAAAATTGGTCAGACGAAAATTGAATCTTGCAACAAAAAAAGGCAGAGCAAAACCAAATCCCTAAATCTCAAGAGAAATCCCTAAATCCCTAATGTCGTGAATGTGAAAGGAAAGCAAGAGAAAACTAAATCCCTAAATCGTGAAAACCCACTCCTCTTTGTGGCTAAATCGACCACTGAAATTGCAAATTGCCGGCGAACTCGTCTCCCTCATTGAAAACGGATCCCTAAAACTATGAAACACAGTCCGACCACCGAAATCGCATAATACCGGCGAACTCGTCTCCCTCACCGAAAACGGAATCCCTAAAACTCTAAAACACACTTCTCTCACCGAAAATGGAAACCCAAAGCGCGATCTTCTCACTGCTCCGATTTGTAGGTGTCGTCTGCCGACTGTCCAGCAGTATCCCTATGTATAGTAATCTGATTTGTGTGGATGCGTTTGTGGTTTTTATCTTTTGTGAAAAGGATTTATGGGTTTTTGTTTTTGGTGTTTATTTGTGTTCAGTTTAAGAGTTGTATGTTTATGGGTGTATGGTTTTTTGTGGATTGCAGGTGGTGAGGAAAAATTGAAATTGATTGTAGGGTTAGCGCCTCGAAAGTTCGTTTCCGCACTTCCCCAGTCAGAGGAGAACCGGTATACAATTATTTCTTTCTTCATTTTAATATCTTTTATTTTATCAAGCAAAATGGACATGAGGACATGTATAGTATGATAATTAGTTTGAGAATATTCAAATTCCAGTTCAGCAAAGCATGTTTTGATGTAATGGTGCTTATAGTGAATGCTTGAAGAACCTAAATTGGATAAATAGAGGGAGAGTGATTTTTTTTTTTTTTGAATTTGTGTAGCATGATTTTGTTTAATGATTCAATGCACTTAATAAATTATATTGACTTTTATTGAGGCTT
>NC_036249.1:16731852-16742506 GCF_002742605.1 Olea europaea var. sylvestris | reverse complement strand
AAATCATAGGACCTACACTACTCTCTCTCACTACATCGTCCGCCAGCTAACTCCTCTCCGTGATGGAAATCTCTCCTGCTTCCGGCCAGCGACGATATTGAAAGCGTTGGAGGAATCACCCACCGCCTTTTGGATCTCATCTTCTGTACAATTGCAAATCAACATTGTGCAAAAGGTATTCCATTTCTTGAATTTATCTTTGGAATTAATTTTGCAAGGAATGCAGCGCTTATTTATTCTTGTTGAATCATTGGGTTTATTTATTTAAGTTTTCGAAGGTGTTATATTAATGTACATGTCAAATTTTGATGTTTGTTAATATGAATTAGGTTTTTTATTTAATTTTCTTCGATCCCAGATTCCAATTTTGAGTCGTGTGTGTTGGTTGCTGTTGGTTGTTTGGTAGTAGTATTTGATACTCGTTTTGTGTGAAGGAGAAACATTTGTCGTGGTAATTATTTATATGATATACGGTATCTCGCATTGGTTTTTTGGTTGATCTAATGAAAATATTTTGTTGTGGGCAGTGGGTGGTTGGCAATGGCAGTGGGTGAGAAATGTGGAAACTGAGGCTGTGCCCAATTAATTTAGGGTTTGATACAAAGTATTGTCAGTTTAAAATGTTGTTAGTTAGGACAATGTTTGTGGACATAGACAGGCAGACATATGTTTTTTTTCAAATTGTTTACATTTATAGAGTACATGTTTAGTTTCCTAAATTTATTTTAAACCCATCATTTTGTGCTTAGGTTGTTATATTCTTCAACGGTGTTCACAGATTAGTTTTTTTTAGAAGTTTGTAAATGGTTATTAGATGAATTATACTTATGGTGTGAACCCTTTTGCAACATGTACCTTAGAACCCATATACTACATTTGTAACACGACAGTGTAATGAAACATCATATAGAAAGGGACTTAGAGGGTGTTTGTTTTCACTTGTAATTGTTTTTCAACTGTGATGACTGGATTTTCGCTGTTATGTACCAAGTTTCTATGTTGGGACACCATGCATACGTATCACGTGTGTCTGTTGAAAACTGTCATTCACAACATTTGGCTGCTATATTTCTCGACAGTTGGGTGAATACCGACAGATGAACTGTCGTTCCCGACAGTTAGCTGCAGGCATTCTCGATAGATGATAGATGACACTATCCTGCCAAACGAGTGCAGTCATCTATTGACATAGGCTTCGGTGGCAGTGTCTCGACACATAATTGTGGGCACTGACGACATTGCACGTGCATTTCGAAAGAACATGTATGTCGAACATTCATATCTCATTGCCGCACGTATTTTCGCACATTCAAAATATTGTTAGTAACATTTTTTTTAGTTCAACATTGCATGCACAATTCGACATAACATGTGTGACGCTGTTTGGGTAGATGATCTATTCTTATACATTTCTCGTATTACTTGTTCCGATTGATGTGGTTGTATGCTCTTCCGAAATACGATTGTTCTTTGAAATATTTATTTGTTTTTGATTTATGGTCTGACCATTATCGTTTCATCTGCAAAACAGATGGAATTTCAATTTTGGGTATCGGAGAATGTACGGTTGCCCGCGCGCATCTCACAACGGAACAACCTGAAGTACATTAAAACGGTCATGGATCACTTCGACGACCCACTGCGGGCTGACTTTCGCAACTCCTGCATTGGGTTTCTTGCTGACGTTCCAGAGATCTAGTTTTTCGCTCAACTAATCCAGACACTAGTGTGTCGAGCGATCCGTTGCGATAAGTCCCACGAGTTGTGGTTCAACGTGTAGGGCCACCTTACCCAGTTTGGATTGCAGGAGTTTGCTATCGTCACTGGACTGCATGCTAGCTCGTTTCCGGAGAGTGATCGGTACACAAAAGCATTGGAGAAGAGGAGGCTCAAGGAAAAATATTTCAAATCGCTGGAGAAGATTTCATGTGCCCAGTCGGAGAAGACCTTTGTCCGCGCATCGACACCCCGGGCAGATAGATACAAGCTCGCGCTTGCTCTGATTGTGGAAGGAGTTATCACTGCTCCGGATAATAATGTTGGCATTGATGAGGATATACTTTCCCTCGTTGACGACTTGGAGCTGTTTTTTTCTACCCCTGGGCCAAAGTGGGGTATAGGCATTTGTTGAAGGGATTTTGGGGTACTTGGGCACGTAAAATGAGCGATGCAAAGAGGAAGAATGAGAAGGACGTCAGTTACACAATTTACAGACTTCCGATCGCCATGTAGGTAAGAACAATATTAAGTTTATATTTTTTGTTTGTAAGTATTCCAACAGTTATCTACATTCTTGGGATGGATACTTATGTGATAATTTTTTTATTTTCATCCGGACAGATTTGGGCATATGAAGTCGTGCTCAAAATCGACAAACTCTTCGGTTAGCGGGTGGGTGAACGATCGCCCCGCTTCTGTGCTGGACCTCTATCACCAAACAATCGAAGCAGCGTACGTACGATGTGTTCTTCAGGGACGTACAGGTCATGGACATTTTTCATTTACCTTTCAATTATTATTTTTTTTGGGAATACTATGCAATATATTTTAACTACCCATTCTCCCATGTTTCTACAACTGCACGTGCATGTCACACTGCGTCCCACGGAGGCCGAGCATGTTCTCCCATACATCGGCAGTTTGGCGCCATTCCCCGACCGTCCGATGCAATTTTTGGACGACCTCGCTAGGAGTGTTGTCGGGCCACAGTTCCATGAGGCGGCACCGGCCAGTGGAGGACATGACGGTAGCGCTGCGAGTGACGACCATGATGACGAGTCTGGTACAGAGGTCGAGGATGATGAGACATCCGCGAGCGATGACCGTCAGGCACTAGAAGGCAACGGCGACGATGGGTCTAAGGCTGATGAGAATGGAGACAGCAGTCGTGGTACCTTCTGCGAGATCGATGCTGGTGACACTGAGGACGATGAGGATGCCTCGGGACGGCAGTCGGGTGCATTACTCACTCCAATGGGTGTCCCGTCCACATTTAGGCTGCAGGGTACGTGTGGTGGACCGACTGTGACGAGGGAAGGCGTGGAAGGCATGTTGTTGGACCAACGCATCCTCATCGAGATGAGGTTGCGGACCGTAAAGCTTGAAATCATTCAGCATGTGACCGAGGAGTTTGCTAGACTGAGGTACTTCATAACTACCTTGGTGCCCTCTTCCGGTGGCACCTCCACTTCCGCTGCAGCTCTTGTCGTGAATGAGCCAAACATTTGGGATGACACCCACGAAAGTATGAGTTTATGTTACTACAACTTCCACTTACAACATGCATGCAGAGCTGTGCAATTTTTCCTATGCGTTCGCTTACAAATGTATTTTTGAATTGTCAAATTACTTAGATGTAGATAGAGGAGACATGGACCTGTGCCTGGATGACGGTGGCCATCCTTCGCCTACCGGGAACTTGGAGGTGAATGGTATGTCGGTTAGTTATGTGTAACACATAGTTGTATTTGATGTCATCTCATCTCATGATATGCAGCTGTATTCAATTTCACTCCTTCAGTAATTTTTTTTGTTTTCCAACTAGACGGGGATGGCAGCGACGAACGGAGCCCACATGACGACGACCATGCAGAGGAGGCTGAAATGCAGAAAGTGAACGATACGTGCGTAATTTTTGTATTTTATGTCATCTCATCTCGTGATATGCAAATGCATTCAATTTCACTCATTGAATAATTTTTTCTTTGTTTCCAAGTCGACGGGAAAGGCAGCGATGAATGCAGCCCACAGGACGACGACCATACAGACGAGGGTGAAATGCAGGAGGTGAACGGTACGTGCATAATTTTTTTCAACTTCTATCATCTCATCTCATGATATGCATATGGATTCAATTTCACTCCTTCATTAATTTTTTCTTTGTCTTCAAACTAGACGGGAAAGGTGGAGATGAACGGAGTCCACAGGATGACGACCGTGCAGAGGAGGGTGAAATGCAGGAGGTGAACGGTACGTGCGCAATTTTTTTCAACTTCTGTGATTCGGGTTCTATTACCAATCATTTTCCCATTATGTAAATGGTAATTCATATCTTGTGTTTGTCCATTTCACCCAATCTGCTTTCAACTAGACCCATGAGAGACAGTTCCCATGCTCCCCAGCGACGACAATGAGGAAGCCCCATCGACCTATGACGTCATGAAGGTGGAAGGTACGTGCCTATTTAAAACGACTCTATTTTATTCCACGACTATGTAGCCTCCTTCACACATAACTGTTTCACTAAAATGCGGTAATTTTTTTATATAGGCGCCGCCACAGAGTTGCCGGCACAGGTTACCGTACTAGAAAATGGAGGCAATATGGGCAACACAAACAGTCAGCGATCGACTCGTGTTCAACGTCCTGTACTACCTACCCGGACTCCATACACGAGGGGAAGGGGCAAAGAGAGTAAATAAATAAGTGAGTTTAAGTAGTCTGGTAAGGGAAGCAAAGTAAGAAATCGAGCTGGATCCTTCACTTGTAAATGTTGTCACTTGCCTTGAACCGTTTTTGTCAAAGGTATATTAGATATCAGAAAATATTTTTTAATTTAATTTAATTTATTTATTTATTTAATTTAAAAATATAACAAGAAACCTAATAAAAGGAAGTAGTCCACAACCTCAAGTTGAGACCAATGATATAGATTAACACCACCGAAAGGAAGCCAACCTGAATTTGAGAATAATAGTGCTTGCCACTCTAGCAAGAACACTCAAGGAATACACCCCAACCACCCTACACTCATAAGAGATACAGAACAAGAAAACTCACCACCTTTTGGAATCGACCGAAGGATAAGAGTTTTAAGAAGAAACTATCCCTTAAACTCTAGTTTATCTTATCCGTTAGCAATGAGGGATAAAAAGTACCTGATATGGGGTTTAACTGTTAGTGTTTTGATTAGGGCAGCATCAATTGTGTATTAGAAGCCACCTGCTTTCCTGGAGCAAAATCCCAAATTCAAAGTTCCTAGGGTCGGGCAGAATGGGACTATAATGCCTTCATTTAGACTAAAAATTGTTCCATTACAATCCTTGTTCTTAGCTCCTATGTGCTGGATACTTCTGCTCAGCTTTATTCTAGTTATATGTTTCCTCAATAGATGATTTTATGTTGTCAAAGAATCCAATGTTAAATTCTAAAAATCCTGCCTGGTTAGGTGTCAATCTTCTGGTAACCATTTCCAACCTAGATAAGTTTTTCTAAGACTTCACATGAACTAGAGACGTGCGAAACAACTGGGATTGGTTTTTGAAATATAAATTGAGAGCTTACTCCTCGGATCTGAATTACATCGCGCAATACTGTTCTTTATCTGTATATAACTTGTGTGCAAGTTCCTCTTGACTACTCTTATTTCTTGCTGAAACAGTTTCAAGTTATGTTATCCTTTTTATGTAGCTCGAAGGACTGCATAATTTTCAATCCAAGGTTTTAGTGAGTTGCTGGGAGAAGTTATTTGAGCTGTTAATAGAAATGCGTTTAAGTGACAATTTTAAGGGAATTGTAACGCCCTGACCCTTAGTGGACCAGAACGCTACTTACTTAGGTTAACCGGTGGTTTAGTAACAAGTGTATACGTTTTAGCGGAAGCTTACATCTTCGGATAATAATTTAAATAACAACACTTCAAATACTTCAAACAAAAACACTGAATCATTTTTCAAAACAACAAAATGCAATTTATTTGAAGAAAACATAACTTGTTCTCGCATTCTGCGTGATTCAAAACTTTAAACAAATAACATTGGAAAACATTCCATAAAAATAAATCCAAATCACATATTCATCGGATTTCCATGGGCTCGTTGCATCACTCTTCATCTTCTCCTCCATCCATGCCCAAGATAGAATTTTTTCAATCTGTAGAGATGGGATTAAACCCGTAAGTTGAAAAACTCAATAGGTGTCATAGGTGCATTCGTGATCAAGCTATACATTTCAAAACATTAACTTTATAACTTTTCATACATGCCGTACCTGGAGGCACCATTTGACATGAAGGGGTATGCCATACCCGAGGGCACCATTTGACGTACGAACATTTCTTCAACATAGAGGGGTATGTCGTACCGGAGTACCATTTGACATACAATCATTAACATAGAGGGATATGTCGTACCGGAGTACCATTTGACATACATTAACATAAATCGAAACTTATAACTTAACACGATTAAACACATTGAACCTCTACCTACCTTGATTAATGCTTTTGAAATTTTGAAAACTTGGATTGAAAACTTCGATGAAACTTGGATGTTGAAAGAAATGCACTCCTTGGATGTTTGAAAACCGTTGAGAATTGATGCTTGAAAACACTTCTTAAATTTTTAGGAAAAATAGTTTTTCTCCCTCTCTTTTTCTCTATTTCTTTAGTATGTAAAAGCTCTTGCTTTTGGAAAAATGAGTGAAATGAGGTCTCTATTTATAGGTAAATATCCCATAACTTAAAGCAAATAAATGGTCAAATTTCATTTAAGAGAGAAAACATGGGTGTCATTTAAGTTTGCGGTTAAATGCTTCAAGTTAGTGGGGTTTTTATTGCCAAAAACGTGGGTGGCCCTTTGAGAAAATAATTGATGAAAATAAATATTTAAATTCTAGAGAAAAACGAGAATTTTCATTTCAAGCAGTTTCGGTCGACCGGATGTAGTCCGTTGACACTGCACAGCTTTCAGCGTTTCTATCATAACTTCTTCTCCCGATATCCAATTGAGGTAATTCAAAGTGCGTTGGAAAGCTAGCTAAAAGTGCTACAACTTTTATTTAGATATCATTTTTCAAATCGAATGTTTCCTATGTCAAAAATGGGTCTCAAATGAGACTAAAAATCTAAAGTATACTTTAGTCATCCAATATTCATGTCTTAGTGCCACTAAGGTGTCTAGAATTATTTGGGGTTCTACATTCCCCACACCTTAATTAAAATTTTGTTCTTGAAATTTACCTTCTGATTGGGCGAATAGTGTTAGATACTTGTCTTTGGCTTCTTCTTCTTTTTCCCAAGTGGCTTCTTCTACGCCATGATGATTCCACTATATCTTAACCAGCTGAATCTCTTTATTCCTTAGTTTATGCACTTTTCGATCCATTATCTTGATCGGAAGTTCCTCGTACGACAAATCTTTCTGTACCTCCAAGATTTGATAACTCCCTACATGATTAGGATCATGTACATACTTCTTTATCATCGATATATGGAACACATTGTGCACTGTCGATAATTCAGGTGGCAAAGCTAGTCGGTAAGCCACATTTCTGACTCTATCAAGTATCTCGAAAGGTCCAATATACCGGGGTCGTAGCTTGCCTTTCTTTCCAAATCTAAGTACACCTTTCATCGGTGCTACTTTCAGAAACACTTTATCCCCAACTTGAAATTCTAAATCCTTCCTCCTTGTATCTGCATAGCTCTTTTGTCGATCCTGTGCTGCCTTTATTCTTGCACGGATCTTATCGATTACCTCGACCGTCCTTTCAACTATTTCTGGTCCTAAAACTCTCTTCTCTCCGACTTCATCCCAATGAACAGGGGATCTACATCTTCTACCATAGAGAGCTTCGTATGGTGCCATTCCAATAGTTGCTTGGAAAATGTTATTATAAGCGAACTCTACTAGAGGTAAGTATGACTCCCAATTACCTCTTAGATTCGAAACACATGTTCTTAACATGTCTTCCAAAGTTTGGATGGTCCATTCAGACTGACCATCGGACTGAGGGTGATATGCTGTACTAAAGTTCAGCTTCGTTCCCATAGCTCCTTGTAGACTTTTCCAAAATTTGGACGTGAACCATGGGTCTCTGTCAGACACAATGGATACAGGTACACCGTGTAATCTCACAACTTCTTTAATGTACAACTGTGCCAATTGGTCTAAACTTAATGTCATTTTCACTGGAAGAAAATGAGCTGACTTCGTTAATCAATCCACTACTACCCATATAGCACTATTTCCTCTTGCTGCCTTCGGGAATCCAACCACAAAGTCCATCGTGATATTTTCCCATTTCCATTCAGGTATATCTAGTGGATTTAACAATCCAGCTAGTTTTTGGTGTTCTGCCTTAACCTGTTGACATACCATACACTTCTGCACGTACAGCCCTATACTTCTTTTCATATTTCTCCACCAAAATGCATCTCGAAGATCATTATACATTTTCGTACCACTGGGATGGGCGGTGTGCGGGGTGGAACGATCTTTTTTTAATATCTCGTTTCTCAAGGCTTCATTCTTAGGTACGCAAATTCTTCCTCTAAATATCAGTGTCTAATCCTCAGCTATTCTAAAGTCCTTTTTCTTATCGGTACCAACTTCATTCTTAATCTTCTGCAAAAATGAGTCTTTATTTTGTGCTTTTATAATTCGATTTCTAAGAGTGGGTCGAATTATTAAGGCTGCTAGACGAGCAGTGACTTGTCCTAGTGTGGTAACCACTTCAATCTGCAACTTTTCCAAATCCTTGACTAACTCCACTTGAGAGGTGGGTAGTGACGTCAATTGTCCCATTGATTTTCTACTTAGAGCGTCAGCCACAACATTAGCCTTACCCGGATGGTAGTGAATAGTGCAGTCGTAATCATTCACCAATTTCAACCATCGTCTTTGTCGCATATTCAATTCCTTCTGTGTAAAGAAATACTTGAGACTTTTGTGATCTGTGTAGATATCACACTTCCGTCCATACAAGTAGTGTCGCCATATCTTCAAAGTGTGTACAACCGCTACAAGTTCTAAATCATGCGTCGGGTAGTTCTGCTCATGTTTCTTCAATTGTCTTGAAGCATAGGCTATCACTTTTCCATTCTGCATTAGTACACATCCCAATCCTCGCTTGGATGCGTCGCTGTATATAACAAATCATTCCGTACCTTCAGGTATTGTTAATATAGGTGCTGATATCAACTTCTGCTTAAGTTCTTGGAAACTTTGTTCGCATTTTTTCGTCCATTGGAATTTTACTCCCTTCCTTGTAAGCTGTGTCATTGGTCTAGCTATTTTGGAGAATCCTTCTACGAATGTCCTATAATATCCAGCCAATCCTAGAAAACTTCGTACTTCGCCAACATTTGTTGGTGCTTTCCAGTTGGTTACTGCTTCTACTTTTGCTGGATCTACTTCAATCCCTTGGGCAGTAACTACATGTCCAAGAAATCCAACTCGTTCAAACCAAAACTTGCACTTCTTGAATTTGGCATACAGCTTCTCCTTGTGTAATACCTCTAAGGCTATTCTCAAGTGCTCTTCATGTTGCTCCTTACTCTTGGAATAAATCAGAATGTCATCGATGAATACTATGACAAACTTATCCAAGTATTGATGAAACACTCGATTCATCAGGTCCACAAACACTGCAGGTGCATTGGTTAGCCCAAACGGCATCATCGTAAACTCGTAGTGTCCATATCGAGTTCTAAAAGCTGTCTTAGGTATATCCTTTGTCTCTACTTTTAGTTGATGGTATCCCGATTGTAAGTCGATCTTGGAAAATACCTTAGCTCCTTTCAGTTGATCTAACAGATCCTCGATCCTCGGGAGTGGGTACTTATTCTTGATGTTTAATTGATTTATCTCCCTATAATCGATGCACATCCTCATGCTTCCATCTTTCTTCTTTACAAACAACACCGACGCACCCCATGAAGATACGCTTGGTCGTATGAAGCCCATATCTAGGAGTTCTTGCAACTGCTTCTTTAATTCTTGTAGTTCCTTTGGGGCCATTCGGTATGGGGCCTTAGATACTGGTGCCGCCCCGGGAATTAGGTCTATGGTGAATTCCACTTGTCTATTGGGTGGAATTCCAGATAGATCTTCTGAAAATACATCTACGAATTTCCGTACTACTGGTACATCTTCAACCCTTATCGTCTCTTGTTGCCCTCCTGAGATACTTACTAGATATCATTGACATGTTTCTTTTCTCAACATCTTCTCAGCTTGTAAAGACGATACTAGTCGAATAAGGGATTTCGTCTTCATTCCAAGGAGCGAAAATGGTTCCTCTCCTGGTTTCTGAAATGATACTTCCATTTTCTTACATCGGATGGTGGCGTAATTACAACCTAACCCATCCATGCCTAGTATTACATCAAAATCCTTCATTTCTATCATGTATAGGTTCACTTCCATTAGTTTTCCCTCAACTTCGATACTTACTGACTTGTCTATTCTATCAGTATTCAAAGGGTTGCCCGAAGGAATACTAACTTCTAATGTATCTTCTGACTTATCACAGATAATACTAGATTTAGCCATAAAAGTTGTTGAAGCAAAGGAGTGTGTAGCTCATGAATCAAACAATACATAAGCAGGTGTATTGGCTATCAGTAGAGTACCTGCTATGACATTAGAGTTTTCCTCTGCATCCTGTTGAGTCAATGCAAAAACTCATGCTTTCCCTTTCTGGTTCTGGTCGCTGTTATCATCCTTCTTCTGGGTATGTGTGGGACAATCCCTAATGATATGTCCTGGCTTAAAACATCGAAAACAGACATTTTTCCCTTGTAAGCACTCGTCACGTTGTGTCCTTCCACACTTAGAACAGGGCGCAATTAAATCTAATCCCTATAAGTTCTACGGATCTTCTTTGGTGGAGCTTCATCTTCGGAGGAGTCTTCCGCCTCAGGTCCGGACTC
>NC_036249.1:16730648-16731607 GCF_002742605.1 Olea europaea var. sylvestris | reverse complement strand
TGTGTGAGGTTATTTATGGCCTCGATATTCGTGATCTCCATTCCAGCATTAACCGCCATCATGCATCTCTCATAGATGTCATACACATGTTCGCTAAGCGGTCGGGTCGGATCAGTTACATAGTTTTCATAGGAATGAATAGCAATTCTACGGTTCAATGCTTCTCTATATGCCCTAACCATTCTACGAACCATATCTGTTGCATTTTCACATACATCATACTTTTTCTTTACTTAAAGAAAATATGCAAATATTTAAACTTTCATATCATGCAATTCCCTTTAAGCCCTTAGCTTTTGCCCAAGTCCATTACATATCTTTAAATAACATATCTCTAAATCATATCAAAGCATCATAACATAAACATAATCATTAACTTTAAACATGAACATACCTGGGTCATAGGATAAGATTGATAGATAGATGCACGATGCCATGGAATACCTTAAACTTTTCATTTTCCTTTTGTTTAAAAAAAAAAACTTGGTCTACTAAATCGGCTAAACCTTGCTCTGATACCACGCTGTAACACCCCGACTCCTAGTGGACCGAAACGCTACTTACTTTACTTAGGTTAACCAGTGGTTTAGTAACAGGTGTATACGTTTTAGCGGAAGCTTACATCTTCGGATAAAAATTTAAATAACAATACTTCAAATACTTTAAACAAAAATACTAAATCATTTTTCAAAACAACAAAATATAATTTATTTGAAAAAAACATAACTTGTTTTCGCATTCTGCGTGATTCAAAACTTTAAACAAATAACATTGGAAAACATTCCATAAAAATAAATCCAAATCACTTATTCATCGAATTTCCTTGGGCTCGTTGCATCACTCTCCATCATCTCCTTCATCCATGCCCGAGGTAGAATTCCTTCAATCTGTAGAGATGAGATTAAACTCGGGAGTTGAAAAACTCAATAGGTGTCATAGGTGCATTCGTGATCAAGCTA
>NC_036249.1:16716689-16729249 GCF_002742605.1 Olea europaea var. sylvestris | reverse complement strand
TTTTGGTAATTTCCTCTACAATTTATTTAATTCAAATAAAGCAAAATGTTGTCGTTACTCTTAAACCAAACGCTGTCATGTTGGACTTGAATTTTAGTTACTACTGTTAATTCCTTCTTCTTCCTCCACTTCTGATTTCGTGTCTTTCCTTCCATGGCTGGTTCTTCTCTCCTTTTTCACCAATTGCTCCTCACATGACAATGTACCATTATAAATCACCTGTCTACAAGCCTAACGATTAGCCACATTCGTTGGAATCATTAAAATCGAAATTTCCATAATTGAGAGGCCCAAAACGACGACGAATTTGGGGAAATACGCCCGATTAGCATCATCTGGATGCTGAGTTTACAAGGAGGTACAAATTGAATATAAACACCACCACACCACGATTATTGCAACGATTAGCAACGCTAAATTGAAATCCCCATTGTCTCTAACGATTCGAAGCATTTGTTATCTGAATCGAGTGTTTTTATATGGAAATAAATGGGGATTTTTACTGATCTGAAATTCAGAAAACATAACTTTAAAGAAAAGTAGAGAGAGAGAGAGAGAGAGAGAGAGAGAGAGAGAGAAGGGCGGAATGCTCCGATGACAATTTTGGCGAAGGTGGGGTAAACAAGATGTGGTCTGGTGCTTTATGTGAAATTATTGTTGTGGGGGTGGCATCGGTGAGGATAGGTAAGAAGATAAAGTTTTCGGATTGTGGATTGTACAAATAAAAGATTTTAGTGTTATTCGCAAAAAAATAAAAAGTTTAGGACCAAAGCTGCAAATATTCCTTTTTAAAATTGCTATGTTTGGTGGTTTTCATCTAAGTAAAGTTGTATACTTCAATTTGTCTTGGAAGTTTTTTAGATATGGAAATAGTTTTGCACTCTTTAACACATAATCTAAATAAATTTGTATCTTTTCTAACATTATAACTTTTTTATGGAAGGCAGTATCCAGATAGGATTTAGAGTTTAAATGATGAAATCCGACAAGTGCACAGATCATGGTCAATTAATAAAGTAGTGAATAAAGTATCATTCCCTCGAGCACAAAGTACTTAATTTAGTTATAGTTTACTAATTCTAATCGAAAAATCAAATTGTGGTTGTTGATTTTTTAAAACTATTTTTTTGAATGCATTTGTGAAACTAATTAAAAATAAGCCTTAAAACTTCGAATCCTCATTTATTATTCCATTTTAATACAACTCAAAATCATGAAAACATTTGTTTATAACTTGTTAATTAACGTTCCTATTTCATTCAACTGTTTCTCTCGAAAAGAATTAAACATATCTTCATACGTGATCTTATTGTATCTCTATGAAAGATGCAAATATGAAAGAATGAATTAGTATCACAAGAGCATCCATTTAATCAATGTAATCTAAATGATTATTTCTTGGTAGGAATAAACTTTTGAATATTTGTAATTTAGTTTTCAATCTTTTCTAATTCTTTATTCATCCTTCTTTAGCTAGTTTTCACTTCTTTTCATCAAAAGCCATCCAAACTCAAATTTATCATACAATAATCGATATTTAACCAAACTTAGTAATTTTACCAAATTGATGACTAAATATTTAACTTTGATGGGCTGAATATGTGTAGAAATCTCACCTATCATTAAGTCTCACTATCACCTAGAAAGTTTTGGGGGAGGGGTATGCAGACGTATTTGGTAGATAAACCCCTGTTTGATTCTCATTCTTCTAAAATTTTATTTTTTCAAAACTCACTTTCAATTATATATTTTTCAATAAAATAATATTACACGCAAATTCAAAACTTTTCTTTAACTTTTAACCACACATTCTCTATTATTCTACTAATCAAAATGCATTATTTCCCTAAAAATGAGGATCAAATAAGGGCTGAGTAAGTTATGTTGTAGTCTAGACGCGGCAAGGATAGGGGTTTCTTGGGGTCTTGCAGATTTCAGAGAGGATGCAATGTGATAGTTCATCTGTTTGGGGGAATAGTAGATGCCTATGGGATACAACTAGATAGAAATTTGAGAGACACTTATTTAACCACAATGAAGATAATGTCCCTGTTTGGTTTCCATTTAAATTTAACATTCTTTATCTTCTTTCGAACTTATGTTTTTTTAATAAAATAATGTTACACATACAACTAAAAAAATTCTTCTTTTTAATCACATATTCTGTAAAAAAAAAATCATTATTCTAAAATATATTTTTCTCAAAAACTCATTAAATGGAGCCTGAACAAGGGAAATAATGTCCATAAAAAATTAATACTTATTTTTCAAAAAATAAGTATAGAGACATTTGTAAAACTTTAATATGTTCGAAAATTTCACTCATTTAATCGTTCCCCTTTCTATTAATATTTATAATTTAAATAATACTATTTATCGACACGATATATCCATAAGCAAGATTGATGCTTATAGATGACTTTAATTGATTCGTCATTTTAGCTAAAAAGAAAATTAATCACTATTACGTCGATGTCCATGAATAACGTTACACTACCAACCATGAATAACATTGTTCTCGTCATTTTATTGTACCAACCATGTCCACAAATGTATTTTACTATTTTCACGTATTCGTGACCAAAAAATTTTAGGTACGAATCTTGAAATCTCATAATTGCCCTTCCTGGATACCCATTTTTGCCACAACTTTTCCAAAATTTCAAGGGCAATAGCGACTTTTAACAAACCCGTGGGTGTAAAAATGACATGGCAGATGGCTATGTGAAATAATTAATTAAAGGAAAAAGGTTATAGAGTTTGAATTTGTATAGTATTTTGGGACCGACCCAACCCAATGACCAAACTCGACCGACTCCATTACCAAATACAGGCTCCTATTCGTTCGCTGCCCTTCCACTCAAATTTCTTCCCAGTAAACTTACTAAAAGAATTAAAGGTAAAAATTTGTGGGGGTTTTTATATTTTTCAGAACAAAAGCAAGAGTTTGAGGAGTAATGCAGAATTATTGGTGCCCAAATAAGAAAAGGTGTTGATATGAAAGAGAGTTGTTATATATAGTGGTTTTTGTGAATCAAAAGTGCAGCTTGTGAGGACATTCATATAATATATATATATGTATGGTATTCATATTTCAAGAAGTGGGTATTGATTGTTTTGCATATAAATGTCTGAATTGGTAGCTCGGACTGGTAGGCAGCAGCAGCGTTATGAGGATGGCTTTCGCCTTATTGCTGGGTAATTGCTTGTCTCCCTCTTTTCCCCGTTCCCAGTTAATGAATACATGCATGCATATGCGTTTGTGTCTGTTTGTTGTAAGAGGACTGCGCGAATTACCTGGCTCCGCTTTTGATTTTGATATAGTAATTGGGTTTGGATTTATCATCTTGCGATTGGGTTTTGTTTAATTCTGGAAATGGTGAAAGCTTCGGTCGGAATTTTTCTTCTTTTTTTCTTTTCTTTTCTTTTTTCTTTTGGTATGATTTGATTGTAATGTGTTTTCGTGATATTGTTGAAGTTGGAGATTAATGAGAAAGAGTTACCTCGAATTCTGTTTGCATTTTATTGTGTAGTTGTTTTTTCTCAACTGGGCTTGCTTTAATAGGAGAAATATTGAGGAAAGAATGTTCACATATTTGGGTCGTTTTCCATTCTCTACTTTTTGGGCATTTTTGCGATAAGGCTATTACTCTTGATTTTTGGCGTTGATCATATGTGTGGGTGATGTATAATCTAATATGCGCTATTTCTGACTTTTTCATTACATCATCTCAAAAAACTGGATAATATTGGGATATACACTATGGTTTCTCTGTTCTAACCAATAGGGTCATTACTCAGGTGTATTCCCTTCAAGTATGGCAATGTTGAAGGAAATGTTGGTGACTCATCTAAGAAGATTATTGAAGTACTAATGATAAACTCAAATAGTGGACCTGGTCTTCTATTTCCAAAGGTGAGATCTATATATTCATCAACGCTGGCCATTGCCACAGAAAAGAAAGTTTTCATGGAGCACATTGTATAGTTTCTATTACTTCCCATTTTTGTGATGTGGTATATAGAGCCATTTGGTATTGTTCATTGAACAGTCTTCTGAAACAAGTTCTATTTAGATAATTTTGTCTGCCATCTGGTTGTGTACTGAGTGATGCAAAGAATTTATTGAGATTAATATGAGCCAGTGAGTTTTATTGGTTAAACAGTATTTTTTCCATCTGCTCCCATGTATTTAACATCAAGTATCTTATGTATGTGGGGCCCGCCAAAGACTCATTTAGGCACACTACTTAAGTCTTTGGGACCATCTTCAGTTCAGATTGTCAAAAGTTAATTCTTATAGTTCTCTCTACTCCCGACTACCTGTCAACCCTGGAATTTGTCTTTTATGGGAAGGGGAGAACAGTTGTAGATGTTAACTGAAAAATCTCATCCTCTTCATGTTTAACTTCTTGGTTTCTAGCAATAATTCTTCTTTCATCTTATTAGACTAAAAGGCCTTGATTATAACATATTTTGTACATAGAAATCAGATGGAGCAACCTCAACTTCTGAAAGTAGGTCCAGTATTGTGATCAGAAATGTTTTTTGGTTTTAATCGTTTGATATTTTTCTAGAGGATACGGGTTTGTATATTTTAATTTATGTATTAGCCACTGTACTATAGGAATTGAAGAAAAAAGCTACAAATAAATAAATGTCGTCCACGTGTCTAGAGACAAGAAGCTTGAATAATTCGGATAAACTATGAAGCTGAGGTTTCAAAGTGCATGTAAGATAAACATATAGTAGTATTCTTTTGATGTCAATAAGTGTTTTGGCTATGGCGGAGTTTTCCTTCTATGCTGAGAAAACTACATAAAGAGGACAGAAGAATGTTCCTTTATTCATACTCTTGTATTATTTTTCAATATAGGGTGGGTGGGAAAATGATGAAACGGCTGAGCAGGCAGCACTGCGGGAAGCCATGGAGGAGGCTGGAGTTCGTGGGGACTTAGTAGTAAGAATTAATAGTTTCTGCTTGCCTAATCCTTTTTGTGTTTCTATGTTTTTGTGATTTTTCTGATCTTGTGTTTGCTTGAAGTAACTTTTTGTGCCACGTTTCAAGAAAACGCATTGCATCAATCTTGTAGCTAATGTGTTATATTTGCGAGTAAGCAAAGCCTTGTGCTGAATTACTCAGTATAGTGTGTTTCGTGGAATAAAACTGAGATAATAATGATGTAAATAGGATTTTAGGCCACCTTCTAGGTTTTGCTGCTAAATTATTAGAAACCATAACTGGATGGCAAGATGGTTTAGTTGTGATACTTCTGAAACGAAGCTTTTACGTTCAAAAAACTCTGTTTTATATCAGGCTACTTGCTTTTCTTATCCATAGTAAAGATAATAACAGAATATAAGTTTTGGGCTATTGGTCTAAATACCCATGGAAATTACCTGATGCATGTAGTGTGACAGTTTTCAGATTCCATCATGTTACTCATAATGTTCCCAAATGAAATTTTATGAACCTTGATGAGTTCGATGGATACCCTTAGAAGCTCGGCCATTTCTTTTATATGCTACTTTGTGATGCAGCACCAACTCGAGCAATTAATTGAATGTTAGAACAGATCTATGGGAAATGAGGAATTGAAGGGAAGAATGGGGAAAGAAGAAGATTCCGCAGTAGAAGAAAGAAAATAAGAAGAGAGAAGAAGAACGGGGAAGAGGGGGAATTTCGCCACAAACCACCAAAATATTATTCATTCATCAATTGAAAATAAATTACAATGCAAAAATAAATTTAAATAGTAAAACAAACCCTAACGAGATCGGGCCCAAGCCCATACAAGTCCAATTCTCTAAATAAGAGTCTAAGATAATAAATAAAGCTTAACTAGAAAATAAAATAAATAAATATCGGATGTCCTCATCAACTCTCCCGGGGTGGAAGAAAACTCGACCCTGTCAAGTGGATATATCACTATAGGCTGCAGTCAATCTCCCAACCATAAGCTAAGTGGCTGGGAAAGTGTCTTCCGACGTCTGTAAAAATGTGTCAGTGGAGGTCTAAATCTAGTGTCCTCACCAACCCCCGAGTGGACGGGAGGCGATCAGGGCCAAGGAAGGTCTTGCTGACTCCGATAAAACTCCAATAAATTTAGATCCAATTGCTGTAGTATCTCTCTGAAGATCCATGTACAGTCAGAATCTAGTTGATCAACTCAATGAACAAGGAAGCGCTAAACCTCTCCATCATTAATTAATACAGTTTTTTCATCTAAAATAACATCAATTTTATTTTTGTTTACTGTGAGAGATGGTAGTAGGTTAGAAGTGGTCCACAAAAAAAGGTAACAGAGGATTATCTGAGGGAAAGAAATGACCTTTATAAGCTAGTAGGTTCTCAACATTGAAAGTAGAGTGGTAACAAAGGTGTGGTGGAATGCTAACAACATATGCATTTGGACCAACTTGCTTTAAAATTTTAAAAGGACCAGCATGATAGATTCCTGTGCTGTTGTAACTGTTGCAAACTGAAATGGAGCCTGTGGTTGCCAAAGTTAGTTTTTATGGATTAGATTTGAGAGGTTTTGGCTACTGCGGCTGATGCTTGAGGTAACTGGGTTGTACAAGGTTCTGCTGGCTGCTGAAGAAATTGGAGATAACTGGAATAGTGCTAAAGAATTGCAGAATTGAAGCTAGATGAAATATATTGTTTTATTGAATTGCAGAGAATTTAAACATCTCTGTAATGAACTGATGAAATGAAATAGAATTTGAAAGACACTCCAAGGCATTCGAGAGGCCTTGTCTCTCCCCAATTTTCCCACTATTTCCCTGAATGAATATCCCAGCTCCCCTTATTAAATTTATAGAGAATTTACTAGTTTTCTATTACAATTTTACCCTTTTGTAACTAACAATGGAATACTCTAGAATAGTGAATGAATAACAAACTTGTATTTGAATATATTATTAGAGGGGGGGGGGGGTCTATCATTACCCGCACCCCTAAAAACCACCTTGTCCTCAAGGTGGAAGTGTGGTTTAACTTCAAAATTCGGGCTTCCATTTAGCTGAACCGTCTTTGGAGTAAGCTTGCTGTGACTGTTAGCTTGTGGAGTCAACTGCCCACCTACCATTAAAATTTGATCCATAAAAACCCCATAGCCGGTCGTACCCATTTGCAAGTTTTCCAAAAATTGAAATCGCCAAATCGAAATACAGTGTTCCATAGTACCACGACCAATCAACTCAGCGACCCCTTCTTGTTCTATTATCGAATTGGTAAATTAATAATCCTAACATATCACCAAACTCCCCATCATTGTTGGTATTACAAATCCCTCCACCTTTGTTGCTACTTATTCCTCCAAACCCATTATCATCAATTTCCCTACCTATTTTTCCTGTCTCGTCTACTATCAAGAGTGAAGTTTGATGAAGGCTGATTAATTCCTTCTCCAAAAGATCACTCAACAAGTTGAGAGAAGCCACCACCACTTTGAGACTTCTAATCTGACCCGTGAGTTCCATGGACCGCAATTCGACTTCTGTCAACACTTTGAAGGATGGAAGTGACTCTTCATCAGCGTCTGACAAGTTGATTCTGGCCAAATTGGTAGACTAAGGAGAAAAATTAGGGGCCGGGTTGAAGCTGTAATGTGAGATTACAAGAAGGCGTTTAGCGTATTGGGTATTAGTAGGTTGGGTATCAATCAATCTGCCTCTGCTTTTCACTGGGTCGGATCTGTCCATTGATAATGGACCATTGACCTTGTTTCTTCAATTTTTGAATTTGTTTAATCAATATGTTAGCCCATATCCATAAAGCGGCCCAAATCCTTAGGCTGTAGTCTTCTATCATCAGCCCATGACATGGGTTTCAACCCATTAACCATCCGGTTCCTCTGAAATTCCTCTGGCGACGTTTGTAAAGAGGAGACTGATTTTTCGAACAGCATCGGGTGACTCCTGTGATTGCGACCATATTCAAATTCCTCAAATTTAGGCTGAATTTCAGAATTGATGGAGGCACTAGGCAAGGTCGTTACCTCTGTTTTTTCCTTCCTTTCTGATTCCTGTTCTCCCTAATCTGGAACCTTCACTTCGCTCTTCTCCAACAATGAGATTTTTTCCTCCCCCGATGATGGCGATGAGAACACAAGCACTTTACCAGGCTGTTCTGCCTGCGCTATCTCCCGGTTCAACTCGTTTCCCTGCTTCCACTCTGAAAATTCACCAGCGGAGATATGCTTCATGGGAAATCGAACCATCATCCTCACCTTCAATTCTACCCAGGTCTCTATTGGACAGCTATCGTCTATCTCTTGGAACCATGCCCTCCATAAAAGCAAGCAACTGCGGCTTCGACCTTTTCCCTCTTCGTTAATCCGCGATTCTTGTCTATGCATCGCTCCGCCTTAATCAACCACGAATCCAAATTGTCCCCATTCGATCTCCTTCTTATCGCATCATCAAGCGGTCAAATTGACTCATTAACAAGCTCCAATTTTCCTCCCATTCCTTGCTGAATTTTGTTTCCATTTGCCACAGAATCGGTGCTCTGATACCAGTTGATAGATTCCTGTGCTGTTATAATTGTTGCAGACCTGAAATGGAGCTTGTGGTTTCCAAAGTTAGTTTTTATGGATTAGATTTGAGACGCTTGAGGTAACTGGGGTGTCCAAGGTTCTGCCGACTGTTGATGAAATCGGAGATAACTGAAATAGTGCTAAAGAATTGCAGAATTGAAGCTAGATGAAATATATTGTTTTATTGAATTGCAGAGAACTTAAGCATCTGTAAATGAACTGATGAAATGAAACAGAATTTGAAAGACACTCCAAGGCATTCGAGAGGCCTTGTCTCTCCCCAATTTCCCACTATTTCCCTGAATGAATATCCCAACTCCCCTCATTACATTTATAGAGAATTTACTAGTTTTCTATTACAAATTTACCCTTTTGTAACTAACAATGGAATATTCTAGATTAGTGAATGAATAACAAACTTGTATTGGAATATATTATTAGAGGGGAGGTCTATCACAGCACTACCGGCTTGCAATTTGGAGGTAGGTCCATGTAGACGCCGCTCAAGCCTAATACGGACCATAACGTAATCTCCAATGTTAAACTCAACATGTCGTTTATGCAAATCAGCTTGACGTTTATATTTTGCATTACTGGTGTCAAGCTATTTATTGATCTCAAAATGCAAATCACGAAGATGTTGTGTAAATTCTTTTGCTGACACTGACACTTTAGCCTGTGGAGACATAGGAATGAGATCTAACGGCTTCCTAGGCTTATACCCCATGAACAGCTTCAACTTGACTCATACTTAATGAACGATTCATGGAACTTTTATACGCAATTTGAGCTATAGGAAGGATCAAATCCCAATTTCGAAGATTTTCCTGGACCAGACATCATAACAAATTACCGAGACTACGATTAACTACTTTAGTTTGATCGTCAGTCTGAGGGTGATAGGCCATAGAAAATTTCAATTTGTTACCCATCTTTTGCTACAAAGTTCTCCAAAAATGACTAGTGAAACGAACATCCCTATCGGACACAATGATCTTCGGAAGTCTATACAATTTGACAATCTCATTAAAGAACAACATGGCAACCTTGGACGCATTTGAGGTCTTACTATAGGGAACAAAATGAACCATTTTCGAGAAACGATCGGCAACCACAAAAATAGAATAATATTTCTTTGGGGTGCGTGGAAGTCCTAACACAAAATTCATACTAATATCTTGTCAAGGACAATTGGGGATAGGAAGAGGAGTATATAAGCCTGTGTTTTGCCCCTCTATTTGGCCAAATGACAAGTGTTGCATGTACTAACGATTTTAGCCACATCTTTCTTCAAACTAGGCTAATAGAATTGGTGTTCAACTTCCTCTGTAGTCTTATCATGCCCAAAGCGATCGGCTAAACCTCCCGCATGAATTTCCCATGCTATAAAATCCCGCATTAAAGTTCGAGGGATACACAATTTATTGGCTCTAAAGAGGTAACTCTCCTCCACTGACACATTTCTACAGATGTCGGAAGACACTTGCTCAGCCACATAGCTTATGGTTGGGAGATTGACTGCAGCCTATAGTGATATATCCACTTGATAGGCTCGAGTTTTCTTCCACCCCGAGAGAGTTGATGACGACATCCGATATTTGTTTATTTTATTTTTAGTTAAGCTTTGTTTATTATCTTGGACTCTTATTTAGAGCATTGGACTTGTATGTGCTCGGGGCTGGTCTCGTTAGGGTTTGCTTTACTATTTAAACCTATTTTTGCATTGTAATTTATTTTCAGTTGATGAATGAATAATATTTTGGTGGCTTGCGGTGAAATTCCCCCTCTTTCCCCTTTCTTCTTCTCTCTTCCTATTTTCTTCTTCTACCGTGAAATCTTCTTCTTTCCCCATTCTTCCCTTCAATTCCCCATTTCCCATAGATCTGTTCTAACATTCAATTAATTGCTTGAGTTGGTGCTGCATCAAATTTGGTATCAGAGCTAAAACTTGGATAATTTTTCATCTACAATAAAAAACTTTCTTCCTATCATTTTCCCAAAAAAACTTGTGGAAGAGCACAAACAAAAAGAAAAATTTGTTGTGAGGTGTAATTTTCTTGTTTAATTTTCTTTCTAGTTGATTAGGAAAAAAGTCACTGTTCACACTCGGAATTTCAATTTTTTTTTTGCGGTTTCCAAAAAAAGTGTTACTGTTCATCGTACTTATTGTGCATGTGGCTCATATAGAGTGGAACACAGTTCCTAGATCAAATGGGCTGATGTCGGCGCGGAGTGGAGTGGAGTGCATCGAACGGAACTGAATGGAGCGGAGTGACGACATCGGCCTTGCGCGGGTTTAATTCACTGTCTGGTTGTTAGGGACGCCGAATGGGTTGGGGGTGCTGGGGTAACGCCCCCGCGGTATGGTACAGAGTTATTTCCTGTACGGGCCTTGAAGTCTTATATGAGCCCAGGTTAGGATTAGTATAAATAATATGTTGTAACCCTATTTTTCATAACTGAATAAAGAAATCTTCACTTCGCTCTCGTGGATGTAGACACATCGCCGAACCACGTAAATTCTTGTGTTGATTATCTTTTTCATCTCTTTAATATTGCACATAAAATCCAATAGTACTGTTCATGCCCAAAAATTTCAAATTAGTCTTTCATCAGTTTCTATACAAAAAAAAATAATAAAATAAAAAAAATAAAAAAATAAACAATTGAAGGAGTTTCTGTTGCCGCCTTAGATTTCATTTTCTTAATTCCATAGTTGCCATTCCTTTAACCTACTCCTATTCCTACTTCACGGCCCAATTATTGTCAGCCTAAACTTCTTTATAACAGCCCAAAAGCCATTTCCATAACACACAGCCCACTTACTTCCAGCCCAACTCTTTTATCCCCCACACACGTTCCTCCTCCCCAAGCCCAAGATAAAACACTTTGTCTGATTAATCTTTGGAATAATGCCTTTTATGTTTTAGATGGTGGAAAGTCTTCATCATCGACATAGTTCTGACTAGAAATGTGTATGCTGTGCACAAATTTAACAGAACTTCATTTACTAAAAACTTTGATGTTGGTGACACTAAAACATTGCTGCAAATGCTTAGGGTGGTAATTGTTCGTATCTCAATACCACCGACTAGACTTTTGAATGGGCCTTGTCAATGAGAAACTAAGAGGTCTTTGAAGAAGTAATATGTACAATTGTAATAGTGTCTGTTCTTGCTCTTTCCTTCGCTATGTCTTAGTTTTCTTTTAATTTTTTCTTGCTGACATTTTCTGGTTCCATATATTATTTTTGAATGGCTGTTCTGTGGTTTTGCCTTATCAATCTTGTTAGTATATGTTTAGAACGGACACACTTCATTGTTTTTATGTAGATTATGAAGCACCCTTTATCAGTTCTTTTCTTTTTCCAATGTTTCCACTTATGGCCCCAAGTTTCATTTTATGTGCATTGGGTCTCCCCATTCTAACATTCTTAGCATATGGGTTCCCCAACATCAAATTTTGCTGCAAGTTTCCATTCAAAAGCTGTCAAATGGTGGCTCACACATAAGGCAGTCAGTTCTCAGGGTACTTTGGGGAACCCAATTTTTTTCCCCTTTCTAGGTTGTCCATCTCTTTCTTCTATCGTGTCTCGTTCTTTGTCTTCTTCATCTTTCCACATTGTCCAAAATCACGCCAGGATCACTCTCCCACTTCCTGTTTCAGGGATGATACTTTCTCATCTTCTCTTCCACTTCTTTCTTCTCGAATGCCAGATTTCAGCTCCATATTTAGACTTATTTTTCCTTTGATCAGTAGCCAACAAACAGGCCTTCAGCATGAATATGTCGTTTTCTAGCCAATAGGACAATTCTTCTTGGTGTCCAGTCTTCCAGCTATCGGTTAAGTGCAGGACAAGAGTCACTATTTTCCCAAAATATTGTATTGCTCTATTCCACATGTCAAATTCAGAAATTCGAAGAAAAATAAATCATACCAAACGGATCTTAAAGCAGGTGCAGAAATTCTGCTATTGCATAATTACAAAAAGATCATATAATAGCATAATTGTATTCT